>NC_081829.1:66971596-67272013 GCF_030867095.1 Alligator mississippiensis
TTAGTAATTTAGGCCTAATAAATATAGCATGATAGAATGACCTGTTGGTGTCCCAGATTTACTGTCAGCCTAATATCAGAATGACTAGATTTATCTATTGTATATTCCCCAGTTTGGGTCTTGTGTCAAATCTTCCATTCCACTCTCCAAGAACAGTAGCTTTGATTCCCATTATGTTTTCCCACTCTTACATCATTTTCTAGAATTTCTGTAAAGTAAACATCGAAGAGACCAGAGTCACAGCAGAGATGTTTCTGGTCTGATCCTCAGTCTCACTGAAAGCCAGTGGGAATTTTGCCATCAATTTTGATTGGATAACATAATGCCTTCTTTTTCAGTTCCAATTTCTCTGCATTCTCCAGTAGTTATAATGGGCCATAATATATCCAAAATCCCTCTTTCAGATGGAAAATCTTATTTTAGATCATCCACATTAAATTCAGTCCATCCATACCCTGGGGCTGCCATACAGATAAATGGAATATATCAAGAGAGGGAAAGATATGGAAGAATTTTGCTCTCTTCCATATCCCTCCCCATATCCCACAGTGACCTTTTTTCATTATATGATCCACTCGAGACCTTTTGCCAATGGCAGAATTTAGAGCTGACCAGAAGTAGCTATAAGCATCTTTGACATGGATCTGATTGTATAAGCTCTACCCAGCTAAAATCCATGAGTCTCCCGTTCTGTGCCTGTACCAGCAGAACACAGGAAAAAAGGTCTTCCCCTTTATAAGAAAAGGTTGGCAGGATTAGATTTCAGCTGGTCTGTTTTACCCTGTACTAAAAAACAACCAAAGGGACAACAATGAGAGTTTCATCAGAAGTCCATGGAGAACAATGCCCAGATTGAAGCATTATCTCCTAGGGAGGGTAGTGGGGCAAGTACATCTTTGTCCTTCATGGCAAGTGAACCTGCCCTTGGAAAATCTTTCCCTATCCACACCTGGCTTTCAAATAACCCCTAACCTTCCCCCACTTAACATCAGAAACAAACTCCCCACTGACCAACAGCTATCAAGTGGGATGCGGCCTCGCATTAGCACGAAATGCTTAATGGGACAATGTACCTCCTCTGCCACTACAATTAACAACCTGTAATGGGGGCCTTTTTGGGGCTGATTTAACCATGGCCCGCCCACCTGTTTCTGGGCTAACCGCCCACCTTCTCACCCGCCACGCCTGGTTAGTAATCAATCAATAGATGTCAATTAAGTGGGAGGCTGCCCATTTCCTGCCTCGATGCCAGGGGGCACTATCTGTGGCTCCATTCCTCCCCTCCACCACAGCCCAAGCCTCACAGATGGCATCACAATGTTCTCACTATCACTGGCCCCCACACTGGGCCCCAGAATCCTCCTATTGAACCCCACCTGGATTCCTCCCCTCAGGCGGCCTCTTCCACCATCATACCTCCCTGAACCGATCCCCCTTTGGGTGTGATCCCCTCACCAGGACCTTTGGCTCTCTAGCTCCGACCCACCTGGGTCTGCAGGTCCAGATGCCCTCCACCCAAGGGTGTTGAGGGAGCTGGCAGGGGTCATCGCAGAGCCTTTGGCCCAGCTGTATGAGCATTCGTGGTCATCTGGCCCCGTGCTGGGGGATTGGAAACTGGCTAATGTGGTCCCAATTTTCAAGAAAGGGAGGAAGGAGGTCCCAGGTAACTATAGGCCTGCAATCCTCACCTCGGTGCTTGAGAAGATCTTGGAGAGAATCATCAAGGAGCACATCTGTGGGGGGCCAGCAGGGGAGATCATGCTCAAGGGCAATCAGCATGGGTTCCTCCAAGGCAGGTCCTGCCTGACCAACCAGGTTTCCTTTCATGACCAGGTGACTAAATCCTTGGATGATGGTATTGCCATGGACGTAGTCTTTCTAGACTTTAAGAAGGCTTTTGACACCGTCTCTCACCCCATCCTCATTACTAAATTAAGTGACTGTGGCATTGATGCCTACACAGTTGGATGGGTAAAAAACTGGCTGATGGGTGCACCCATAGAATAGTGGTGGACAGGTTGTACTCAACCTGGTGAGATGTGAGCAGTGGGGTACCCCAGGGCTCGGTCCTTGGGCCTTTACTGTTTAACATCTTCATCAACGACTTGGACGAGGGGGTGGAAAGCATGCTGTCCAAGTTTGCTGATGACACTAAGATGTGGGGCGAGGTGGACACACTTGAAGGGAGAGAGAGGCTGCAAATAGATTTAGACAGACTACAAAAGTGGGTAGACGAGAATAGGATGGGGTTCAATGTAGACAAATGCAGGGTGCTGCACCTTGGGAGAAGGAATCCACAGCATACATACAGGCTGGGGAGCTTCCCCCTTGTGAGCACAGAGGCAGAAAGGGATCTTGGAGTCAGTAATGACTCCAAGATGAACATGAGTTTCCAATGCCAGACCACAGCCAGAAAGGCCAGCCATACCTTGTCATACATCCAAAGGTGCATCTCAAGCTGGTCCAGAGAGGTGATACTCCCCCTCTATGCGACTTTGGTCAGGCTGCAGTTGGAGTACTGCGTCCAGTACTGGGCGCCGCACTTCAAAAGGGATGTGGCCAGCCTGGAGAGGGTTCAGAGGAGGGTCACCCACTTGGTGAGAGGGCAGCAGGACAGGCCCTATGAGGAGAGACTGAGGGACCTGAACCTGTTCAGCTTCAGCAAGAGGAGGCTGAGGGGGGACCTGGTGGCTGCCTACAAACTCATCAGGGGAGATCAACAGCAAACAGGTAGAGCCCTTTTCTCCCCAGCACCACCTGGGGTGACGAGGAACAATGGTAATAAGCTGATAGAGAATAGATTTAGGTTAGAGATCAGAAGGCAATTTTTTACAGTTAGGGTGGCCAAAATCTGGAACCAACTTCCCAGGGAAGTGGTCCTCACCCCTACCTTGGGCAAATTCAAGAGGAGGTTGGATGATCACCTGTCTGGGGTCTTGCGAGACCAACATTCATTCCTGCCTGTGGCAGGGGGTCAGGCTAGATGATCTGTTCAGGTCCCTCCTGACCCTAGCTACTATGAAGCCTCCAGGCCAGTCAGAACCCCAGGCCCTCAGCTCCAGGGCATTCCTTGCAGTGGGCCCCCAGCCCTTTGACCCTTGCAGTCCTGGCCCCAGCATGAGCTAGTCAGGAGGAGTTCGGACAGGCATTGAGTCTATGGCCTTTTTTCTCTCTCCAAGGGTCCACCTACAGGCCCTCCAAACTAGGGGTAACCCACCCAGTTGTGGAGGCTAGGGGTTAAGGCACCCCCAACCCACCTTTCACCAGGGTGGTAACTGACCTGGCATTTCCTGGGGGCTCCCACACCACTGAGAGCCCCACCAGGCCACCCACTTCCAGCAGGGTAAAGTTTTAGGTCATGCCCAGGACCAGGAGCCTTCCTACAGCTCCTCCCTTACCTCCAGATGATAACAACAATATTACTGCCTGGCTTCTAGCATTAGAACTACTCTGTTTATATGGGCAGCCCTGAATCTAAAATGGCTGCCCTAATCAGGCACCTGCCAGCTGCTGCCTTCTGGCCCTTAAAGTGGCAGGCACAAACAGTGCCCTGCAACACACCCCCATAACAAAACTATCAGAATGCGTGGTTCCTACACATGTTTCCCAAAATATGAAATACCTGATCCAATGCACCAAATGTCGTACTGGCGACTACCTGGGTGAACCTAAACAGCACCAGAATGAGCTGTCATAGAAAAACACATGAAGGATCACATTTGCCACAAAACAACCACTCCCTTTCTGACATCACTATCCTCATACCCAAAGGAAATCTACCTAGCACCTTTAAAAGGTGATCTTGAGAACAAAAATTCATACACTGCCTGGATACTAAGAACCAGTAATAGTATTAATATTGGTTTTATGGCACCTTATAATCTACCTGACTCATGAATTCTTTCCACGCATGAAAGATGAGAATCACCCTCCTTCCTTTTCATAGGCCTTGAACTCCCAGTAATCAGCTTCATTTCTTTTTCTAATTGTCTGCTATTCTTGGCAATGTCTCTCCCCTCCCTTCTACAATTGGATTTTATAGTGTTGTGTTTCACCTGTACTGGTGAGACCTGATGAAGAATGTGTTGCATTCAAAAGTTTTTTCTAGCTGTATCCCAGATATGCAGTTGGTAAGTAATCTTGGCTCTCGTAAGAATAAATCAGCGAATAAGTTTAAAAATTTCAAAAAGATCATCTGAAACCCCAAAGAAGTTGATGCAGTTATTATTTTTTGTATATTTCATTTTCTCTGACATCTGAACGGGAATACACACTCCCTCATAATTGAGTTTCTGCATTACTATCTGCTATGCTGGCAAAGAATCAAATTTCTCGCTGTCATTCAAAAGTAATTGCTTCCTTCTTATTATTTGTACAGGTTTATACAGTTTCTCTCAGTGATTCAGTCAGCTGAGGAGTCAGCCGAGGACTACAGACAAAAGGGAAGACTGAGACAACAGAAGCAAGGTTAAGTTGCTGGGTAGGTGCGAGTTCACAATTCCTTTGCTCTGGTGTCTAGAGAGGAGTAAGAGTGAATGTAGATTCCACTGCTTCTTTCAGGAGGCTTCCTTGTGGGGTTATAAAACTCACTTTTCTTACCGGTAAATCTGGTGCCAGGAGAGGTGGGTTTATTCATGAATAGCTGACTGCCTGCTTGAAATGAAAGAAAAAATGAAGATTTGCATCATCCTCTGCATGCTTGAACTTAAGCATTAGAGAGTTCAAGTCCTTGTTCCACAAGCGTGCAATTACACGGACTTGAACAGGACAAAAATTAACAGAGGTGCACCTGAACTGGTGAGAGCAATGGTAGAAGCTTTACTGAACAGAGGATCAGCAAGGTAAGTCTTGCTGATGGGTGCCCCATTGCATATTGGGACCTCAGCCCATCTTTAGATCACAAGATGGATGAAAATGGTAGCAATCATTTAAAGATGCCTTCTTTAGGCTTCTTGTGTAAATTTTCATGTCTATTATTGAAAAAGATGTATGTAGCCAGGATAGGAAGAGTCTTACCCCTTCAGCAGTAATTGTCAAAATAAAGCAGTAAAGGAGAGTTGGCAATGTGAGCCCCAACTATAGGAATCTGCTGTTTTGCTAAGTGGCATTGACTGCTCAATTGTTGTTTTTTGGTTTTTTTTTCCCCTTAGAAGCCACACTTTTATTTAGATGGGGAAATGAATGATTCTTTAAGTCAAGTGAGCTGCATAATACAGGACTACAGTTTCGGTATTCAGTCATCCCCAAACCTGCAAGTTGAAGCATGCAGGGGTGAATGGAAATGCATCTTTGGTATTTTTTTACATAGAGGTGAGCTAGACTTTTTCAAGAACAAGCTTTTTTTTTTGTCAGGCAATTCACATGTATGCAAGTGGACTGTAATTTTCCATCCCCATCCCCTCCACATCCGAAAAGTTGGCAGGTACTTTCTAGGGCTGTGCGAAGCTTTGGGTGCTGATTCAATTCGGAGGAGATTTGGCCCAATTCAGTGGCCGAATCTCCAAGTCCAAATTAAAGCAGGTGACCGATAAAAAGGTCCGAATCAATTTGAAGCTCTCAAAATTTTCAGAAAAGGTTCAGAGAGCTTTGATGATTCGGACAGTCCCCGCCCACTGCACCAGGGAGCTGGAGCCGGACTTGGAGCCGGTAAGTAGGGGGCACAGGAGGGGGGCTGGGAGAGGGGACTATGGGGGGACCCCTTCCAAACCCAAGCCCCTGCCTGCTCCCCCTGTCCCCCCTGACCCCCGCCTGCTCCCCCAGCCCCCTGCCCATGGCTGCCCCCACCTGCCCAGCTCCCAGTTCTTTAAAAAAAAGGTCCTGACTCACTGGGTGCTGCTGGAGGGGCAATCCCCAATGCCCCGCATTGCGTGGTGGGCTCTGCCATGAGCCCTCTGACCCCTTCCCCCTCTCCTAGCTGCCCCACGGCTGCCCCGCCCAGCCCAGCTCTGGCACTTTAGGAAAAACAACAACAAAAAAACCCCTGGGACTCATCGGCTCCTGCAGCAGCCTCGAGGTTTCTGGGAGTTCATGCAAGAATCCCCCATGCAGTGGGGGGCAGCGGGGATCTCCCCCCACTGGGCAGAAACCAGTGAGTCCAGGGGGAGTTGCTATTTTTTTTTCTTTAAAGTGCTGGAACTGGTTAGGGGGGAGTGGGGGGCAGCGGGGATCACCCCCACACCTGACAGCACACGGTGAGTCAGGGCTTTTTTTTCAAAGTGTGGAGAGCTGGGGCTGGGCGGGGCAGCCATTGCAGGGCTGGGAAAGTGGGCCGGGGATGGACCTGGGTGATTCAGAAATTTGGCTGATTCCACAGCAGCCGAATCTCCAAATCAGATTCTGCTGAATCGATTCCGGACAGTGATTCAAATCACCGAATTGATTTGATTATATCTATATCTCCCTTCTACTTCATAGCTGAACTATTGGCTACTCTGAGATTGCCTTTAGTGTGTGCAAACACTATCACAGTTCTTACAGCTACCCTTACTGAATTGCTGTTCTGATGCCTGCAGAGTTTCTTTGAGATTCCATTTGCAGGCATAACTTAGAGGGACTGGTTTATAAATTTCCTTTCCATGTATTGTGAAAGGCACCACAAGGGATCTTTTCCAGCAACTGAAATGAGCCAGGAGAGCTCTTTCAGCCATGATCAAATGTTTATTTTATTTAAGATTATGCAGCAACATGACAAGTTCCTGCTACCAGGTGATACTCCACTCGAACAGAAAGAACTTACCGCCTCGGCAAACACATTCAGAACTAAAGAGTAATGTTGAATTAAAAACATGAATCTCTGCAGTATGAGTCTTCTACGGTGCAATATGATATTACATTTTCTTGCTATTAGTAATAAACTGAAGTGTAATTGCTAAATAAAGGGAAAACCTTAATTTAAATACAGGGATAGCATTTTTTATTGTCCCAGGGTACTCTACTCTAGTCTTTTTAAAAATCCCCTAAATAAATTGCCTGGAAGAGTTGTAACCAATCAACTATTGCTTAAAGGCCTCATTTCTGTTTAAGTGAGGAATGGAAACAATCTTCCAAACTTCAATCTTTTTCATGAACAGGAATTCCTGTTGTCGTTGTCCATTAAGCCCTATTACTTATGACAAGGATGATGGGGGATGATGCCTTTGTTCTCATATGTCCCACAGGATGCTCCCATTATAGCATTTGTAGAAACTAGTAAGTGAAGCACTAGAGGGTCAGGAATTTCTTACTGACATCTGTCAACGAAGTGGGTGAAGAGCAGCCAAATGCCACTTAGGAACACCAAATGGACAAAGTCTTTTAAGGGAGGGAGCCATCTGTGAGCAACTGTTGGTCAGCAAGGGGAAATGACCCAGCAGGACCAGCCTTATTTGCGTTTCAGCAATAAAGCAGCTTTGCACATTCCATTGCAATGGAATGTGTTATAAATGCCCCTAGAGTCACCTTGATTACAAACAAAGTCTGGAGGTGGAGGGTTTGTGTGAGAGAACTCCTCCCCATCCTCCTGTCTATTTGTAACATTCAAATACTCAAATACCATGGGCCCTAAGGCCCACTCGGCTAACTAGTAGCCCCTATTGTATGGGGGCTAATGGGTGAATGCTACAACAAAATACCTGGGACAACTAATGAAAAAAACAGGATAGGAGTGTCATGTGGGTCAAAGGGTCAAAACATGAAGATAAATGTACCTGAGGGAGACACTGAGCAGAGCCTCCTGGGCCATACCCACCAGTCCTCAAAGGCATCCAAGGAGCTGGTGGACACCACCTACTGGTGCTGTGCCTGGAAACATGTATGGATAAGTGAGAGGAAAGTGACCCCACAATCTCTGGGCACCTTCCCTTCCAGAGTCTCCTTCCTGGTCAAGTACAGGGCCTACTTGGCCAGGGCCAGGAGGAGGTTGACCAGGAGGTCCTGGGACTTGGTCGGACCGCAGATGGGGTGACCAAAAACAAAAAGGTGGGGGGTGAAATTCAACTAGAATCTCAGAAGGGGGTTCTGGAGGTGGAGATGGAGGGGCTGTAGCCTGGCACACTCAAGTGTCATGTGTGCCAGGGTCTCCCTCTATCTGCAGAAGGGGCAGGAGACCAGGGTGTCTCCATACATGCCCATGGTGATGGCTCCATGGAGGAGCCACCAGATGAGGTCCCCGGTGGCTCATGGGATGACGGTAGCATACAGACTCAGCCACTGGGGTGCCTCAACCATGAGCAGGTCCCACCACTTGGTGTCTGGGCAGGATGCAAAGGTGGCATAATGGACAGTGTGGCACATAAGTGTGTAGAGGTGGCAGTGATGCACGGTCAAAAATGGACTGGTCTGGTATCCTCTAGACAGCTCAGGTGGTGGAGCAGGGAGCACTGTGAGGCCAGGCGAGGTGCCGGCCCCATGACAAACTCCGGTGGGCTGGAGGACATGGGGGGTGGGGGGGTGGGGGGCGAGGACTACCACCACACAGGACCTGGTCAAGAAAGGCAAGGGCATTAGGAGGTAGGGCAGATTTCACTTCCTGGATCAGACAGCAGGTTGCACATGTCATGGGTAGACCCATGCACCAGGCCAGCACAGCGGGGTCCACTCACTCCCACCTAACATAGTCCAGGAGGTCTCCAATATGGGAGACACCAGCCAGGATCAACCTCTGTCACAACCAGGGTGCCTCTGCCATTGGCTCCTCCAGCTGGGGGTTCCAGAGTAGGGGCTCAACGAGAAGGTCAGCGCCCTGGGTGACTGTTGTGGGGGACCTGGAGGTGGAGACCAACCTCCAGGCCCAGAGGAGGTCCTGGTAGAAATATGGCAACCTTTGTGGGTCCTGTAGGGGAAGCCCCACAGGCTGAGGAGCTGCCAGTCAAACCAAAGATCCCAGAAGTGGCAGGGGAAAGCGCGCCCCAGGTGGCTCCATGCCACGTGGCTACCGACACCATATAGCAGTCACTGCAGGGCCTGAAGGCAGAATGCCAGAACCTGGCCATGCAGGCAAACCAGGCCCTGGCTGCCCTCCTGCAAGGGGAAATTCAGGACCTCTGCAGCAACCCAGTGCTGTTACAGCCAGAAAAACTCCAGCATCCATCTCCAGAGTCCCACCTGGACATCAGGAGGCACAGACAGGGTGTGTAAGCAGTGCTAGAGCATGCCCTTGCCTTTCTTGACCAGGTCCTGTGTGGTGGTGGTTCCCCCTACCCCCACAATGTCCTCCAGCCCACCAGAGTTTGTCATGGGGCCGGCACTTCGCCCAGCCTCACAGTGCTCCCTGCTCCACCACCTGATTCAGCACCAGCACTCTCCCATGCAGGGAGAGACATCTCAGGAGCCGTGCCCATGCCTGGAGCTGTTCCATCACCCTTGCCTCCAGCTGGTGCCACCTCTCCATTGGGGAGGGGTGCATGAGAGACAGATAGACCCCCAAGTAGAGCAGCGAAAGCGCACTCCAGTGGAACCCATGGAGTACAGGTGAGAGTGAGCCCACCTGCCATCCATCACCCACCACAAGGCCAAAGCTCTTGACCGAGTTCAGTTGACCTGGGCAGAGGCAGCAACCTAATACAATGCCTGGCAAGCCTCCACCTGCGTCAGGTCACCTGAGTCCTGCACCATGAGCATACACTGTCAGGACCAGCTGCATCACCGGCTCCTGGACCATCAACCCTGCCACCCACCTCCATGGGAGAACATGCAAGGTCTCCAGGGCCAAGGCCTACAGCTGGCCTGACCGCAGGCAGCCTTGATGCACCCCTCTCCTGAACAGGATGGGCTCTGCCAGGGTCCAGTTGAGCTTGATCAAACACTCTGCAGAGGTGTGCAACACCTGGAGAGCCCAAATGAAGCAGGGCCCAAAGCCAGAAGCCCACAGCGTACCTGTGAGGTACCCGTGGTCCACTCTGTCAAACGCCTTCTCATGGTCCAGGGATAGGAGGGCAAAAGACAGGCTCTCCCAGTGAATTAGCTACAGGAGGTCCCAAATCAGGTACAGGTTGTCAAAGATGGAACATCCAGGCACTGTGTATGTCTGGTCAGGATAGATCACGTCTGTCAGCACGGACCGCAGGCACAGCAAGATGGCCTTCACTGCCACCTTATATTCTGTGCAGCCCCCATCCTCCTGGTGGCTTGCTAGAAATATTGTCTTGCATTTTCCCCTGAATATTGTCAGTGCAGGTAACCTCAGTATGGTTATCTGCCCCAAGTAGGCATTGTGATATTTTGGGCCTTTTCATAGAGCTCCAGATGTTGAATAAAGAAAGAGAGAGCATGAAAACATTCAAGTTTCAGTATTCAAGGAATGATGTCAATGTGGTTGGGAAATAAAGTAAAAATTGTGAAGGGCTCAGGAGTTTGGGACAAATAGATAGCAATATTTTTATCTCATTATTTTTAAGCAAGATGTGAGACCCTTCCCTTGCAGTGGTACAAATGGTTGAACAAAATTCCCTTCATTCAGCTGTGCAAGGGCATTTTCCCACAGGAGTTCCTGTGCCATATGGGCAGTGTAAAGCCTGCCAGGAGAGTGCACTGGGGATGAGGAATTTGCTTCAGCTTGATTCATCAGATTGTTCCCCAAACATATACTCAGAGCTCCCAGGGCAGGGACTGAGGCACTAAAACAAATAAAATAATGTGGATCAGAAATCCAGTTTTGACAAGCAATTTCCAAACATTTTGAAAAGTCTAAAAAATGATGCAATCTATTCTTGTGGGTGTTCTGGGAAGGAGTGAAGGGACCTGAACAACCTGGAAGAACAATAAGCTTTGATGAGATGAGTTTAAACCAGCAGTGTCTTGTGATGATGCATAATTATTGTAAGACTTGTCTGGACATGAAGTTTGCCAGTATTTTTGTTCCTCAGGTGTAACTGGTCTGATATGCTAGTTTCTAAAGGCATCTGTCAGAAGTGTTAGAAACAAAAGGGCTGCTGCTTCTCACCCTCACTGTTAAAGCCCATTTCTGAGATTCCTCATTCGGGTAAGAGAAATGCTAGTGGTCTATTTGGGAACTTCCTTTCCACGAGGGGAAACAGTGGAAAAACTATCAAGTGTATGTCTGCACTCCTGTGGACATTGCTCTGGAGCATGCCTTGTCGCCCCACTTCCACTCACATTTCAAACTAGAGAATGAGATTGTGATACTGCTTTAGGGCACACCTGCCTTGTCTCTCAAGTGCATCAGAAGCACAGATCTCAAAAGCACTGTCAGGGTCTTCTTCACTGTCTCACTCCTGGTTCAAGCAAGCAGGAGGGGTTGAGTGGGTGCATTTGAGAACAGCTCCTTGGGAATGCCAGGGAAACGATGTGCACATGCTCCTAGGGACTATGTACCTAATAATCAACACCTGGACTCCCTCTGAATATTATTGTTAGGGGTGTCCATCCTGTAATGCCAGGTCTGGGATCTCTTGGCCAAAATTTCCATTTCAGTCACATTTATATGGGAGGCCTATAGAGAATGATGTTGCTGACAAGATCCTTGCACACGGGGGTCTGTGAAGAGGGGGACTAAGGCTTTGAAATGAATCTTTTATTTAATGTGGAGTGAGCAATAAGTCAGAGCCTTATAGCATTTTTTTTCAGGGACCCAGGCAAGGGACACCAGGATTACTTAGTAGGGCTATGCAAAACAGCACCATTCCATTTCGACTTCCATTTCACCATTTCGATGAGACAGTGTTTCACTTTAAGTTTCATTTCATTTCAAAACCACTGTTCTGTTTGGTTTCGTTGAAACTGTTTCTCTGTTTTGATGCTGTTTTGAGGCTGTTTTGCCCATAGGCTATAATGGGAAAGCATGAAACTACCTTTAACTTTGTCATTTATTGGCAGATTTGGATGAAAATAGCAGGAATGGTTTCCCCTTCTGAGGTCATGAAGCCTGCCAAGTTTCAAGGAGATAGGTGTGTGGTTTCTGGGAAACTGCACCTGAAATTCTTGAAAGCAAAACTCGTGTCACTTGTAAGTGTGAAGGCATGGGAGGTGAAAACTGCAGGGATGGTGGCCCCTGCTAAGGCTACAAAGTCTTCCAAGTTTCAAGGAGATAGATACAGGGGATGCTGGGAAACTATACCTCAAGATGCTGACAAGCAAAACTCATGTCACATCTGTGTGTTAAGGCACAGCAGGATGTAAACTACAGTCATGGTAGCCCCTGCTGAGGCCATGAATCCTGATAGCTTTCAAGGAGATAGGTGCATTGGTTTCTGGAAAGCTGCACCTCAAGTTGCTGACAAGCAAATCTCGTGACATGTGCCTGTGTGTGTGTATTAAGGCACGCCCTCACTGGCGCTGGGACCTCTAAACAACATGGTGATGTGCCCCAATGTGGTCTCCCCCTCCCCTACAGCCTCATTCCAGTCCACCACTTTAAATAACATCAGGTAAAATAATAACTTAGTGAGAAGCAGCACAGTAGCACCAGCAGCATCTCAGGCAGCCAAACTATGACAGAGACTATCTTTCCTCTCTTGCAGGAGTTTCTTCTCCAGTGTGTGTGCTAAGGCGCACCCTCACTGTGTCCTTCCCCACTCATCCCCCTCTCTCTCCTTACTTCCTGTTTCCCTGCAGGCACGCCCAGTTTAAGCTTTGAAGCTCAAAATATTTTGAAACTTTTGAAACGTTTTGACTGCCCTTGTTGTGTTTTGAGGCTGTTTCGAAGCCCTGCCTTTCATTTCAATGTCACTGTTTTGAGCTCGAAACAAGTCGAAAAAGCATCAAAAAGAAACAGCCGGCAAAATTTCGCACAGCCCTATTACTTAGTACATAGACACTTAGAGACCCAAAGAAAAACTTGGATGGGATAGGATCTGGCCCTTAGTGCTATGATCTCACTCATTGGAGTCATACACAAGAAAACTTTGCTGTGATCTTCTGTCAACCCCAGGAAGAGCACACTGTGTAGTCTAGCCTGTACGTGACAAAGGCTTGGATTGCAGAGGATACAATGAACACTATCTTGTAACAACAGGAAGTTCACAGCCATTTTTCCTACTTGAGTTTCCAGGAATGTTTTGGTAGGAGTTACAATGCTCATTCCCCTGTCATTTTAATTGCAGGTTGTCTTTGCAGAAGACACAGACAGAATTTATGACACCTTCCCAAAATACTTTCTGCAGCTTTTCAGGTGGCCTGAGCCTGAGGTAGCAGTTTCTCATGCAGGTCTTCTATGTATTTTATTGTTGACACTGTCAGAACACAGGGACATTTCTGGATTGTTTCCCTGTTGCTGCTGTGGCAAGGTGATGGCAATGCCCCCATCTCCTTCAATTTTTCCTTCTGGGCATTCTTCATGTTTCGGGTTTTGTGCTTTGTAGTTGTGTAACATGGTAAAGTGGTGATTTTGCACGTTTCTGGGGAAAACTGCTTGCAAAATCTAAGCGGCTAAGTCCAGGGGCTCTAGTCCTATATTCCTTTCTTGCCACAAAATAATAAAAGAAATATACTGTATGATCACTGTATTCCTGTTAACAGAGATGTGTGTTGTTCCATACAGGCCCAAAATGAGGTGGCTTATGGTGTTTGCTTGGTTTCAAGCCATTACATTTTCAGAAGCATTTAGAAAACCAGCTACTATGGATTTTGAACAAGTCCTAACCAAGAATACTGTGAATCCAGAATGCTTCATGAATGTTGTAAGTTATCTTTCTGCCTGTTTTCTTATAGAATGGTTGGTATGACTCAGTTTGACATAATTTATAATGTTCTCCATTAACATGTTCAGGAAAGATGGCTAAAAAACACCTCAGTCTAACATTTTTCACTGGCCGTGTGTAGACAAAATGAGGGGCATGTATGCACGACACTTTAAAGCAGATTAAATGTTTTTGTGCCATTTTAATGGTGCTGGTGTTTGCACACATTGGCAGCGTATTACAAAGTTATTCCAGCCTCTGTAGCAAAATTAGTGGCGTAATGCACCTTAAAAGACTTGGGGCACAGCAAACTAAAACTCCAAGGAGGAGGAAACTCCTCTGTGGAGCGAAGCACCGGGCTCTGTGCAGCTCAGGGGCTCTGCAAGAAGCCCGTGCAGGCAGCCTGGGAGCAGCTCAGGAAAGCAGGCTCTGCCCAAGGAAAAAGAAGTGACGATCTTTTTTTTTTCCTGGAGCCCACCTGCCTGACTGAGCTGTGTGGGGCCCAGTGCTTACCTCTGCCACTGTGGTGCCCCCCACGACTGCCCGAGCTGGGTGCCTGCAGGCAGGTGTCCCCAGGGGTGGGCCACAGCTGTCGCAGAGGGAAGCACCAGTTCACCCACAGTGAGGGAAGGATCTGTGAATTTTCTCCCATTTCACAGGTCATGCCCACAGCAGACCCCCTGTGATAATTGTCTCAGATGGCCAGAGCCGACTCGAGGTAATCTAATAATTGCTCGTTCGTCGGGCAGGCTGGTGAATAGAGAGGCCAAGAAAGCTTTATGGTTGAAAACTTTACTTATGTCGCTGGTCGTTGCGATGAAAACGGTCCGGTCATCTGAACAACTATGTCAGTTGTTCCAGCTGATAAGGCTCAGGCTAGCTCATCCGTCTACAAATCAAGCCGGCGGGAATAGGGTACGTCTGGGATTGCGCTCGGTGATGGGGAGAAGAATCGATAGGTGATCAGTCTATCGATCAGCTCAGCCGCAAGTCAGATCTCTTTTAGAAGCACTCTGCAGTGTGCTCAAAGTTCTCCGACTTGGGCGGAAGTCGCGCGAATTTTTAAACGGCTAGCAAGCCAATTACTAGCCGCCACGTAGGAATAATTTAGAGCTGGCCAATAGCAGGACACAAATTTGCATTCGAATGGCGGGAACTCTCTTGCACTGGGGGTTTTCTGCTGCAACAGAAAACCTTTACTTTGCAAGAGGCTCTCATGTGGCAGGAAAATTCCACCGTGCCGAGGCACCAAAATCACTGGGTTGTGACATGCCCCCTTGCCGACAGCACAACTGGAATTTTAGACACATGAGCACATCACACGGCATCTTTGTTTCAGGATTCACTGACCAGGCAAAGCTTTAACAACCAATATATATACATAAACAAACAACTTGATAGACCGGTCTTTTCAACAAATTACAAAGTACAATAACTTTGAACATATAACAACAACTGTTGATCATCATCTGATTGGAGAACATCTGCTTGGAACTCTCCTCGTCTGGTAGTCAGTCCGTCCTCTCCTACTAATAGACAGTGTCAATAAAATACTTAATAAAATGAGAGTGAATAGTGTTATAGTAAGTCTTGAGCAAATGGACGTTCGCCATCTCAGTGTCTCCTTCACAACCATCACTCTATTGATTCGAACGAACTGCAGTCTGGTGCTCGATGAATCTGACAATAGGGCGGTTGTGGATTACTACTTTTCTGGGGTTAGACCTGTGAAGAAAGAAAACAACAACACAAAACAAAAGACTCATAATTGAATTTACTGTAAAGATACTGGGGGAATGTTGGAACGGCGGGTCATCCAATTGTGATGAACGATAATAGGAGGACGATCGGGCTTCACTTCTAATTGGACAGAATAGGTATTAGGATATTGTCCCGATTGTTGAACTGTTCCTTTATGAACTTGTGGATGAGATTGATGGGGGTGCGGTATTGAGATCCACACTAACTCATCTGGTTGGAACTTGGGTTCCCAAGGTGGAGGTTTCTGGACATTAGCTTCGTCCCATAATGGTTTAGCAGTGTTTAGTGAAATAAGGACATCATGATTAAATTTAGTCCAGTTTTTAAACGTCCCTCCTCCTCTAAGGCGAAGTTGCTCTTTGTACAGACCTATGTGTCTTTCCACAACACCGTTGGACTGCGGGTGGTACGGCAAATGAAGATGCCAGGCTATATTGTGAAGACAAGCAAATTTGTCCAGAGCGTTTGAATTAAACGGGGGTCCTCCATCAGACTGAATTTCATGAGGAGGTTGCCAGGTAGCAAATACAGCAGTCAAAGCAGAAATGACAGCAGTGGCATTGCTTTTCCATAGGGGGACAACCTGTAACTGTCTTGTTCCCAAGTCAACAACAACTAATCCTTTATTTGGCGGCTTAGACCCTGGGAGGGGTCCCAGCAAATCCACCTGCCAAACTTTTCCTGCCTGAAACTGTGAAGAATCGAAAGCTCCTAGTTGGTGCTTGGTTCTATGGCACTTTTCTTTAGCACATATCTCACAGGCCTGAGCTACCTTTTCCCAATCACGCCGAGCTCCGTATGAAGCCGGCTCCATAAGGGTTCGGCACCAATGTTGATGGCAAGCTTGTGGTCTTGGGTGACCCCAATTTTCATGAAGCCACGCGAGGAATGGATTTACTTCAGGACCGGAGGTAGATGTGATAGGCAAGACTATGTTGGTTCGGAGTGGATCTTCTAAGAACTTATCAATTACCTCATGCACTGGATCGGTATCTGGACGATGGGACTTAGTGTGCCTAATCAACGGGAGGCGCACAAATTTAGTTAACGTTTCCCAAATATCTTGCCAATCATTCAAATTCTCGGAGGGAAAAGCTGTGCCCGTAAGAATTTTATAAATGTATTGTGAATCAATTGCGATAATCGGAACTGGGAATGTATCGTTATGATGTGTTAAACAGTGTTCTAGTACCTTGAGGAATCCTAATAATTCACATTTTTGGGCCGAATTATCATCTGGGTCGGCTTGAAATATTTCCCTATCGTTACAAGCTTTGCAATAATACCCATAGCCTCCGCCATGTCGGGAGGTTCCATCTGAGGCCATCCATGCTGGGGCAGAAGTTCCATACAATGTAGGGACCTTCTCCTCATCTTCTGGGCTTGTATCAGGTACCGTGTCTTCCAACCTCCAACAATGCCAGTTGTAATGGTGGGTAAGCACTAGCGTATTCCAGGTCTTAGATTCTCCCTGAAAATGTGGGTCAACTCTGTCTGCATCCAGTAAGGGTAACAATGTGGCACCCGGAGCGCGTAACGTCCCATGCCCCCTTGCTAATGGCTCCACCAGTTGTTTGGCTAGAAGGATTTTTCCTACAGCTCCATATCAATGTTGTGCCGCTTGAAGCGTTTTATGGGCTGTATATACTAGCTCATCGTGAGGGTTATGTGCGACAGCCCACACGTGGCTGGTGGTGAACCCGAAGGTTACGGTTAGTGACTCACCCAGATCGATGGCATGGAGTTGTGTATCTTTAACCGTAGCTAACAGGCGAAGCAGGTTCTGCTGATCTCCTTTTGTCCAAGGCATGGACCTTCGGGACTTATCATGGATCTGTCGCTGCAATTTAGTGAGGAGGGCCAAATCACTAGGTCCAATATAATGTCGATACCAATTCAAATGACCCAAAAGCTGTTGGAAGTGCTTCTTAGTTGTAGGGAAGAATGTTTTTAATGGATCGATGTTAGGACCCTCATGCGAAATTCCGTGGTGGATGGAACCGATGTATCAAGTACCGAGGAAAGTGATGTCATCTACAGGTTGTAAACACGACTTTTCCTTGTTGATTGTCCATCCCTCACTCTGAAGGTGAGTGACTAGTTGATTGACTATACTAGTAACTGCGGAACTATCGCGACCCATGATGGCGATATCATCGACGTAACTCCAAATTTTTAATTCCTTCTCTGGGGGAAGAGAGTATGACACTTGAAAATTCTTTAGGGTGTTATTCATGGCACCAATAGCTAGTGATGGAGCGTTACGATATCCTTGTGGACAGACTGTCCACCTGTACATGATGCCATCAATACACATGTTTAGTATTCCTTCCAGGTCATTTATCAGAATGGAAAAGAACATATTTTTAAGATCCAATGTGACTCTGACCCACTTACTTTGTTGGAACTGTGCCATCTCAAACATACATTGTGGCAGAGTAGAAGGATTAGGTTGTTGAAGTACCTGACACCTTTTGTTGACTTCTCTATAGTCTACAACCAACTGGGCTTCATTAGGTTTTCCAGGTTTTGCTACCCCCCATCCTGATGACCGGTAGGTGCTGGCCGTTACGGTCTTAATACAGCCTCGTCGCTCAAGTCGCTGCAGGAGGTCAGTAAGGGACTGTTTTAGAGGACCCTTAATTGGGATCGGTCGATATCGCCAGGTGGAGGTGTTATGAAGCATTGGTCGATGCCAATACTGTTCTGGGATAATAATGGGTAATGCCTGTAGCACTTGTTCTTTAAGGTCAAGCGCTTTTATCCCTGGGATCCCTAAAATATTGATGCCCCCTAGGACAGCCTCTAGTGGGTATCGGTAGCCTTGGACCCAAAATTTGACCTTCGTTGTGACGGCGATAGCATTAAGCCCTTGTACCTTGATCATCTTGGTGGTCTTTTGATGAGGTATCATTGAGGTAATCACATTGGTTTGAGCTCCAGTATCAAGAAGGAAGAATGCTTGTTGTTGGTTATCCAGATCGGTAGGGTTGTAAACAGTGAGTTTGGCGTATGGTCAAGAATCGGTCGGGTCAGGCCTGAACTGGAGAAGGCCGCCGGTGGAGCCGACGGCCATTACTCGTTTTTTGATGGGTCCTCAAATCTGAATCCTAATGCTTCGGCTAAACGAGACTGACCTCTTTCTCCCAAAATTCGTAGCTGCACCTTTGTGAGTCCAGAATAGGCGAGGACAAAACCAAACATGTTCCTTTCCTTTGTCGTTCTTTCCTTCGGGGTTCTTGGAGGTGACCACCATGGCTCTCATTGAGGGATGCGCTTTTGATATCTAGGTCTCTGTGTTTCGGCTGGGTATGCCGAAGGTCGGTCCCTCATATTATCAGAAGCTTCTTCACCTTGTTTCATAAGTGCTTGTAAACGTTGGAGATGGCCTAAGAGATTTCCCACTGGTTGACCTGCCATTGGGTTAAAAAAGAGTCGGAGTGTAACGGCATTTGCTCCTCCATATACCTCCACGCAGGCATCTATAGCTTCCAAGGGCGTTGGGATTGCCCCAGGGTCCGATAGGTGGCGATGAGCCCATCTCTCTTTTCGTTGCACAGCGGTTAGTCCCATTGGATTTGTTCTCGGGCTCCATGAGAGATATGACACCCCAACTATAGCCAGGAGGAGTTGCTCTGCAGTAGCCTTCTGTGGACGACCTTCGTTCCAGGTGTGAAATTTGTGGGTTACCTGTCCCACTACGAGTGCCGGGATCGGGATGGGCCAGTGGGCACTGTCTGTGACCACATTCAAGTCGGTAGCACGCCCTCCGCTCCATGCCGCTTGTCGGGTCAAGGCACTTGCTTCTTCTTTGTCTAAGGTGTCAGATCCAAATTCCACTATTAACCGTCCTAACCACATTGCCAAGGTTTCTTCTGATCTTATTTTAGATTCCTTGCAAAGGTCTTGAATTTCTGGTCGGGTGCGTGTGCGTGAGATAACAGTAGTACGCGTAGCACCATCTCCATCTGCAATATGCTTCATCACAGCTATCGGGTGAGCTGCAGTAGAGGAAGAGTTAAATTCTTCATCTGGGAGCGTTGGGCACATCCCTCCTCCCATTGCCCCCTCCCCCCTTGGCAAGGAGGCGGGGCCGTTGGGAACGACGTCACCTCAGGGGGCGGAGGCACTAGGCGGATCCCCGCCAGGTCTTCTGAAACTCCGCCCCTCCATTCCGGGTTCCCCGGATGGCTCGCGCTTCTTTCGGCGCCGTTTTCTGCCAGCGGCATCATGCGGCCGGCGCTATTGATAAGCGCCGCTCCGGAGCCTTTTGCTGTCCGCTCCAGTGACTCCTTACCCGCTGTATGCATCTGTGCCTCTAAATTTGCATATTCCCTTAGTAGACCCGCTACTGTACGGAACAGCACATTCATCATTTTTCCCTTCTTCCATTTAGTTAGACCCCATCTCAGCACATGACGGCCCTTAGTTTCCAAATCCTCCCGGAGCTGAACGTGGAGTTCATGGCCCCGCGACCCAGGCACCAAATCCAGACAGTTGAACCAGTCCGTGGGGGTGGATTCCCTTCCTTCCCTTAAGTATCGGATGCATTGAGCGAACTCCTGAGCAGGGGTCAGCTTCTCTGCCTTCCGCGCTTTCACCCCAGCTAAGGATATGGTTGAGGTTTCCTCCGGGGGTCGATAATAGACCCGGTCGCTCCCCATTATGCATCCGAACTCCCCAAGGGATAGCTTAGTTCTCCATTCCTTCACTACGGCTTCTTCTCTCTTTACGGAGAAGTAACCATCAATATTTCTTTCATCCCCTTCTACTGCCTGGTGGTAAGCGATATGCGCCCATAGATCGTTGGCATTCTCTACGTGGCAGGTCCCAGTGTGCCAGGGGCAGCACCCGATTAGGTTCTACTCTATCACCGTGCCCTTTGATCCCATCCTTGTCGCCATGTCTCGGACGGCCAGAGCCGACTCGAGGTGATCTAATAATTGCTCGTTCGTCAGGCAGGCTGGTGAATAGAGAGGCCGAGAAAGTTTTATGGTTGTAAAACTTTACTTACGTCGCTGGTGGTTGCGATGAAAACGGTCTGGTCGTCTGAACAACTATGTCAGTTGTTCCAGCTGATAAGGCTCAGGCTAGCTCATCCGTCTACAAATCAAGCCGGCGGGAATAGGGTACGTCTGGGATTGCGCTCGGTGATGGGGAGAAGAATCGATAGGTGATCAGTCTATCGATCAGCTCAGCCGCAAGTCAGATCTCTTTTAGAAGCACTCTGCAGCGTGCTCAAAGTTCTCCGACTTGGGCGGAAGTCGCGCGAATTTTTAAACGGCTAGCAAGCCAATTACTAGCCGCCACGTAGGAATAATTTAGAGCTGGCCAATAGCGGGACACAAATTTGCATTCGAATGGCAGGAACTCTCTTGCACTGGGGGGCACCAAAATCACTGGGTTGTGACAATAATACATTTTCAAATCATCCTGGACCATGTGGACACATCCAGTGACTGGTTCTAACTGAGTGGTGGAACTGTTCCCTGCATTCAACAGCTGGAGAATCTTGTTCCTGCTGTCCTAATTTTGCACCATCCTCAGCAGAACCATCAATGTTTCATGGGTTTGCCCTGAGTTCCCTCCCTGCTCTGCTGGGGTATTTTCTTGGATTCCCACTCTCCCCAGAAAATCTTTCAGCAACCACTTCCCCCTGTCCCCCCTCCCCTCCACCCATTACCTCTCTCCCACCCTAATCCTGTCTCAGGGTCATGACTCTTAATCTGTCTGCAGAGGATTTTACTCCTCGCTTCAGTATAAATTCTGCCTAGTTTGAGGCTGCAGCCAAGGCATTCTTAGCAGAAAATAAATAATTTCAGTCTGCAGGGATATTTCTGCAGCCTCCCTTCAGTGGAAGCTGTCAGCTTCTGCAGCATCACTTTGTTGTTAGCTGACACTCTCAGCAGCCCCCATCTCATGTAAGTCCATGAGTAAGTGGACTTCAGTGCCACTGTGATTCTAGCCCACCCTGCTCAAGTACTTCGGAATCCATTACTGTAGTTTCCTAACACACCAGCACCTAACCTTTAAGAGTGAACCATGAAAAAGGGAGCAGGAGGACCCACCCAGCTTTTGCATCAGCAGCTTCTCAGCTTTTTCTTGAGCATGCTTCATTGAGCAAGGGTGGGAGGACAGCAGGCTGCACCAGCGGAAGTGGGTGGGGCTCGGCCCTATGCAGAGCACAGCAGAGGCAGCCTGGGCTAGTCTGGATACAATTAATTGGTGGGTGCCTGCCAGCAGGCAATATTTTGCCCACCCCTGGGTTAGATATTAGGAAAACCTTTCTCACTAGGAGGGAAGTAAAGCACTGGAACAGATTACCTAGAGACGTTGTTGAGTCTACAGCCAGACTCAGGTGACCAAGTTCCTATATTTGCAAATAAATGGAATAATTCTAGCCCAAGAGCTCACTGAGTATTGTTGACCATGTAATTTGTCATGCTAAATAATGTACCCTTTGCTGCCCCAGTTCACAGGTTTCTTGCAAAATTATCATTATGCAGCAGTTTTAAGGCAGTATCTTCAGTGCTCATCTCATGAAACTACAGCAAGCTTAAAGGCATAAATATATCCTGCTTTCTTCAGTGAACAGCTTTTTGCACACCTGAGCAAAAAATGAAATCTATCATCTGATTTGATTCCTAAATCACTTGTCATATAAAATGTTTGTGATTTTTGAAAAAAGTTATATCACACATACCAAAGAACAAAGCAATGGAGGGCTGATCAAGGTATTTCTGAGCTGCAGTGATCACCATGGCTAGGGACAGAAGTTACACATGAACTGGTTTAAGTGATCAAAAACTGGTTAAAACTTGTAACAAAACCTGTTCAGTGCACATAAAACAGTTTCAAAATGGCTGAAACTGGTTTAAGATAAACTTGGTTGAATGTAGTATTAGACTTGTCTGAGTTGTGTCAAACTGGTTTATGGAACTTCTGTCCCAGACTCCTTCCTGGTTCTGGTTAAATTAGAGTCCCCTAGCTTCCCAACATGCTTTTCACCCCTTGACTGTGCTGTGCTGTGCTGTGCTGTCTGCTCCAGAGAGCAGGGCTGGCCCTGCCCCTATATTCTCTAGCTGGAGGAGGGTCAGAGGTGCAGATAGATGTCAGGTCACATGATGTGTGCCTGGATCCCTCCCAGCTCCCTGTACCCAGGCCAGGCCAGGCTGTCATGGAGCTGCAGGCAGCTGGGAAAGGCTCTGCTCCTGCAGACTGGCCCCTCTGTTTCCACCCTCACCAGTGGCCACAGCCAGCACCACTCTGCCCCGAGTCACCATCTTAGGACTGGAAGTCCCACACCTAGCCCCTGACCTTTGCCTCTGGAAGTGCCTCCCTTTTCCCCCAGAAAAAAATCCAAATCATACTAAAAATCAAACATCTACTATAATATATTCCAATTTTATTTCAAAATATATTTGTGGCCTGATGCATGTGTGTTTGTGTAATGTACATAGAGGCAATTGCATAATTGCTCAAAATAAAGTCTTACTCATATATTGCGGGGGGGGGGGGACATGTGAGGGGATGTGGGGGAATGTGTGGGGTGTGATTGCAGGATAGATGTGTGTATGGTATGGGGTATGTGCGTATGGGATTGCTGAGGGGGTGTGGTGGGTGGGTGTGGGAAGTGTGGGTGTGAGGTTTGCTGGTGGGATGTAGGGGAGGGTGTGGGGTGTGTTTGGGGGTGTGGGAATGGTGGGGGGTGTGAGTGTGCATGTGGGTCTGGTGGGGGGTTGGATGTGTGTGTGGGCCCCCTAAGCACATAGCCCCTGCTGCTGGAGAGAGCAGCAGGCTGTGGGCCCTCAGGACTCTCATGGCCCAAAGCAGGCTGAGCTCCCTGGTGGTGCACAGCTCCAGCCAAGTCCTAAGAGCTTCTTGTGGCAGCAGGTAGGAGGGCCAGGCCAACCCATTTCAATGTGCAGGGCTCCCTGTGGTTCACATACAGCTCCCAGGGCTTGGCCAGAGCTGCATGCAGCAGTGAGGAGTCCCGTGTGATGGAGCCAGTGGTCTGGCCCTGCTCCCTGCTACAACATGCAGCTCTCAGGACTTGTCCAGTGTGTCAGGGAGCAGAACCAAGCCAACCCAGCTCCATCACGTGGGACTCCCCACCAGTCCCAGCTGAGTCCTGGGAGCTGTAGGTAGTGGCAAGGAAGCAGGGTCAGGCCACTGGCTCCATCACATGGAGCTCTGGCTGAGTCTCAAGAGCTCTACACGAGTTCAGTGGGCCCCACACTCCCACTGACCTGGGCTCTGCACTCCCTCCACCCCACCCCCCAAGCCCCTGTGCAGGCCCTGCACTCCTGCCCAGGGCAGCTTTGCCCCTGCCTGCAACCACTTCCCTACCTGCTGCCCAGAGTGCTGCAGCAGGGATAGGATGAGCCAGTGGAAGCTGGGGGAGCTGAGCAGTTCCCCAGGCAGCTGCAGCAGTGGCAGCAGCAGCCCTGCTCAGCAGCTGTGTGCGCTGGCCAGGGCTAGAGCTGGGGCTGGCACTGGGCCCTCCCACGGGCAAGTGTGGGAGGACAGCAGGCTGCACCAGCGGAAGTGGGTGGGGCTCGGCCCTATGCAGAGCACAGCAGAGGCAGCCTGGGCTAGTCTGGATACAATTAATTGGTGGGTGCCTGCCAGCAGGCAATATTTTGCCCACCCCTGGGTTAGATATTAGGAAAACCTTTCTCACTAGGAGGGAAGTAAAGCACTGGAACAGATTACCTAGAGACGTTGTGAAGTCTCCAGCTCTGGAGGTTTTTAAGACCTTGCTATACAAAGCATTGGCTGGGATGATATAATTGGCAATGGTCCTGCTTTGAGCAGGGGGTTAGACTAAATGACCTCCTGAGGTCCCTTCCAACCCTAATATTCTATGATTTTATGATTGCCATCCAGTGTAAGATACAGCACCAGAGAGCTGAACCAGCACTCAACGTCCTTGGGAAAGTGACAAACACGAAAAAGCCAGACGTCTTTCTTGTTCAGTAGCTTGGACCTGCGTACTGGGAAAACACAGACTCCACAGAGATCACTGCTTATAAACAGGGACATTCTAAAAAATGTAAATAACCCTTCATTTGGCTCCCTGCAGAGTGAAATTATCAGATATCATGGATACCCTAGCGAGGAGCATGAAGTTGTGACCCAAGATGGATATATCCTGAGCGTTAATAGAATTCCTGGTGGAAAAGACAATGGGACCAGAGGTAAGCTTTATCTGGAGGAAGCAAGAAAGCTTTGATTAGGTGACTTTTTAAAAAACATAATCTAACTTTCCTTGTGTATGTGCAGCTACATATTTCACATGTTTTAGTTTTAGATAATGATTTTGAACTGAATTTGAGCCTGTATCAAATTCTGAAACCAGGTGAGGTTGTTCTGGTATCTGGCTTTCCTGGGACCTTTTTGTGCATTTCTAGTCATAGTCTAAAAATATTCTTATTTTTTAAAATGTTGTATGACATGAATTAAAGGAAATGTAACTGCCACTTAACAGTTTTACTGTTTCATTGTGCACTATGGACATCTAGATAGAAGCTCTTTAAACTATGGTATAACAACCTTACTGAGGACAGAAGGGGGCATCTTTAATGAAGGTGAGTGTTCTCACCCTTGCTGTGCTTTGGTGAGAAAGTAGATTCTCTATGTAATAGGGCTTCTATTATGCTACTGAGGAGGAGCAGGCCAGAGAGAGATGTGGCCCATTCAAGAGGACTTGGGTCTGCCTGCTCTGGGACAAGCTATAGAGCACTGTAAGAGCTGTTGTCTGGCTCCAGATTGCTGTAGGAGCCACTGAAATCTCAGAGACTCTGAGGAAAACCACTGCTCCTACCTAAGGTTGCCAACTCTGACTAAAGCTATTCCGGGAGATTTTTTTTCCCCGCCATGACGTCATGTACATTACATAAAATCTCCAAGATTGTTTTCAATAGTCATTAGGAGATGGATGCCGATTCCGGCAGACTCCCAACCAGTCCGGAAAGGTTGACAACCCTACTCCTACCCCAGATACTGGGAGTACAACCAGAAAGAGCCAAAAAACTGCAGGACTCCAGGCATCAAGAAACCAGCTCTAATTGGAAAATGCCTGCAGCTGACCTGGAAACTCTACAAATGAGAGCCATGAGAAAGGGTTGGTAGCTTTGGCAGCCTATTGCAGGAGAGCTAGGTCAGGTGGACTGAAAAAGAGTGGTCAAGGACCTTATAAATCAGGACCCACTGATGGGGTCTGAGACTGGTCTTTGCCAGGTTCAGAGACAGAGCTCTGCAGAAGCTGGAGTGGAGAAAGCCCTGCAGAAAAGCATATACAGAAGCTCAATGATTTGTGTTGCCTATTCAATTTATGTTGCTATTTTAAAGCTTCAAGACATGGAAGTGGCTAAAGAGGTGGAAGAAGACCACTATGAATTCTTCAGAAAAGTGTTTTGTTGAGTTTCCTACTAAGGGCTACAGAATTTGAGAGAGAGCTGGTAGGGCCATAGCCAGGTCTGAGGTCCATGCAAAGTGGCTGAGGACCTAAAGGACTATGCAAAGAGGTCCTGTCAGATGGGGACCAAGGGAGCAGAAGCTCATGGACTTTGGGGACTGTGGTGCAGCCCAAGGACAGTGTGTAAGAGCTGAGCCTCTAAAGTGTTGCTTGGTGAGGGAGGTGGCAGGTGTTTAGGGTAAGTGCACTGGTGCGACAATAGTTACAGCACAAGGGTGGAACGGACACCTTCAACCCAGAACTGGTCATAAAGATATACACGGGCTTACCCCTACATAGATTTAAAAAGAGAGAGAGAGAAAGATCACTGCTGCAGCAAAGGGAATTCAGACTGGTGACCTGTTTAAACAAGGACAGTCTCTTGCACTTATAATTTGGAACATCAAGGCACATCTTGATGGGCAGGTTGGGGCAGAATGCCAAGGAGCAGCAGACTTCCTGTGGTACCTCAGCCATGCTATATTCTGCCATTCTCTTCAAGGATCCAAGTCATGGGCTGTTCTTAAATCTTAGTAATGGAATAAAGACGTGGATCTAGACTCAAGAGTTTTGGTACTGAATAGGGAAACTATTCTGTTGCTATTGCTGCCCATTTTCTGATATTGGCGCCCTGGTCTGATGCCAGGATTGGTAGTAGTTGAAGTTCTGGTGAAGTCTATGTAGAATGCCAAAAAAACCACAACCCCAAACAAACTTCAGCACACCCTGTCTTCTGAACAATCCAGATTTCCACTTGAGATTTGAGAAACTCAGTGGAAGACCAGCAGCAAGTTACTGCTATCATTACTATATGTTGTTCAAACTCTAATCATATTTGTAAGTAACATTTTCCATTATAGTTCCAGAAATACAAACTCTTTTCACTCAAAATCCTAAGAGAATAGGAGTAAGAATTCGTGGACATATTTATATATCCTTTCCTCCTTAATATCATCCCCACTGTAAGTGGAAACATGAATCAATATTTTAACTTTCATTTCCATCTTTAGTACTCAGCAAACATCCACACATACCTTATGTCCATGCTTGTACTTTGTCATGTGCTTTAAATCCAAGTCTGCACAAAAATTAAATTGCCATTAACTAATTCTTGAATATTCTATTTGTAACGTAACAGAGCATAAACATATGAAATAATTTTTATACCAAATCTACACAAATAAGATATTACCACTAAATAATTCTTAAATATTCTATAGCTAAATGCTACCAATTTATCCACTAGTTTAGAAATCAACATGTGAGGACTACCAGAAGTTTATTTAGGGAGGCTTTTAGCAGGCAGATTCAAGTTTTGGGGTATTAGCTGGGGAGTTGTTTCATCACTTCCTATTTCATTTTAATATTTTATCTGCTTTTACAATTCATCTTGCTTTTATTGTAAACCACCCTGAGCCTTTTTGAGGAGGACAGCACATAACTCAAATGACTGAATAAATGAACAAGTAAATAAACAAACAAATGTTGGAAAAGTAGAGATGATAAGGTGGTTTCATTCCCCACTCCCTCAAAATGACTGTTATAAATAAGACAGTTCAGAAAGAAATGATGTATCAGGACTGATGTTGAACTCTTACAACTCTTTCTGTATTGATTTAAATTTCATCATATTGCCATGTAAATCCCATTATTCCAATAAAACTTTATATTCTAGGTATTGCTATATAAATGTCCCATTATAGTGTGTATTTTTACTCAATCCTAATTGCACTACAACAATGCTCACATGAAAACAAAACCTTCTTTCTTTCCAGGAAAAAGGCCTGTGGTGTTTCTGCAGCACCCTCTCCTGGGAGATGCAACCCACTGGATTTCTAACCTGCCTAACAACAGCCTGGGCTTCATCCTAGCAGATGCTGGCTATGATGTTTGGTTAGGAAACAGCAGAGGAAACACCTGGTCTTTGAAACATAAGACTCTTAAGCCCAAGCAAAAAGCATTCTGGAGGTTCAGGTAGACTGTAGACTGCATGATTGTGAGCTTTTGAAAATGGCAGTTTCTAAGGGACTAATAATGGCATGTGGGAGCCTCTCACTTTCTGATCCCTAGTCCACTGCTACTTGGACTGGTAGTGATGGGGAGGATGGGAGTAGTCTACAGAAATAGGATGGTGAAAGCTGCAGGGGAAGGAGTATTCACTGGGGCTGAAATCTGGGAAGAGGTTGTAGGAGCAAAGGAGGGTTGTGGATAAATGGAAGAGAATATGGCAGAGAGAGTTGATGCAGGTGCGAGAGGTAGTAAAAAGCACAGTGGACAGAGATGGTGAGGTTGAGAAGCTGAAGGGCTGTAGCAATAGAAGGACAGAATGAAGTGGGATGGATAATCTTTGACAGCACAGAAAATGAGGCACAAAACTACCCAGAGCTCAGTTGTCATATGATGCTGTCCTGAGTCTGAAGGCTCTCCCTGAATGCTGCTCCTAGGGTGTATGTGGCAGGGAGGCTGATGCCTTGGTGCCTTGGTCAGGTCTCTTTCAAGCAGGATGGAAGACAAAAAAGGAGCTGAACAATCCCCAACTTATCTCTTACATCCATGGTTTTAGATGGTGTAGCATTTTGGGGAGATAGCCTCAGAGAGACTGGGGGCTCCCATAGCCTTATAAGGGCATCTATACACATGCTCCATGGGGGGAGGGGGTGTGCTTTAATTAGAACAGCCCTAAGAGACACTCTAATTAAAGTACCTGCGGTGTCACATGTATTCTGCGTCTCACACTCCAAAATGGCAGTGGGTGCACTTTAACTAAAGCTTATTCAACAAGATTTAGTTAAAGCATCCCTGCTGCCATTTTGAAATGTGGGGACACTGAATACATATGACATGGAGGCTGCTGGCATGTGCTAATTAGCACACTCCAGCAACCTGATTAATCAAGTCTGGTCCAATGCTTGCTAATGAGAACATGTCAGGGCAGAGGTCTGTCACATGTATAAGTGCCCTTAAGTTCCTGCAGTTCAGTACTGCTGATTCCCATGTAGGCAGGGGAAGAGGCTGCCCAACTTGATCACTTGAGCAGTTTCCACTGGGTGCTGTGAAAGGTCAGGGGAAATAGAAAGCCCTAGTATACTTCCAGGCTGCCCTCAGTTGTAAGCCTAGTTCAGTGTCTTAGGTAAAATGAGATACCACTACAAATCTGAATCCAGTTCCTAATAGGCTACATCCAACTATTAGAACTAGTACTAGTCCTCTGTCATTCTCAGAAGAGTACAAAGACAGTGAAGAGGAATCCAGTGGGCCCAGAGATGGAACCATGCATCAAGGTCAGGGCACATATACCAACCATGCTGATGCTGCTCTGTTTATAAGGCTCATTAATTTCAAAAGCTCTATCTGTAAATCAGTAAATCTGTGTCTGTATCTCTATCTGTAAATCTCTATCTGCTTTGGGATACTATTAACAAGGGTCCTAGTTTTCCATGTTAAAATGACATTCTCCAATAAAAAACCATAAACATCCACATTTTTTCAGTGGTGAGCCCCACTCCCCCACCTCCCAACACTGATTGACCAAGGGGCCCAGTAGAAGCCCCACCCCTGCTGCTGATTGGCCAAGAGGACTGCTGTTCATGTGGCCCCACCCCTCATCACTGATTGGCAGAGGAGGGTGGGGCCACACAATGGGCAGCCCTCTCAGCTAGTCCGTGGTAGAGGGAGGGAGGGGGTGGCTGCCATCTTGGCTGCCTCCTTGTGTACCCATTGGGGAGAGAGGAGGGGGCAGCTGCTGAGCTTCTCCCTCCTACCCTCCAGTGGGCTGCTACAGTGGGTATGGGAACTGTTAGTTTCCACTGGGGAGCCAGAGTTTTATTTTCAGTGTTTTTTTCTCCCGGCAATTCTAAAAATTCTCTGTAAAAACTCAAATTCTGTGTTTTTTCCATGGCAAGTTGATTTCTAGGATCCCTGACTGTTAGATATAAACAGATAAAACATGCTACATAATTGAAAGAAATTAGCAAACCTTCGTCTTTGAAGGGAGGCAAAGGACCCAGACCTGACACTGTCATTGATCAGTCTTTGTTTCACTTAGTTAAGGTGCCTTTATGTGCTATAACAGCCAACTGAATTCCAATTCATGCATAAGCTTTTTGTGTTTTCGCTCTTTAGTTTTGATGAGGTTGGTAAATATGATCTTCCAGCAGCACTACATTTTATCATGGAAAAAACTGGACAGGAAGAGCTGTATTACGTTGGCCATTCAGAAGGGACAGCTGTAGGTATGTTAAGATGAATGATAAGCTACTGTTTCCACTATTTGCCTCGTTAGAGGATAATGTAAGGTTATGGGCTTCACTTAGTAACTGCCTTCTTCACCAGCTTAAAAGGTAAGCTCAAAATATTTTTTAAACTGAAACTTTCAACATTTGGAAAAGGTTTATGTCTTGTCTAACTAATATTGTTGATAGTAAAACCTTTTTTTGGCAGGTAGTCCATAGTTTGGCCGGTTTCTTTGGTTATGGTAATGTGACTGGCTCTTGGTATTCTCACAAGTCTTGCCAAACAGGGTGTTTTCTTCCTTTCAAATCTCAGCTCCTGAGAGAATCTTAGCTTTTCTTATTTCAGAAAGCATATTTGTAGCCCTCTTGGCCTTGGAGGCAAAAAGCCTATGATGAATCAATTTCCTCCCAAAAGTAGCAGGAAAAACCCTAGCCATCATTATTGTTAAAATCCTATGATTAAGAGGCCATTTTGAGATTTCATGGGAGCTTGGAGAACACTTTTGATGCCTGTGTTCAGAAATGCTGGTATTCTAAAACAAATTCACAGAAACTAAAATCAGTATTAACACATGCCATACTGTCCTAATTGGTAGTATAGGAAGTCAGTAAAGGAATAATTTAACTTTTGGGGGGATGTTTGCTTGCTTATGTGAATTTAAGTCACTGTTTTTAAGTTTTGTACATAACCATTATCATCCAGTTAATTTTATTACCTTAGGTTGTACTGTGTGATCAACACTAAAAATAATATTCTACTCGTGAACTCAAGCCTCAAACTACTCTGCTACTGATTTATGGGGGATGTAAAGTTACACTATTCTTTGAACATTAAGTGACACAAAACCCATAAAATAATGCATAGGAATTTTGGTAACTCTAGAGGGGAAACAAATCAGAAAACTGATTTAAAGGAAAGTTAATTTCTCAACAAACTAACTGGAAAATATAGTGCATTCCACTTTTGTCCATCCTGAATACAACTGAACAATGTCCAGAACTCTCTTATCTGAATAAGGATTTGGAATTAACCTTTTATTTGATAATATGTATAGCATTTGAATAATAATTTAATTTTGTTTTCTGACTCCTAACTCTCTTCTGGGTGCTTATGCACATGCAGCAAGACTGCTCCAATTCACCATCAGAACAGACTTGATTAACAGAGTATGCTGGAGAGTGGTAATTAGCGTGCTCCAGCAGACTCCAACGTTACATGTATCAGTATCCCCACACTGAAAAATGTTGGCAAGGGCACGTTAATTAAAGCTCATCAAACAAGCTTTAGTTAAAGCTTCTCCACCCCATTTTTCAGTGTGGGGATGCTGATACACATGATGCTCCAGGCATTTTAATTAGCCACTCTTGTAGCCACTCTAATTGGCTCTTGTAGCCACTCTAATTAAAGTACCCTCTTCCCACTCCTGGAACATGTGTATAAATGCCCTTTGTTCTATTTATGGAAGATTGCCTTGATAAATTAAGGCATCTCTTGTATTTTCTCAGGTTTTGCAGCATTTCTAACCAATCCAGAACTGGCTAAAAAAATCAAAGTATTCTTTGCCCTGGGTCCTGTAGCCACAGTTACGTATGCCACAAGCCCCCTAGCAACACTTGGGAGGCTTCCTGAAATAGTACTCAAGGTATGTTATCTCCCCTCAAAATTACTAGACTCTCAGTTCTGACTGCTTCTTATTTGCCTCTTCCTGAAGGGACAGACAAAGATTCCTCTTACAGGGGAGCAAAGTCTGTTCAGGCTCCCTGGCTTTAGCTGGGGCAAGCTTCATGTTCCCTGGTGGCTGGCAGCAGCTCTTGGGGAGCTGGATCCCTCAGAGCCACCATTCTCCTGCTCCATCTAAATTGGTGCCTGGGACCGGTGCTCCCCTTGCTCTCCCCTAATTACACCACACTCTGTACTCTGTAAAGGTGGCTTCAGCCAGTTGAAATATTTTGAGTCTATTGCCATGAAAATGGAAAGATTAGTTCCTTCAGGGATTATCACTCAGTAAAATAAGAGACCTAGGACAGACTCTGGGCTTTGGAAAAATATTAGGATGGAAGAATAAAAGAATAACAAACTGCTCTGTCATCCCCATAATATTTATTTCTCACTGGGAATGAGGATACAAAACTTTTTTTAAAATCTGGAATGGATCCATTATAAGACTCTAGTGTTGTAAAAATAAAATCATGGATATTTTTCAGGCGTGGCTGGGTAACAAGGGAACCTTTCAACAGCATGTGTTTCTGAAAAAGCCGTTTACGAAATTGTGCACCGTCATGAAGAAGTTTTGTACCTTAATCCTCTCTTCTGTGACTGGCTATAATACTCCAAACCTAAATACAGTAAGTATGAAAGGAAGTATTTTCAGAGCAGTTTCTGAGATAGATAGATAATGTGTAGATGTTGTATACAAACAGCTACTTTTACCTATGGGAATATATGCCTAAGACTTGATGAAGTCTGGATCCACCATGAGCAAATATCTCCAGGACTGCCCCTTTCTTGAGCTGAGTAGTTAGCCACAGATGTCTGATAGGGATGAATTCCATTAGGAGGGAAAAATGATTCTGGAATCAGATAGTTTCTTTGATACATTCCTGCTTATCTACAACCAGAAAACAAAGTCCATTTCTCTGATTCTCTCTGTGTTCAAACAGCAGCAGAGAATTCCTTTCCTTTCACTTCCAGTATGCCACCTCTAAAAGCTCTCACTGCACTCTTTTAGCTGGCATATGATCCCAGTGATTGTTCAAACTTTCTTTTTAGCCTTTCTTGTCTATTTCCATATTTCTTCATGTTCCCTGATTCTCCCACTCCCAACTTGCACACACGTGCATGCACTTTACTTGCAATACCTAGTATGCCCCTCTTGATGATCGTCCTCCCACATAGGGAGGACTCTACATAAGTGTCTAATCTTGGGGTGACCCACAGCTAGCAATACTAGTCCTCAAAATGAGGGCCCTATGTTTTTCCAAGGCTCCCTCCCACATGCCAGTGAGAGCTCTTACTCCTGTTTCTCAGCGATTAGCTTCCTGTGAATCTTGGGTATGTCATTTATACCCAAGGTTCAAAAGCAACTGAGGTGCCCCATATTCAGTGTCATAGACTCTAACATTTTCCAGTGGGTTCATGGCCTCATAGGTTCATTCCAGTAGGTTCATGGCCAGCATAGGATCCACAGCCCTGCCCAAGTACCATATGGGAAAAGCGGGGCCCCTCAAACGAGATTCACAAAAAGGGAATGCACCATGAAAAGCAAGGGCAGACCCAGAAGGGGTACAGTGGTGTGGACGACCCCCGCCCCAACTCTTTGATGGGCAATCACTCACAAATGAGTAAGATCATCTTCCAAAGATCTTACTAGTGAGTCTGCAGGAGGCTCCATATTCCAATTCTAGATCCACATGTCTTGTCGCAGTGAGGACAGGCATTTCCAGGAGGTATGGGCACTCTGTTGCTGTGTAGGATGTTCTGATGTTCTTTTCACCTGTTCCACTTTTCCTCTTCTGCCTGTCGACAAGCTGTTTCAAAGTGTTGCAGTCCCTCCCAAAGATCCTTCCTCCATTTTGGTCAGTCCTGAGCAAGGGTCTCCCAAATGTTGATGTTGATGTTACACCTCTTTATGTTTGCCTTCAAGGTGTCTTTAAAGTGCTTTCTTTGCCCTCCACTACTTCTCTAACCTTCTTTCAGCTGTGAGAAAAAGATTGTCTTTGGAAGGTGAGAGTCAGGCATGCAGACAACATGACCTGTCCAGTGAAGTTGGTTTTGGATAATTATGATGGCCTCAATGCTGTTGGAATTTGCTTTGGCCAAGATGCTGATGTTTGTGTGTCTATTCTCCCAGCTAATCTGAAGGATCTTGTGAAGACACCTTTGTCACCTTTGTCACCTTTGTGAAGACACTTTTCCAAACTCTTGAGATGTCTTCTATATGTGGTCCAAGTTTCTGAGCCATACAGCAGAGTTGGAATGACAATGGCTTGATAAACCAAGAGCTTCATTTCAGCAACAATGTCATGATTTAAAAAGACTCTCTTACTCAGACGCCCAAAGGCTGCACTCACACATTTCAAGCAGTGTTGTATTTCCATGTCAATATCTGCTTTTGGTGAAAGATGAATTCCAAGATAGGTGAAGTGATCCACGTTCTCCAGCAATTCTCCATTGATTTGAATGGCGGGGGAGTTGTTTTTCCATTTGGAGCAGGCTAGTAAAGGATTTGCATTTTCCTGATGTTTAGAGTTAGGCCAATACACTTGTAGACTTCTGAAAATACATTAAGAATGGTTTGGTGGTCGCTTTCAGATTGAGCAATGCCAGCATTTTCATCTGCATACTGGTGCTCCATTATGGATGTTGTCATGGTCTTCATTTTAGACTTGAGTCTGTTGAGGTTGAAGAGTCTTCCATCCTTCCTATACACAACTTCAATTCCAGGTGGGAGCTTTACTGTTGACAAGGTGCATTATGGTGGAGATGAAGATGGAAAACAAAGTTGGAACAATGATGCAACCTTGCTTCACTCCAGTTTTCACCTCAAATGTTTCTGTTAGATTCCCGTTGCTGAGAACCCTTGCTGACGTGTTGTCATGGAGAAATCTCAGAACACCGATGAACATGTTTGGGCATTCAATTTTGGATAGGATTTGCCATAGGGATTTGTGGTTTACAGAATCGAAGTCTTAGAGAGGTCGATGAAGGCCAAATAGAGAAGTCAATGTTGCTCATGACACTTCTCCTGGATTTGACGTACTGTAAAGATCATGTTTGCAATTCCTCAAGATAGTCTGAAGCCACTTTGAGATTCTGGAAAAAATGGCAGTTAGCGAGGATATGGGTGATGACTTTCCCAGCAGTGGCCAACAAAGCGATGCCTTGGTAGTTTCTGCAATTATCTCTGTCCCTCTTCCTGAAGATGGTAACAATCAAGGAATCCCTTAGGTTACCTGGGATTTCTTCCCTGTTCCAGATTTTAAGGATGAGGACATGAAGCTGACACATAAGTTGTTTTCCTCCTCCTTTGAAAATCTGCACATATTCTGTCAACACCAGCTGCCTTGTTATTTTTTTTTCCCCATCATACTCCTGACCTCTGCCAGGTTAGGTGGCAAACCAGGGTCTTCTCAGATTGCTTTTTGTAGAAAGTAGTTGATCTGATCTTCATCAACAGTTGAGTCATGATTCAGAAGGTCCTGGAAGTGTTCTTTCCAGTGAGCACTGATGGGTTCATTGTCTTTCAGGAGTGTTGTTTCATCCTTTGATTTTAGAGGATTAAGGCCAAGAGACAGGTTTGGTAGCACTGAAGAAGCCATGAGTGTCACAGATGTCAGCAAAATGTTGGATTTCTTTTGATTTCTGAATCCACCACTCATTCTTCAGTTCTTGTGTTAGCCTCTGCACCTCTGATTTTGCTTGTTGGTATGCATTTTTCTTGATGGCAGAGTTGATGTCATTCTGCCAGGCACAGAAAACTTTCTGTTTCCTGTCAACGAGACCTTGAATTTCAGTGTCATTTTTGTCAAACCAGTCTTGATGTTTCCTGGTCTTGTATCCTACGGTCTTTCACAGGATGAGAGAACAGCTGTCTTGAGTCCTGTCCAGTGCTCCTTGGCTCCTTCTGGGTGCTCTGTTATTAGTGTCTCATTCAGGAGTTGCTGGAATTCTCCCTGCTTGAGTGGGTCCTTGAAGCTCATTGTTTAACTCGTGCCTGATCTCTTTCCTTTGCATTCTTCATTTACGAGCAATCCTGATGGACATGCATGGATGGATGAGGTGGTGGTCAGTCCAACAGTCATCAGCAGTAGTCATGGCTCTCATAATCAGGACATACTGGCGATTGCGAGTCTGAACAATCACATAGTTGATCAAATGCCAATGTTTCAATCTAGGGTGTTTCCAGGACATCTTGAACTTGTTCCTTTGATGGAACAGGGTATTTGTGATGACAACCCTGTGCTCTGCGCACGTCGTCAGGAGAAGGACCCCATTAGCATTTGAATTTCCAATGCCTTCTTTTCCAATAGTACCATTCCAAAGTTTTGAGTCTCTTCCCACTCTGGCATTAAAATCTTCAAGAAGGATGATCTTATCTTCCCTTGGGATACTTGAGAGGATGGTGTCAAGCTGTGAATAGAAGTTCTCCTTCATGATATCATCAGCATTGAGAGTCGGGCCATATGCACTCACAGTTGTCACCTGTTGGGTTTTGGCAAGTTTCAGCCAGAGATTAATGAGGCATTCATTGACACCAATTGGGAGTTCTGAGAGTTGGTTCACAAGTTCATTTTTGATGGCAAAACCAACTCCATGTGCCCGTGGCTCTTCTTCTGCTGTCCCTCTTCAGAAGAAGGTGTATCCTCCACCTTCTTCTTTCAGATGTCCTTCTTCAGCATGTTGAGTTTCAGATAGGGCAGCAATGTTGATGTTGAACTTCCTCAGTTCATGAGAGACAATTGCTGTCCTTCACTTGGGGCAATCACTATTTGCATAGTCCATTAAGATTCATATGTTCCAGGTTCTGAAAATAATTTTTGTTTCTTTGTGACCACATAGAGCTGATCCCACTGGATATGGTTATCCAGTCAGGAACTGATCGAGACAGACTATGTTTGGGGTACCTCTTCCAGCCCCCTCCCCATGTGGGGTGAGCAGAGTGGATCCTAAATAGGACTGCTCAGTCATGGGTACAGCTGGCAAACTGCTCTTACTGCTTCTGTCCTCGAACGAGATGACTGAAGCAAACACCCACTGTCTAAGTGCTGGTCCATGACTAGGAGCTTCGAAATCTCACAGTCCTATCCCCATCACCTCTTGCTGATCACCATAGGACTATCCTGGCGTGCAGAGGAGATTTATGATTCACACAAGGAAGACACTTGTGTGTGACTTCTTTTAGCATGAGAATGTTGTTGCATGCCAACAAACTCATGGTCCTTGACAAGAAGACCACAATGGCGGACCAGGCAGAAGAAAAGTGTAACCCCTCGTGCCTGCCTCGCTTCGAATATTCATTCACGCACCTCCTTGGTGTGGGCACCTGGTGATAGGCACAGGGAGGCTTCATGCAACCTCTGACAGGGGCCCCAATCACCCTGGGGAGGACCCCAGAACTCTTCTGCCACGACTTTGAGTGTATCTTCAGTGGTGGGGTCTCCTGTTGGAGGTCCCTCGAGATTGGCTGTTCCTCCTGATGGATATTTTTGGGGCTCCACCTCCTCTACACTCCTTCCATACACCAGCCTCTGACAGGCCACCTGATCTTGATGCAGCTTGCTCTCCAGTCTGGATGATCCTTATCCATTGCACGCTTTCAGGTATTGGATCTTCTCCTTCCTTTTTTTTTTTTTTTTTTGTAGACTACAGGTCTGTTGGCTGTTCCTCTCTCCTGCGGGTCTCTCCTGCTCAACGCCAGCTGCCTGTCAACTCTTGTGAGCGGCCCTTGTTGTTCAGTTGTCACTTGGACCTCTCGACGTAGGGTTAACAACAAAATAAAAGAAAACAACAAAACAAAGTATAAGACAACAGGGAAATATGCACAGGCCAAAAGAAAATGAAAAGGAAGGACACAAAGAAAAGAAAAGGCAGGTAATAAAAAAAAAAGATCAGGCTGAACAGCCTCGTTATTTTCTCTGCCCTAGAGTCTGTGCCTGGCTGCATCCCCTGACACTGCTCCACTCTCTACCTCTGTTGAGAGCTTCCTCCACTTCTCTCTAGGTTAGTTTCTCTCCCACAACCTGGTCTGTGAGTGTCCGGTGTGGATAGCTTTCTCCATCTCTGGTGCTTCCCCCTGCTCTTCCCTGAGCAGGTTCTCCTCCCACACATGGGTGCTGCCCGTGACCGGCGTGGAGGCTTTCTGCAGCTGTTGCTGCCTGGGGCATCCCTACCCAATTGGGACTTCCCTTTTCTCACCAGCACTGCCTGCCACTGGTGTGGAGAGCCTCCACAGTCTCTTCTGCCTCTCCTGCTCTCCCCCACTCCCAGCTGGTGTTGGTTGGTGATAGTCTGTATATAAGCGTGGCTAACGAACCACGTGGGTTTCTCCCCTCAGCATTGTTCATCTGGAGTCCGGAGTCCTAAAATGAGTAAGTAACCCTTGATTTCGAGGTTTCTTCTCATGCGTAGCACCCCATGCTTCAGTGGCTCTGAAGGCAGATAAAGATTGTAACAGATGAAGGGTATCCAATCATCTTGGATTCCATGCCATTGGACATAAATCCCTATCTGTCAAGGACCCCAACTCATTAGACCAGGAGTGGTGAGAGTTACTCACCCTAGGAGCCACATCCGATCCTCTACCAAAGTTGGAGAGTGGGGTCAGAGGGGGCAAGGGTACTGAGTGACCCAGAGTGGAGGTGACCACCCCCCAACCTTGCACTGCTGAGCCGCTCTGACTTTCCCTATGGGGAGCACATCCCGGTGTAAGTAGTGTGGCTGCAGCCCCCACCCCCAGCAGCCCAGTGTCAGGCTGTGCTGTCCCCCAGAGCCACCTCAGAGAGAAGTGGGTGGGTCTCTCCCCTAGAGAGCTGCAAGTACCATGCTGACAAGTCGCATGTGGCTCACAAGCTGTGGTTTGGCCACCGTTGCTTTAGACTTTAGACCCTCCCATGGGAGCCATAGCTGGGGACTTGAAAACAAGTCTCTGAAGCAAGTAAAAATATACCCTCCCTTTCCCCTCCATGTTCAGCAGCACTTCCCCTACCCTCTGCACCCACTGCTACTGCCACCAGATCCCTTGGGGCAGGGTGACTTCAGAGCCACTCCTGCCCTGCTCCAGCCTGGTTCAGTGGGAGCCAGGTTCAACTAGGGTTGGAAGCAGCAATGGTAGAGGGTGGGTTTACTTCCCCCTGCTTGGTCCACCCACTGTTCCTTGTCAGCCTGGGACTGGGACCAAGCTCAGGGAAGGGAAACCTGCCTGATGTCCTAGATTTCCCTAAATTAACCCAGGTCCCTGTGCAGCCTGGCTGGAACAAGAACAGCTCTGGAGACCCTCCTCTGCATGTCTTCTTATCAGCTGAGGAACCTGGAACAGAGCAGCAGTGAATGGAAGAAGGGAGGAAAAAAGGGGAAGGGAATACAGTAGAGGGTAAAATAAACTGTGGATCCCAATAAGATGTATAAAAAAGTCCTAATGCACTGGGTGGTGTTGTGGATTCAGCTGAGGAGCTGTAGTCAATGCTCAGGAACAGATTAGTTTATAATAAGTAAATTAAAGAAGAATGATGCAAGTAGGAGACAACTCTAATACATAGCTGCCTGGAGCCATTTGCTCCTAACTAACTGGGCATGGCCAGTTCATTCCAACCAATATGTTTACTTTCCTACAAGTCTTTTTAAGGTCCAGCATCCTTACAAAGGACCCAGGTGCCTTCTGCAGGGCTGAGAATCCCACTGTGGGGGCCAGCCAATTTAGAAGTTGCAAGGATCAATGTTGCAATACATTAGGGCCTTGCACCATGGTAATTTTAGGTGGCTTCTGGTGTCTTAATGCCTGGATTAACTGTATGTTAACACCTTTTAAGTGGCTTAAATCACGTGTTATTCAATTTAAAGTTATACCACTCCAGGGCAGGGTTATCTCTAGTCTGCCTAATTTTGCTCCTCTTCCATTAAGGTGTCACCACTCCAGATAGCTATTCCACCTAAGTTGAAGTCCTGCAGCATCCCATAATGCAGTGGCCCCTCCTGAGTCAGGGTGATCAGGAATCCTGCCAGGATCTTCCTGGGCAGTGCCAGTGCCTGGAGCTTGCTCACTCTGCTGAGTCCCAAGGATCCAGAAACATGTCAGGGGGGAGAGGGAGGCACAGGGATTTTCTGATCCCACCAAACTTGGGAGGCAGCTGTGAATGGCCCAGCCTCCTCACCTGCTCTGTGCAGCCCCAGCCCAGATGGGTAGGACCAAGCCCTGTGCTTTGTGCCCAGAGCCATCTGGCTACTACAGGGGGTTCTGGCACTTCAGATGCCTGCCAACCATGGTCACTATTGCACAAGCCAGGTGGGGAGAGCCAGCAGCCAGATTCTGCACAGCCCAGCAGAGTACAAGGTCAGTGGGAACTGGTCTCAGGGTCCCATGCTGCAGCCACCAAGCTCCAACCACCCAGCCCCACCAGGGCATGTGTCCAGATCCTGGAGGCCAGACCCTTTTTTTTCTACAGAGCTCCCCCTTACCCTCTCCCCACCCACCATGCTTCCACCTGAGCTCTAAGGTGCCTGCACCCGCCAGGCTTCGAACATCTTGTCCCGGGCTTCCTTAGTTCGAGTGCTCACCGGTACTCACTTTGCTGTTGCAGGTGGTCTTACAGGAGATCTTTGCATGTGCTGCAAGCTGCCCCTTTCTTGCCTGCCATGACTTTGAATCTTTCACAGTGGGTGGGGCTTCGTGAGGCATGGTTGCCCTTGTTGGACACCTGCTCCTTTGGTGTCTTCTGCGAGGCTCCACCTCCCCTGTACCTTGCCCTTTACCCAGCCCGGTGGATCCCGGTCACTACTGTGGCCAACCTCGTGCTCCCCTGAACACCCCAAACAATGAGCCCACCGCTCGCTCTCTTGCTTTTCCTGCCTCCGCTCAATCTTAAGCCCTTCTGACGCAGGGAAACATAAAACACCCTTCTCTAACCAAAAGAAAAACTTAACGAATCCTAAGAAAAACATCACCCCGCCACTATTGGACTTCCTTGTGGAGCACAGATAGCCCCTCTACACCTCAGCTTGCTGATGAGGCCTCATCTACGTGGCCCAGCTCTGTGGCCCCACTCCACCTGCCCTGGTTTAGAGCTGCTGTCCCTCCAGTTTTCCTCTGTTGTGATCCTCTCTCTGGGTCTTTGAGACATGTCGGCCCTCTCTCTGGGTCTTCCCGGAGCAGCTGTCCTCTCTCTGGGTCTTCCCAGAGCAGCTGCCCTCTCTCTGGGTCTTCTCCTCGCAGCTTCCCTCTTTCTGGGTCTTCCCAGTGCAGCTGCTCTCCCTCTGTGTCTTCCCCTCGTAGCTGCCCTCTCTCTGGGTCTTCCCAGGTCTGTTCTCCTCCCTGCGCCCTGAGTCCTCTTACTGGTTCACCTCCTGCCTTGTCTGTGGCTGGAACTCCTGCTCCGGGCACTGACTCATCATCTGAATCGTCTGCCCCTCCACAGCCAGTGCGCACAGGCTCTTCCGGCGTCCCGCGCCCCCCACCGGTCGGGCTCTCCCTTGGTGTCTGCGTGCCCCCACCCCCTCTCACCGCCGGCCCTCTTATTTCCGCCGGCCAGTGATTGGGGCTGATGTCATCTGCTGGCCGCAGCTGAATAAAGGCATGGTTAATGATTCGCGCGGGCTTTCCCCGTTGTCCTCACTCTTCCTCCCATCCTGCTGTGAGTAATTTTACTTTCACTTTTCTCTTTTCACCCCCAGCTCCTGGCCCTAGGGTTCCCTTTGTGGGCTTGGGAGTCTCCCCGGTTTGCCTCTCCCTGCGACAGTGCCCAATCCTTTTTGGAACTCAAGACATACCCAGCCAGTCAGCAGCCCAGGCAGGGGCGGAGGGGGTAAGGTGCCAGAGAAAAAGGATCGGACCCATTGAAGCTCAAGCAGTGAGCTGGTCCTGCCCCGAGTTCTTAGTCCTGCCCCTGCTCACCAAGCCTCTAGTGGCAAGGCACAGCTCTGCAGATGAAGGACAGCCAGAGATGGTTTTACACCTTAAGGTGTGACTGCTCCACTAAGCCAATTAAAATTTGTTCTGCTTACAGAATAAGGTGTAGCAAGACCCTAAGTCACTTTCTGAACTTAAGCCTTTTTTCCCATCTGTCAATGAACATAATACCACTTATTGGGTTGTCAACGTAAGTGTATCCAACTGCAAGGTATTGAAGATCCAGTTCCAAATTGGGTAACTAGACCCATCTTGGATTCTAACTCAGAGATGTTACTCATGTATTAGGAGAACATTTGTTTAAGATAAAAATCTTGGCCTGTATTGTACTACATATCATTGGGCTAGTAATAATGATGTGGCATGGCTTGAGGCTAAGAAGCTAATTTGAATTAACTGGGCATATCTACACATGTGCTATAATGTACAGTAGCCTATTCCATTGAGCATTAAAGTGGCATATAAAAAACAATGATAATACACTAATACTCAGTAGAATAGGCTATTGTGCATTAAGCATCACCTAAAAAGCGTGTGTTTGCGCTACTGTGCATTAGCGCAGTCTAAGGTACATGTATTTAGTACCTCATATTGGAGGTACTAAATTTAATATGCATTAGGAAAAGCACATGAATGCATGTGTATACATGCCCATTGTGTTCTTTGTTACTTCAGAATGTTGCCTAGAACACTGCCCAATTTTGTTTTGTTTTAACATTGGTAAAAACAATTCAGATTTTTATAACAATTGAAATTTAAAGACCAAATTATAAAATAAGCTTTGTTGTGTTATGTCTTGAAACTAAAGCATTTCATAAAGTACATATAAGAAACATACCCATACACAGATGTGGTATTAATTACAACTAGTCAGGTTCAAAACAGGTTAGCCTTTTGTATGGGTGAAGATAAACCAATAAGGCATTTTCTGATTTGGGTTAATTGTAGTAGCAGTAGTAGTTTATTTACAGCTTTTCCTAAAACAATACAGGAAAACTGACTATAAAATAATATATTATATAGTAAAACTATATAAATGATGGTTACTGGTAAGAGTACACTATAAGATCCTGCGTTCTACCAATTTAAACAAAATTAAAACTGAGAATAATAAATATTGATACAAAAAATAAATAAAATGAAACAATATACAGTCATAGAATAAAAGAATAAAAACAGTTATGAGTAATGGGATTCTTAATAAAGAACACCTGACATTATGAAGAATCTTAATTACTGCTGCACCAAATTAAGTAATTGTCTCTGAATGTATTCATATAAAATTATTTGGAGGGTAGAAGATAGAGATTTTTTTAGGGTTTTGGTGAAAAAAGTGAAATGCAGAGTAAATTAAATCTGTTTTTGTAAAATGTACATTTATAGGATTGTTTACATGTTTGTTGGGTTGTGGCCTGAGATAAGGCATGCAGCTGGTTTGATAACTATAGTTGTTATAATAATTTTAAATATTAATTGCTGAAGCTGTGTGTTTATTAGTAGTAGCAACTTCTTGTGCTCTGAATTCCCTCTAGTGGCCAAAGTACTATCATTTAGTATTTAAAATTAACTGTTTTTGTTAATATCTGAAAAAGTTTCCTACTTTGTATCTTAAGAGTAATGAATCCTTCTTTGTAACACAGTAGTAAACAGGATTCTTTATAACTTTATTCTAACTTCTCTGACAAATAGAATTCCATGTTCATAATAGTACCTTTGTTTTCAGAGTCGGATGGACATGTATGTAGCACATTCCCCTGCTGGAACAGCTGTACAAAATGTACTACACTGGCGTCAGGTATTAATGATCTCTCAAAATGTAGCTAGATTTTAATTGCTGTATATTTTTTTCAGGATAGATGTAACTGTTGTAATTAAATGAGACAGAGACATAGTGGTCACATTAGTCTAAAGTCAAGTAGAAGGCAGGGTAGATGTGCACCTTATAGACTAACCAAAGCGTGTGCGTGCATCCATGCGCCCAGACACACATACCCACCCTGAGCTTTTGTGACCTGATCCTCACTTCACTGGGGGGAGAGAAGTGGAGTCAGGAGAGGAGGGAGGGGGCAATGCTAGCAGAAACAAGCAGTAAACCCATAGGAACAAAGGAGTCAGAAAAGTTAATCCAGGTAATGAGATAAGAATCCATAGTCCGTGTTTAAACCATACTTAACACGGTCCAATTTGTACATGATTTCTTGTTCTGCAATTTCCCATTCAAATCTGCTTTTAAAAGTTTGTTGTCTGAGAACAACCACTCTGAGGTCAGTGATGGTGTGTCCAGGGAAGTTAGTGTCCTGCCATGTTCGCTGCTGACCTGGTGCTGGCTGTTTGTGACAGGTGCTTGTCTTTGCTAAAAATATTTTGGCTAGAAAATGTGTATAGGTAAAATAAAGCCTAGCCTACTCAGCTTCGAGGTGAAGCAATGTCAGTGGAAACTTGGCAAGAAAATAGGAGCAGCCTTCAAGTCCCCCACTGGCCAGCTAGTTCACCTTTGAGGCATGTGCGGAGTAGGGCTGTGCGAGGCTTCAGACCATGCTTCAGATCCAGAGAAGCTTTGGATGCTTCGGCATCTGAAGCAGCATGTCCAGATCAAAGCACTGGCTTAATTAGGCTTTCTGAAGTGGTTTGGAGCTTCCGAAGTGCTTCGGAAAAGCTTCAGCGATCCGGCCATAGGGTATAATGGGGAATCAATTTGTAACTTTGTTGTTTTTTGTCTGATTTGGATGAAATTTTCAGGGTTGGTAGCCTCTGCTGAGAGCATAAAGTCTGTTAACTTTCAAGGAGATCAGTGTAGGAGTTTCGGGGGAACTGCACCTCAAGCTGCTGACAGGCAAAATTTGTGACATAGATGACCCTGCGTGTGCTAAGGGGCAATGGGCTGAAAACTTCGGAGGTGGCGGCCCCTGCTGAGGCCACAAAGCCTGACAAGTTTCTAGGAGATAAGTACAGGTGTTTGGGGCACTTGATTGTCTGTATTGATTCTTTCCTCTTCTTAGTCTGTGGTTTTGTAGGTGTTAATCGTTGCTAATTAACTGGTTACATTAGCTAGCAACTGTGTATTGAGCTGGTCCCTGAGCGAATCATGATTGATTGGTAACTGGTACCACAGTAGCTTAGCAGCCAGGCCAGCAGTAGTCCCATCCATCCGCCCTCCCCCCCCTGCAAGACAGACACAGTTGCACAAGCACCAAAGTCATGAGTTTTTCCTGTCAGCAGCTAGAGGTGCAGGGCCCCAGAACCCCCCTGCACCTATCTCCTTGACAGATGGCAGGCTTCATGGCCTCAGCAGGGGCTACCATCCCTGCAGCTTTCACCCTGCTGCACCTTAACACACACAGTGTCACCCATGTCACAAGTTTGCCTGTCAGCAGCTTGAGGTGCAGTTTCCCCCAAACCCCTGCACCTATCTCCTTGAAACTTGGCAGGCTTTGTGGCCTCACCAGAGGCCACCACCCAAGGTGGCTCTGAAGCTTCAGAGCTGCTTTGGCCGGATCAAAGTGGGAACCCGGTCCGGAGCTCCGGATCTGATCGCTGGCATCCGAAGCAGCCAGATCTGAAGCCGGATCAAATAGCTGCCTACAGGCCTAGTGTGGAGCTCTCCAACCAAGGGGCCCCGGCCTATTTTTCTAGCACTAAGAATGTCAGCACTGGAGCTGCACACCTGTCCATAGCCCTAGACAGATGATCCTGCCTTGATCAGGGTGCTGGAGTAGATGAGCTTCTGAAGCCCTTTTACAGTTCTAGAAGACTTTGTGGATCTACAATGTAGACAATGAGCTGATTGGCAAAATAGGGGACATTCTCCCTGGCCTGATCCCACCTGGGTGTGTTCAGTGGCAGGGGGCAGTAGTACAGCTGCTGGAACAGTCTGGGAACTGTCCTGGAGAGTTCAAGCAGGGATCTCACAGGACACTCCACCAGTGCTCTCCTTTCCTTCCTCCCCCTTGGAAGAGGAGAGGAATTATAGAGGATTGTGTCAGGGGCCTGGGACAAAGCAGAAGCGGCAACTTCTGGCTGCCACTGTGAATGCACAATTGCCAGCAGCAGCTGATTTTTTTTCCCATCCCCTCCCTCCCACCCCACCTTGGCCAAGCTGGTGCACAGGGCAGTTACTCCTATTGTCCCTGTCTGACATTTAAGTATTTCTTAGCAGCACTACTGAAATGAAAAGATTAAGTAATATTCTCCAACTACCTAATTGGAAAGGGGAACGCCTGAGAAATACAGCCAAATACAAATTTTTGTTTAACTACAATTTTTACCTGAAATATAGTTTGGGATCCACAAAAACCTTTTGTGACTGTGTGTTGAATAGTTTGGGCTTTAAAAAAATGAAAAGGGTTATTTTTTTTCATTTGAAATGACAATTTCTTCTGAGATTTTCCAAAATGTAGTTTTGAAAATGTTAAAACTTAAAAAAGAAATAGAAAAGGAAAGTAACTGGTAGAAAGAAACATGCTGGTTGACTCAAATAAAAGAAGTAGTGCAACTTACTGTCTCAGTTCTCCCTTGCTGAGACTGTCAACAAGGACTTGTGTTAGTCTTTGTTTTTTGGGGGGGTTTTGGGGGTGGGGGGGTTAGATGTCCACAAGGAATTGATGGATCCAATAAACTGGCCACCAAATATGCATCTGCTTTGGAAGCTATTTCCATCCACTGACACCAAGTTCAAAATATGACTTGAAAGCTAATTTCTCCTTCTTGTAAGCACACAAAACTGCCGCTAAATCAATAGCTAAAGCTATCAAGCTTTAGTTTTGCTAGTGGGAACATTTTATACAGTGATAATGACAGGTGAAAGATAGTGGCATTCTGCTTTCTATTTCATGACTTATCCAGCCTTTCACTGTAAAATGATCTATTTTTTATATATAATTAACAGATAAACTATGCAAAGCAATTCCAAGCTTATGACTATGGCTCTAAAGAAAAGAACATGGAGAAATACAATCAGGTAGGACTGCATGCTTTTTCTGTAAAATGCTGTGGTCTTTCAAAAATTAAAAGAAAACTTAAAAGCTTAGGAAAGAAATTTCCGTTTTTAGCAAGATAAGGGAAACATACTTTAAGTTAATGTTTTAATGGTACTTTACAGCTGAGAAGAAAGACAATGTGTAGAGAGACTGGAAGGAAATGATTCTTGAAGTTGTGCAGAGGATAGTTCCAAACAATGTAGAATAAGCTGTGGTTAAGGAGAAATGAATGCATCACTTAACTTATAAAATATAAGAACAGACAGAGAAAAATATATATTGAGACTTTTGGGTACCATGTATTCAATGCTCAGACATAAAAAAAGTAGCCATCTTAGTTAGTCCTTTCCTTAGGTAGACTTGCTGATGAATAAATAAGGCAACACATCACTAGTTTTAAGAATTGTGTGATAGTATTGTACAGCTACAGGGTAGGATGATAGTCTTGAATTTAAGGGGCATACCTCAAACTGCAGACACCAAAGTTCCATTCCTGTCCCTATCACAGATGTCCTGTGTGACCTGCAGCAGGCATTTATTCTCTCTGGTAAATCAAAAATAATATAATGATGATTTATTAAGAGTGTTGTGTAGATGAATTCACAACAGTTTCTGTGTTACTATGGTAAGGTGACTAAATAGACCCTAATTTTAAGAAAAAAAACTTTAAGTGCTTTATGGAGTCATATTTTTATAACAATAAGCATGTAATGGTGTGCCCTACAATTAATTTTATTATGTTATTTATTAGATTTAATAAGTTTGGAACATGGGTCATAAGAAAATATGGCAAGTATGCATTGTACCTGGTGTGTACCAGTCCTCTGAGATCTGACTAAAATGCCAAAGGCACATGAAAATGACACAAATTTGTTTTCATGTAAAATTTGTAACGTGACCCAAGACACTGCCACGCTTGTTTTATAAGCACTTTTAATCTTTCAAAATTGGAAACTTTACTTTTTGTGGGGCACCTCCAAACCAGGTATTTATCACAGAAAGCTTTTTATTGATGCATTATGGAAAGGTCCGAAAATAGGGAGGTTGTTATGTTACCAGTAATGGCAGGCAAGGATGAAAACAGAATTAAAAAGCCAAGTTTTAGTGTTACTGTTTTGTTCAGTAGACTGAAAAGAGGAGAGAATAGATGTTTATCACTTCAGAATGTTTGTTTTTTTTTAATATTACCGTGGCTTTACAGTTTTGCGTTCCACTTTGGTCTGTTTCCCTCTTTTCCAGACTTCTCCTCCTGCATATGAAATAGAAACATTGAAAATACCAATTGCTGCTTGGAGTGCTGGAAAAGACCTGCTAGCAGACCCAAAAGATGTCGCAATCCTACTCCCACGATTTGCTAACCTAGTTTTTCATGATCATTTTCCTGACTGGGCACATTTAGATTTCATCTGGGGTCTTGATGCAGCAGAACGCCTCTATACAAAAATCATTGACCTGATGAAAAAGTATCCCTAAAGCCACACAGTGGGACTTGAAATGTAATTATTTGATATATTGGGAATGGTTGGCATTGTGTTGGTCTATTGGATTACTTTCTAATATTATTTTTGCAAAATAATTACTCATGGGTTCAGTAAAGAAATTTATTATAAATGAATTGTTTTTTTCCCATGCATGTGTCACTGTACTTATATACCTATATTCTATCTTGCTAGTGGATTTAAGTAGCTGGCAGCACTTAAATAAGCTGTGCTATAGCAAATTCTTTTGAACCCATAGAAAGTAAATGTTGCAGAAGATCACTTAATTCCAAAATGTTAATTTCTGCAGTTTACTCTTCCAGTGAGTAATGAATGACATTCATCTCATTGTAGTCAATGAAATTACTTTTATTATTTTGTTTTTTAAGAGCAGGTTTATCTTTTGTTGATCAGCTTTTAAAGCGACTATTAAGGCTTCTCACAAGCAACTCTGCTGGATAACGTGAAGGTGTAAGGTACCTTAAATGAAAGTGACTGGTATTATAGACTTCAGGGGCATGTCCAGATGAGCACACATAAGCAGTTTGAGGCACCACAGACCCATCTGTGGTGCCGTAAACCACACACGTTGTACATGCATACATTCACCGCATTGCTAAATAGCAGTGCAGTGGGTTTTAGGATACCGGGATCACTCAGTGTCAGAAAAACCGTGCCAAAAAGAAGCAGGGCAGTGCACATGGAGGCAGCATGCACCACCCAAAACTGAAGCCTGGTTGGCCAGAGCCACACTCTGGCTGCTAGCCAGGCTCTGCATGCCCAGATCTCTACCACTACAGCCCTGGAGGGAGCCCGGTACCCCAGGTAAGGCTACTGGGCCCAGGCCAGGTGCTGCCCCAACCTCCCCTAGCCCACCCAGGGCAACTTGCTGCACACCAGAGCACATATGCAGGGTCGTTCCCAGGGACAAGTAGCAGCAGCATAAATATGTGTCACTGCTATTGGTCCTTGGGGGAAACACACTTTCCTGCTCATGGGGATGCTCCATGGATGCTAAGATGGATGCTAAGAAGGGAAGAAGGAGAGCAGCAGAATAAAGACAGTGCTTTTCTGAAGCCCAGACTTCAACCAAACGTTCTGTTAGTATCTCTGGTGTATCTGTGTTTTTATTACTGGGGTCTGTCTAATAAAAAAATGTATGACTTCTCTAACTGCATAGTCATAACTTTGTGGATAAAGATGAGTGAGTAGGAGACAAGTAGAAAATGCACCAGCCAGAAAAAATTACCCTACCACACATGAAGCAAAATATACATAAACCCAAACAATAGTATATATTCACCCTTTCTTATACTTCCAGTATAGTTACAAATATTCTGAACATATTCTACTTTTGTGCATTTGTTTGAACCATCATATATTTGAAGCCTACAGACCAACCTGATTCTGCAGGGTATGCTGATAGGACTTTCATTGTTGCACCTATGGTTCTATTTTCTGATAAAGAGAACAAACAAGCTAAAATCAAATCACAGGAAAAGACAGATCTTTTCCTGTGCTACATTTGGTATAGCAGGAGCATAAGGAAATCTCAGCATCAGATCAGTGCTAACAATGCCTAACGGTCTGGCTGCGCAGCTCTGAATTCCACCATTTGCAACACTGGAGGAGGCATACCTAAGATGGTTAAATAAACCAATTCTGTATGTTTCCTGAGCTTAAGCCCCATATAGGCTTTATCTGTATTGCTCTTTAAACAGAACTCTCAATCTGAGCAATCATTAGTAGCCTCATCAGTTCAGCTCCCAAAAATATTGCAGGTGGAAATTATTTCATCTGCAAGCTCTCAGCAGTCTGATGATACAGAAAACCAATTCATGCTATACATGAGCACACTTACTGCAATCTAGGCTGCCTAGTGCCTCATGTGAGGTGGTACCATTCATTATCACCAACCTTAATGCGGGTCAGTGCCGAAGCATGCAGACATTTTAAACAGCAAAGTTTATCTAGAATAGTGTTAAACGTCGTAGTCTTTCTTATGCACGTATCTGGGCCTTGTTGCACACTAAGTTTAGGTATCTCCTGGAGCTCTTAATCCAGGAATGGGCAATTATTTTGGCTGGAGGGCCATTTAACAAATTTTGTTTACCTGTCAAGGGCTGCAAGGGTGGCCCCGCTCCTTAACAGGTGCCCCACCCCCGGTTACCATCTTGGGACTGAAAGTCCCACCCCTAACTCCCTGACCTTTGCCAGTGGAAGTCCCTCTCCTTGCCTCTGAGGTACTTCTTTTGGGAAGGGGGCTTGACATCTTGAAACAGGGAAAAAAACAAATCGTATACCAAAAAAATCAAACATCTACTGTAACTTAATTTTATTTTTTAAAATATTTTATGTCCTGATTGATGTGTTTGCACAGTGTATCTAGAGGTGATTGCATAATAGCTCAAAATACAGTCTTACTCTTGTATATTGTGTGGGAGTGGGGTAAGGAAGTGTATGTGGGAGGTTTGTGGGTGGGAAGTGTGTGTGTGTGTGTGTGTGTGTGTAGTGGGGCAGAGGTGGGCTGGAAAGGTGTGGTTGTTGGGTATGTGGTTGGGTGGGGGTAGGTATGGCAGGAGATGTAGGAGTGTGGGGGGGGCTGCGGGTGTTTTTGTGGGTATGGTGATGGTGGGGACATGGGACTGTGTGTGGGGGATGTGGGAGAGCATAGGCATGTGCGGAGTTATGGCGGGGGTGAGTGTGTGGGAGGGCTGTGGGAGAGTGTGGGGGTATGTGTGTATGGTGGGGTGTGGGGGTGTGTGTATGTATGGTGGGGTGGGGAAGGTAGCAGTGTGTTGGGTTATGGTGGGGGGTGGAAGTGTGTGGGGGGGGCTGTGGGAGGGTGTGGATGTGTGTGTGGGTATGGTGGGGAGAGGGGAGGTGGTCCTTGGAGTCCCTGGAGTGTGCAAGTCCCTGGAGAGGAATATAGTGTCAGTGAGCAGGGTCAGCCCTGCCCAGCCCCATAGTGCACAGCTCCCCATGCTCCCAACTCAGTCCCAGGCACATGTGATGGCAGCATGCAGGGGCAGCTCCCCTGGCCCCATACCATGCAACTCCGTGCACTCCTGCTGTCATCCCTGGACACACATGGTGGCAGCGTATGGGCCCAGCTCCATCTGGCGCCATAGTGCACAGCTCCCACTCTCTCACCCAAGTCCCTAGATGCCGGGCCCTTTTCCTCCAGTGGCAGTCCCAGACCCTGGCCTGGTGGAGCCCTTAGCTGAATTCCCACTCTCCATGCAGGGAGGCTGGAAACAGCCACAGGGTGACCAGGCAGAAACCTGTGCCAGGCTGAGGCTTCTTGTCTTTACTGCCCCTGGCTTGGGGCTGGGGGTGGTCAGGTCAGGCTGGGGTGGGAGGGGTTGGTTACTTAGCAACCAGAGCTGTACCTTCTGCAGCCATGTGCTGGTTTGCAAAGGGGCAGCAAGGGCCAGGGTTTACAAAGGGCTCATGGAGGGGCCCTGCAGGCTGGATGGAATTGCCTGGCAGGCCAGATGCAACCTGCAGGCCATGTTTTGCCCACCCCTGTCTTAACCCCTGGATTATCCACACAGTGACTGTGTCTACACAAGACATTGACTGAGCAGTAGCTTATTACAGCTCTGCAGTAGCGTTGTATGCCACAAAGTGTGACACGAAGCTACAGCACAGTAGTAATGAGCTAGTGCACAGCCAGCATCAGTTAAAAGTCATTCGGTGATGCTACTACACAATAACTCCAGTTACTGCATAGTCATTCAGTACTTGTGTATGCAAATACTAAATAACTGCGCAATAACAACTGCGCAGTCAGCATCTCATGTAGATGCAGCCATTAACACCTGAAACTACTTTTAAGCTCACTTTTGGCAGTGTAATGTTATGCCACTACAAGGTAGGTTTATTGCTGATCCATGTTACCCAGGTTGTGTTCTATTAATGTGTGGCCACTCCACACAGATGAACCACCCAAGTTTTAGACCTCCAATATCTCAGGATGCAGTGTCCCATCCCTTCTCCCTCCCTCCTGTTCTCTGTGGATAAACTACTAAATGACTTTCTCAGTATTAGGTTCTCCTTTTTTAATGTACTGGTATATAAGCTCCACTTACTTTATAGCATTATTCAAATGGAATCTTTCATTTGTATAATCACTTCTCTTCCCCACCCCCCAGTCAGATAGATGTATTTGTAGGACCCATATTTAGTAAACAATGTTGCAATTTTTGCTTACAAGGCTGAAGCTTCAGAGCTAAACATCCTTTATTGTTGATATGACCAATAAACTTTATCACTATATTTGTTTTTACTGTGTTAATTGTGGACCTATGCATAACATTTTTATAGATTCATGATCTGATTTATCACCATATTTTTACTTGATTATGTTAATTCTAGGAGTAGGAATAATGCTTTTATAATGGGTGGCCCTATTTTATTCTTTTATTTGCATTTCTGTTATTTTTGTTTAAATTTATGTTATGGTTGCATGTCTGTTATGTTGTTTTCAGGAGCATGGTTTTCAGCCTGAATCCTTCATAATAAATTGGATTGAATTCAATAGAATTGTTGTATTTGTAGCATTAACCCTGCTGGAACATCTGTACAAAACATATTACATTGGCACCAGGTATTAATGAACTCTTGAAATGTCAGGGGACCTTAATTTTGCTTTTTATTATGCAGGGTTCATGTATGTAAAAGTTATTCTGAAAGGAAGGCAATATTAGACTTTGTTACATACTTATCCTTTGTATCTTATCACACATTGGTATATACATTTACCAAAGTGACAGGTGTTTCTTACAGCATTTTTTGAAACTATCTTGGTTTGAAAACTGGATAGCTGAAATTAAGAATACACAGTGAAAATTTGGACAGAAAATAGAAATGGGAGCCCTAATTAACATGAGGCATTCCCTTGCCTATATTGCCCATGGATCCTGGTTTTGTCAAAGTTCTCTGAACAAGCTCAGCCTTGCATAAAATACAGTGAGGGAGAGGAAGAAGTGGTGCCATTCCACCCAGTAGTTCAGTGGCAGGGCACTGACTTGGCCAGAGGCAGAGGTGAATACTTAAACACAGACCTATTGGATAAAAGAAGAGGAGCAGAGGTGGAACTGTTCCTCTGTGTGTGTGTGTGTGTGTGTGTGTGTGTGTGTGTGTGTGTGTGTGTGTGTGTAAGAAAAAAAAAAACCTGGTTCCAAGTGCCTATCTCCTTGAGAGGGTTTGTGCCTCCATCTGGCTCACAGTTAGGCAACGAGTTATATTTTAAGCTGTGATAGCCAAATCCAATGCTTCTTCTCAACCTTTCCTACTAGTCACCTTAGGTAGCCCACTGTTCACCCCACTGGCTTCCAAAAAACTCTAGGTACCTAACTTTCGTTTGGCAGCTTGAGTCACTACACAACACCAGAGATAGTTAGATACTTCAGAATGGGCGCCACAAGAGCCTCTGTATTCAGCGTGGAAATAATGACAACTAGCAAATGGAAAATGCTGGAACCACCAGCATGTCCTGCACTGAGGCTCTTCCAAAAAGGTGCATTTCTGCCTATTCCATAACCACAACTCCTCTCCTATAGATTTTTTTCTCCAAAAACTAAGCAGAGATTTTTTTTTCTTCTAACCCAGCGTGAGTGGAGGGGCTATCACCACCTCTGCACAGTTTGAGAACTCACCTGGGACCTAGGAGAGTAACGTTGAGTTCTCTCCTCTCTCTCAAAAGGTAAACTCTAAACTCACTTCTTCCAGCTGTTGGAAGACAGCCCTTGCGCTAGTCAATGGAATAGTTGAGGAAAGAGCACTCTTCATCTTGTTTGTTTCACTTTGCAAAAAAGAATTCAAGTTTCGTTGGGCTGGAGAGTAGATACCAGCAGGATTATGACTGTAGTCTGGCAGTTGTGATATTCCCCTCAAAAAGGGACTCAAGTCTCAGTCCTTGTTCCCACAACTGTTTCAGTACTTTACATTAAACAGGCACAGCTAGAATATGAAGACACTAGAGTACGGGGGCTGGAAACTAGGAAGCTTCTAACTAAACTGAGTTCCCAGAAACTTGAATTTGTTTATATGACATGTCATAGCTTCAACAGGAGAGTGGTGTGTAGTTCTGCCACTGGTTGGTTGGTAGTGAGTGCAATCACTGAGGGGTAGGAGATGTGTGTATGAATCCCCTCAGACACAGGAGAAATTGGAACAGGGAAACACACATACCAAGTGACTGAGCTTATCTATACAATGCAGTAAAGGTGTGCCTCACCTAGTCCATGAAAGTTTTGAGGGAAAAGTGACCTCTATTCTGATCTAAAAGAGATGTAGGTTCAGGAAGTGAGCTCTGCATCTGTGGACCCAAAGAGAGGGGTGTTGCCATATAATTTTGAGTACTTTTGCTGCTTAATTCCCAGAAAGAATGTCTCACACTCCAGCATTTCCTAATTGATTCTCTCTAGGTAGCTCCCGACTCAGCTTGCTGCTTTCTATGGATCCCAGTATGTGAGCCTGGCTGGGAAAGTTAGATGTATCATCACTCAGCATTCTGACATTCATGTCCCCACAAATCAGTTTCTGTGGTGCCTTTTGCAGTCTTGGAGATCTGTGAGGCATCACATTAGTCACTGCATTATCTCCCTTGGTCGGGGCTCTAGTCTCCTCTATGTCCTTCTCTGGTTCAGACAGTTTGTTCCTTCACCTGTCATAGTATCATAGTATCATAGTGCTTAGGGTCGGAAGGGACCTAAACAGATCAACAGGTCCGACCCCGTGCCCCAGGCAGGAACAGGTGCTGGGGTCATATCACCCCAGGCAAATATCTGTCCAGCCTCCTCTTGAAGACCCCCAAGGTAGAAGAGAGTACCAGCTCACTTGGGAGCCCATGCCAGAGCCTGGCAGCCCTAACTGTAAAGTAATGTCTCCTGATGTCCAGCCTGAGCCTTCTATCTAACAATTTGTGGCCATTATTCCTAGTAACCCCAGGTCCTTCCTCCATGTGTTGTGAGTGTTACCCATTCCTTCTGTAAATATTTCCTTCAATTGTCTCCACTCTGTAAGATCTAGAACCTACCTCATGAGTGACAACTACCACCTGCATCTAAATTTTACCATTCTGCAAGTGTACCCTGTCTTGGGGTAGCAAGGGTTCTAGTCCAAGTCAGAGATAAAGAAAGGAAGATTAACATCTCACATGTCAGTAACTACTCCAAACTATAGGTGGGTTCTTGTTGGAAAAGAAAAATGTAGAAGATTATTCAAAACAAAGTGGTAGAAACCATGGTTATGGAGAAATGAATGCACTGAGTACATGCTAAACTAAACAAAGAGGAAAAAATAGATATTGAGATTTAGTTACTGTTTATTTAACACTCAGTGATTTGTATAGCTCTCTTAATTAACAGTTTTATTAACAAGTTCAGTAAGCTTGCCAATTCATAGAATTAAGTTTCAATTAAAGAAATCCCCAGAAACCACATTTCCAGAGCTGCATGAAAAGGTTTGTCTAACTTGTTAATGCCCTGAGGATCAGATCCTAGCACAACACATCTTTAAACAGAATGTGCTAAATTCACTTGTGATGGCTTCCCCGCCTCCCTCCACACACACACCATTTCTGCTGCTCCTGCATCAATGAGACTTTCTGATGTAATTTAAAAAAAAATTAAGTTGCTACCCCTTGTGATATAGAGTCAATTTAAAAGAGCTGTGTATGCTGGATCTTAAAATGATAGAACCCAATGACAGGCTTATGCAGAAGGTCTTGGCCTTGGACTGAAGAAACTCAGGTTCTGTTCCTTGCTCTGTCACATCTTTCTCCTATCACTGTAAGCGGACATTTAATATGTTTGTCTACCATAGTTCCCAGTGGTAAATTGAGCCTAATAATAATATTAATACTTAAGAGTGCTGTGTAGATAGATCCATCAAGGTTTCTGAGATGCCTTTGGGTAGGTACTACAAAAAACCCTAATTAAATGAATCCCTCCAATAGTTTAAAAATCCTATTTCAAATGCCAGTTGAGGAAGCTCAGAAAGGTGTGGTCTACGAGCATATGGAGCATAAGAAATAAAACAAACTTCAGTTTACTCTGTGCCTATCAGTCAGGAAATCTGAATGGAAAGCTAAGGCACCCAACAATGTTGGAAGTGTGTGTGTTTGTGCAAAATTTGTAACATGGATCGAAATGCCATAACCACCAAATTATGTGCCAATGCTAGTCTTTAGAAATGAATAATTATAATTTTTAAGAGTTCCTCACAAACCAGCTGTCAAATCATGGGACAATTGTTATTCACATGCCATACAAATGTCCAGAAAGAGGAAGAATTGTTACCAATAGTGGCAGAGAAGATTAAAAGCAGGGTAGATTTTCACCATATAGACTAACCAAAGTGTGTGTATGTAGAGAGAGAGAGACAGACACAGACAGACAGAGACAGAGAGGGACTTTGAATTTAAGACATACACCCAATAATTACATTCTAGACATGGAAAATTATAAATTTGTTATAATTTTCCACGTCTAGAATGTAATTATTGTGAGGTCATCTTAAATTTACCATCCCACCCAGCTGCAGCAGAAAAACAGCAGCAAAGTGGCTGGCAATTGGAAAAGCAGAAGTGAGGGGGTGGTTGGGAGGTGGAAGTAGAAGTGGGGAGAAGCAGTGGGGAAAGCAGGGGTGGGGGAGAGGCATCCTGCCCCTCATCTCTTTCCCCTCTGGTGACTACTACCCCACCATTTACCTCCTCTTGCTGCTTTCCCCACTGACCTGGGCACCAGCAGCACTCCTTCCCTGCTCTGCTCTCATCCCCCCTCCCCCTTCCATGGGGAGAAAGGGGAAGGGGGAGCGGAGAAAAGGAGCAGATCAGTGATGGAGAAATCTGCAGTTTGCTGCTGATGCTGCCCCTACCCTATTTGGGCTCTCTCCATTTCTTACAGCTCCCAAGACAAGGCTTCGTTTCACATGATGAATTGGGAAAAGAAACCATCTTAAAGTTGAATAATTACAGTTCATAGCACAAGCTTTCATGGGCTGAAGCTCACTTCATCAGAAAAGACTGAGGCAGAATTAAGTGATCAAATTTGATTCTTACTGTTTTATTTTTGTGGATTAGGAAAAGAAGAAAATAGACTTTTTCACTTCAGAATTTGTTACAAAATGTCTACAGTTTACAGGTTTTCATTCCTAGTCTATTCCCCGCTTTTTCAGACACCTCCTCCAGCACACAACATAGAAAACATTAACATGCCAATTGCTGTTCAGAGTGGTGGATGTGACCTCCTACCTGACCCAAAGGAATTTGCGCTATTACTCCCTCAATTACCTAATCTCATTTTTTATGAGCATGTTCCTGAATGGAACCATATAGATTTAATCTGGGGTCTTGATGTATTGAATCATTCGTATGTGTAAATCATTCAGATGATGAAAAAGCATCCCTAAAGCCATAGAGCAGGGCTTGAAATGGTATGATTTGACCTCCTGGGGCTTGTTTGCTTCATGTTGGCAATGGGTGATTAGTTTTGGTATTGTTTTTTTCTTAAAAGCTTGTGTACTCAGAGGATCAGGAAAAGGATTTACTGTGATCAATTTGGATTTTTCTTCATGCATGTGTCACTATACCATATTTTTCATCCTATCAATACTCATAGGCAGTAGGGCTGTGCGAAATACCATTGTTTCATTTCAATGTCTGTTTCACCATTTTGAAGGGACAGTGCTTCATTTCATTGTTTCTTTTCATTCTGAAGCACTGTCCCATTTTGTTTCACTGAAACTGTTTCACTGTTTCGACTCATTTCGACATTTTCCCCATAGGCTATAATGGGGAATCATGAAAATGCCAAAACTGTTGTCATTTGTTGCCTGATTTGGATGCAAATTATAGGGATCATAACCCCTTCTGAAGTCACGAAGTCTGCCAAGTTTCAAGGAGATAAGTGCAGAGGTGTCTCAGAAACTGCTCCTCAAAGTCTTGAAAGCAAAATTTCCCAGCAGCCTCCTGATATCCAGCACCCATATCCCCAGGGGCTTGTACCCCCGGGAGGGCTGCGGGGCTGTGCAGAACTCCCCCTGGGGGTGCGGGCCCTCAGGTCTGTGCTGGACATGAGGCTTCTACTGCCACCTTGGACCGGTGCCAGGCACAGCCCACACCCAGCACCGGGGAAGACTAATGCTGTAGCTGGCCCTAGGCAGCAGCAACAGCCTCCTGTCAATCAGGCATGGATCCAGGGGCCCACATGCCCAGGAGGGCTGCAGGGCTGTGCCAGACTCCTGGGGGTGTGGATCCTCGATCTGCACCCCAGATGAGAGGAGGCTTCCCTGTCACCTGAGACTGGTGCTGGGCGTGGGCTGTGCCCACTGGAGAAAATTGCTGCTGCCACCTGTCCCAGGCAGCAGCAACAGCTTCCTCTCATCAAGCATGCAGATCTAGGGGCTTACACTCCTGGGAGGAGTCTGGCACAGCCCAGCATCCCTCCTGGGGGTGCAAGCCCCCAGATCTGCACCCTGGATGACAGAAGGCTCAGGCTGAAGAAGCAGCAATCTTGTCTGGTCCTGGGTGCAGCCCATGCCCAGCAACAGTCCCAGGTGGGAGAGGCAGCCTGAGCCTCTTCTCATCCAGGGTGCAGATCCAGGGGGAGGCAGGAGGAGCTGGCAATGCCCTCCGATCGGCTCTGCCAGGCCCATGAAGCACAGCCCAGAGGTGGGAGGCTGGTAGTGTCAGGGCTATACTCCCTGCCAGGCTGAGCTACATGGGGCTGCAGAGCTGCTCAGAGCACAGCCCTGGCTCTCCTCTGCCTCCAACCTGGCTTCTTCAAAACTCAAAATGTTTCAAAACTTTCAAAACATTTTGAGTGCCCTCATTTCATTTTGAAGCTGTTTCGATGCTTTTTGTTTCATTTCAATTTCACTGTTTTGAGCTCAAAACACATCAAAGCAGCTTCCAAATGAAACAGTTGGCACAGCCATACTTTCTACCCATCTTCCTCAAGCTTCCTGTTTGCAAAATGGGAATAATAAATTATCTGCCTCATGGGGAATATAGCTAACATGGGAATATAGCTAACATTTGTGAAACACTTTGAAGATGAATAGACCTACCTAAATGTTAAATGCTATTAAGGCATACTGAAAGGCTTATTTCAGCTTTCCAAATATGTATTATTTTTTATATCCAGTCCACTTTGTTGTAAAAGTTGAACTAAAAAAATCAAACAACTTAATCTGACAAGTGTCTGTAATATACAAATATTCAGCAACCTGCACTAACTACACAGTCCAGCATTTGAGCTTAACGGAACCACCTTATGTGTCTTCCTGTAATCAGCACCAAACCTTTAGGTAAGCTTTGGTGCTCATCTGTAAGTGAGGTACTTGGCTCCATTTTCAGTCCTCTTCTGTAATGTTTTTATTTTCTTATTTTCTATTGATATTTGCGGTTCTTTCAGTGGGTTTATGACACTAAATAAAATTAACTGTGATCATCTACAGGACTGCTCTCTTAAATATGTCCTGTTGATTTAACATTATGTGGAAATTTTATTAGTATTGTTGTTGTTAGTTTATCACTAAATCAAGGAATTTAATGAATAATGGATGCATATTTATAGAAATGCTTTGCTTGTACTTCCCATACCCTATTACTATCAGCAGTTTAAGACTAATAAATATAGAATCATACATTGATCTGTTGGTGTGTCTAATTTAGGGCCAGTCTAAAATCAGGATGGCTAGGCTTGCCTATCATATATTCTTTAGTTTTTATCTTGCGTCACATCCTCCATTCTGCTCTCCAAGAATGGCAGCTCTAATTCCTGTTTTGCTTTCTCACTCCCACCTCATTTTTCAAGACTTTCTCTGAAGTGAATATCAAACAAACCAAGCACATGATATAAATGTTTCTGGTCTGATCCTCAGACACATAGAAGCCCAATGGGATCTTTGCCATTGACTTAAATAGGATAGGATAGAGCCTTTGATTTAGAATTCACTTACAGGTTCACTTTCTCTGCATTGATGAGCAGTAGTAAATGGGCCATAATGCAGCCCAAAATCCTCTTTTAGATGTAAAATGTATTTTAGTTTATCCATGCGGAAGTCAGTCCCTCCACCTCCCATGCCTGCCCTACAGATAGATGGGTATGTTAGGAAATGGAGGTATATGAAAGAATTCTGCTTTTCTACAGCAATCTTCCATCATTGTAGGGGCCCTTTGCCAATTTGGAAATGCCCTGTAGTAGCTGTAAGCATTATTGGTGGCACTGACCTGGTCCTAAGAACTGAGGAGCTATAACCAGCTCCTCAAGATCTCTTCTTCTGCACCAAGTATAACCCAGGGAAGAGTCTGGCTCTTTATTGATTAGTTTGGAAGGATTTGATTTTGGTTTGTCTGTTTTACCTTCACTAAAACCAAATAACAGATAAACAAGAAAACAAAAGGTGTGAGAATGAAAATTCCCCAAGAACTCCATGTGGAATCAGGCCCCAAAGGTCCATCATTTACCATTAACAAATTCAAGTGAAAAGCTGAAAACATTCTGTATTTGTTACCTCCCATGGCAGCTGGTTTTTGGTTAATTATATTTGGTAAAATGTTAAAAATCAAATGCTCTGAAATATAACTTTCAAATATACTTTTATTTCGAAATATAATGTGAATAATGACATCTACAGACATTACATTTCAAAAAATGAATATAGATACCTTTTTTAATTCCATGATAGTATAAATAAAGCAATAAACATTGGGGTAAATTCACTTTTCTGTCAAAATGGAATGAAAATAAGCTAACTCCTTCTAGACATGGCAGAACACACAGCCACATGTGTACTTGACTGCAACCAATAGATATAATACATGTCTCCGATAAACATCACTATCTTAAAACATCCTGCCTTGCAGTCTTGGTATGGCATAATAAGGACTGCCAAAATAAGTAATTTTTGAATGCCTAACAACCTTGATACCATCCTATTCAAGGCTAAGATGCCTTCTTTAACATGCACTCAATGTTGGTGAACTTTAACCTTCTTGCTATATCCAGTGGTGTCTCTCCATCCTGAAAGATATCAACAAAATGCACCATGATATAATGCTCATGAAAGCAGGTACTTGGCCACAGGCTTCAAAGGAGAAATCAGATGGATTCAAAGTCCTCTAAATGGATTTTATTGTTGGATCCACAGCAAGCACCTACTGGACTGCCGTAATGAATTTGGTCTTATCCTGCTCCCACTGAACTCAGTGAGTCTGGGCCCTTTGAACTCTTACTGAAATATATTTGATTGTTCCTCTTGGCTGACATGCAGTGATTGAGAGGAAACAATGTCTAATGAAAGGAGAAATGTTACCAGGACCCCGGCAGGCGGCCTCTTACTCCAGAAATGGGAAGTGAGTGCTAGTTTGGGAAGGGGCTTGGCCAAGACAGTTAGATAAATTGATTCAGTGTGTTCCCTGGGCAGCCTGCATTTGCCTTATTTGGGGCTTAAACTGTTCTCCCCTAGAGAAGGCCATGGGGCAAATTTATTTTGTCCTCCACAACAAGTAAATCTGTTCGTAGAAAACAGTGTACTCTGCAGTCTCCTCTGCTTACTCTCCTGTTTATGGAAGGTCAGCAGGGAACCAGTCATAGCTACTATCAGCTTCTTCTGCTTACCTGATTCTTTATTGAAGGGTCTGCATGGGCTTCAAGTAGTAAGGGAACAAGTGACTGATTTTTCATTTCACAGGCATAGTGAAGGGCAGTGCTACCAGACTGAAAGGAAACAGAATCCACATATATGTTTCTTGTATCATTCTCTGCATGGAACAATAGACCTACAGTAGGGGTGTCAAACACATGGGTGGTTCTAGGATTTTGAAATGAGGGATGCAGATGGTGTGACACATCATCACATATAACACAACACACATTTTTTTCCCAGTTAAAGAGAAACTAGAAGCTTTAATAATATGCCAGGGGTCTAGTACTGTATGATTCAGTCTAAGATCAAAGTGAAAACAAATATAACTTCTTTGCAATGTGCATTAATTTTCTAGATTATATTTTAAGCTTGAATAACACAACAAACTAGGCAAAAAGTGGTCAAAATAGTCCAAAGATATAGTGGCTTTAGTCCTGTAGTTATTATAGTTAAATGTACTTATTCAGAGTGAGTATCTAGAGAATGCACCCAATACTTCACTGTCAGTCATTTCTGCATCTGAGTTAATATTAATTCACCTGAGTTAGTATTTCTAGCTTAAACAATCTGCAGGACTGTGGAACTGAAGAGACACATTACCAGGAATGACTAGCAAACAGCAAAATTAGCAGAGGAAAGGATAGTTTAATTAGTGCAACATGGAGACCCTTAAAATGAGAATGGATCATTAACACTTATAGAGTGGAGAGATGGTAGCAGGAATCAGGGAGTAGATAATGAGTCATGAAGTTAATTGACTCTCAGCACTGCCTGAATAGAAAGGCCACTGCCCCACCCAATCAGTTGGTTTTAAAGTTTGGGTGGCACAGGAATCAAAGATGGGGGGAAGGGGGAGGGGCACAACTGCACCACTGCAGCCCCCCTGGATCTGCCCCTGGTTAAACATATAATCCCTAGGCTGGATCTGGCCCATGGAGCCACTCCGTCCAGCCCATCAAGCTATAGGTGGACCAGGGATTTTGGAATGTGGCTAATAATGGGCCTGGTCTGCTACAGCATCCAGGGTCCTATGGCCCTGGTGGACTTGCAAATCAGCAACAGGGGGTGAGTGAAGGCTGTACCAAGATAGACTATGCTTGCCCTGCAGCTGCTTGGCCTGCCACCACATGCACTCCCATCACTATGGCAAGGGGCCTGCAGCCCCTTGCCCCACTGCCATGTTGGTGGTGACTGCCAATGACAAAATGATGCAGACAGGCACTTGGGAAACAGGGGCTGTGGTGACTTACAGTTGCAGCCATGGCTCCAGTATGAACATGCAGCTGCTAGTGGCAGCCCTTTCTTTTATGCCCCTCCCTCAAGTTGGTGCCTAGGGTTGTTGTCCTAGTTATGCCACTAGTAGTTACTGCCACCAGTACCTCATGCCCCAGAGGTCTGTAAGGAGCCCTGTGGTACGGATCTGGCCAGGGACACAGTGTGAGTTTGACAGCCCTGATCTGTGCACTGATCTCTGGCTTCACCAATCCAACCCTTAATAGTACTATGGGAAGGAACCTGTTTTATGTACATCTTGGGAGGGGAAAAAAGATACTTAAATATGAGTGATGTAGGGGAAAAGGTACTTACTGTGAAGGGAAGACAAGACTGTTTGGATTGTTTGTTGCTCTAACCCACAAAATATAAACCTACAACCCCAGGCTTCACTCCTCACTGTTATGCAGAACCTGCTTAAGACACAGCAGTAATTTTTTTAAAAGCACCTCACCATATATAGGCAGACAAGGTTCCTTGGGTGAATTTGATATCTTTTATTAGACCAACCCAAATTATAAAATCATAAGGTTGGAAGGGATGTCAAGGCTGAATCTCCTGCATGAATGTGGGAATTCTATTCCTAAATCATCCATGACCAATCTTTATCCAAATGCTTTATGAAAACTGCAGATGAAGGAAGTACTACAACTTCCCTGGGCAGTCTGTTTCATTTCATCACTGTTCTAACAGCAAGGAAATCCTTCCCAACGTCTAATCTGAATCTACTTTGCTGCAATTTGAAATACTTCCTTTAAGTCCTTCTTTCTGCTAGAAGGGAAAGGAATTGTCCTCCTCCTTTTTATGGCAGCCTTTCAACTATGTGAAAGCTGATATCATATCCTTCCCCCCACCCCTCCCTTAATCTCCTTTTCTGCAGTCTAAACATACCTAGTTAACTCAATCTTTCCATGCATGGCTTGTCTTTCAATCTGTCTCCTTTTATGTCATCAGTCGCTGCTCTCTCTCCAACTTCTCCACAGCCTTATTAAAAAGAAGAGCCCAGAACTACACACAGTACTCTATATTTGATATCTTTTATTAGACCAACCAAATTTGGGTTGGTCTAATAAAAGATATCAAATTCACCCAAGGAACCTTGTCTGCCTATATCCTTAGACCAACACGGCTACAACCTAAACCTCACCATATATAACACTCCAGAACAAGAGGTGCATATCAAAAATTCTGATTGTTATTGAAGCAAGAAAAATAATCCAAGGAAAGACTGCTAACACACTGAAGGATAGGAGAAGAATTCAGAAGGATCTTGATAGCTTGGAAAGCTGGCTAGAGATAGCAGAATTAAACTCAGTGTGGACAAATGAACATGCCACATCTACTGCAGAGTAATCAAAAGCACAAATATAGAATAGAAGATAACTGACTGCATGGCAGTATTACTGAGAATCATTTCATGGGTTTTAATGGATTACAGGCTCAACATGAATCAGCAACATGACACAGTTGCAAAAAAGCAAATGCAATTTTGGGTTGCATCAATGGAACAAGAAGTGTTAGTGCCATTCTGCTTGGTGCTGGTTTGCCCTCATATAGAGTACTGTGTGTAGTTCTGGGCCCTTCTTTTTAATAAGGCTGTGGAGAAGTTGGAGAGAGAGCAGCGACTGATGACATAAAAGGAGACAGATTGAAAGACAAGCCATGCATGGAAAGATTGAGATAACTAGGTATGTTTAGACTGCAGAAAAGGAGATTAAGGGAGGGGTGGGGGGAAGGATATGATATCAGCTTTCACATAGTTGAAAGGCTGCCATAAAAAGGAGGAGGACAATTCCTTTCCCTTCTAGCAGAAAGAAGGACTTAAAGGAAGTATTTCAAATTGCAGCAAAGTAGATTCAGATTAGACGTTGGGAAGGATTTCCTTGCTGTTAGAACAGTGATGAAATGAAACAGACTGCCCAGGGAAGTTGTAGTACTTCCTTCATCTGCAGTTTTCATAAAGCATTTGGATAAAGATTGGTCATGGATGATTTAGGAATAGAATTCCCACATTCATGCAGGAGATTCAGCCTTGACATCCCTTCCAACCTTATGATTTTATAATTAAGTTGAACAACAGATGAGATGAACTGACAATGGGGAAAAACATTTTCTGTACATTGCCAGATTTCAATCAGAGACAATACTCAATTACTTTGCCAGATAAGTTAGATATGTCAAAACAACCTTTCACTGGTTCATCTTATATGATAAATATGACTTTATTTCTAGCAGCTTCTGAAGCTTTGCTATCCTAATCTAAGTAAATTAAAGTCACATACACCACATTAATGACCTCTATATTTGTATAAAATCACTTACATAATCTGTAGCATTAACATCTACACCAGCTTTGAGTAACATCTTGATTAGGTTTTCATTCTGCTTACTCTTTGACACCTGTTTAACACATGAAGAAGAATTCAACACTGGTTGGAAAGTCAATTCATGTACGACTCTGCTAGCTAGATCTGAGCTGGCTCAGATAGTTCTATTCAGAGGCCTTCTTCATGCAGTTAATGGTGCAACTTTGCTACCTTAACCTTGCATCAGTTATACTCAGGTAGAGACAAATCAAAAGGGCCTTATTCATGTTCATATTTTTTTACTCAGTCCTTACTTTGAAAATAGCAACCCATATTTGTTTTGTTTATGCTCATAGCCTTGAACCAAAAGAAGAATGTCCCACCTGAAATAAGATGGTTGTATTTGTTATATTTATAGTTGGAAAGGTTAGTATACAGGCTTGTTTCTAGTTTTAAGCTGTTCTTACCATGAGGAGATATCCAATGAGTAAAACAGGCATTAGGATGATGATGAGCAGGTAGTCAAGGAAATTAAATCGTTTTTTCACAGCATAATGTAAGCAAGTACGCTGTTTCTAAAGAGAAAAGAAACCTTTTTTCAGGATCAGGTACAAAGTCATTCATTTTGTATATTTCATATATTTCCTGACTGGTCATCTGTTTGGAACATTTTCCTTCTATTCATATTGAAACAAAGATTCATGCAGTTTGCTTAATTCAAAATGAAATCTATTTAGTTGCCCAAAGCCATGGTAACGGCTCTTCATGTGTGTGGAGCACAATGGGGGGAACCCTTTTTTGACTTGTGATTCAGATAAACTGGGATTCAGTTTACTTTCCATGTAGCAATTGTTCTAGTCTGGGGCCAGGATAGTAATACTGGTCCCTACAACACCATTTTAATGTGTTAGAGCCTTTGGATCTTTGTCATTAGACTCTTTTGATCATTTCTACAACCTAAATCATTCACTGTTCTGTATGCTAGGTAAGTGTAGCAAAGACTCTAGCTGAACAGTAAATAGGTGCTGAAATTAGCACCTCTGGATCCCCCAAGTATTAATACCTTGAGGGTATATCTGTGCCTCCTCCTGAGTGAAACTGGGTATACCCTGCTCACTTATGACCCCTTCATGAGCACCCAGGCCCATAGGTTTGTAGAATATACAACTCAGTGCAGCCCTCAACACACAACATGTGAAAGCCTGAGCCCAGTTCTTCTATAAATACTTATGGCCAGGGTGATCATGGCAGGGTTATTGAGTATGAAGTGCTGATTCACCAGTGATATGCCCCATCTTGCTTACAAGGGAGTGTAGACAGAGCCTAAGGGCAGATCTATCAGCTTGGAGGCTACAGCAGACCCTTGCATGTCTTTCATGGTCCCACCATCAGAGTACAAACTGCATTCATGTATTTTACACTATGCTGGTGCAATACTTCTGGTGGGTGAAATGGCTCACTTCCACAAATGCTCAGTCAGCAGCTCCATATGTTCAGCTGTACCCCTGGACTCCCACAAATCTCTAGGCCATGGATGAAATCCATTCTATTCAGGTAGAGTCCCAAAGGGAAAGCCTTCTCCACACCCCAGGTCAGGCTATGAAGCTGTTATGTGACTTTCAGTTGCAGTGATGGGACCTCTTACTTGTAACCACAGTTAACAATAGTTGTGGTACCTGCAGTAGTGACTAGGGATCATAAAACGAGTGTTAAACCATGTAAAATGCCCAAACTGCCTGCCCTAAAACTTCTTTTTAAAGGGTAAGGGCAGACATAGGGTGGGAAGAATGTATACTATTAACCAATAAACAATACGATGGCAGTAAATGCCATGTTAAATTCTACACCTTGCTGGAAAGGAGACAGTTTGGAGGGTATGAGCTAAATTGAAGCAGATAAAAAGAAAGAAGAATAAAGAGAAGGGGCAGGGAGAAGGGATAAACAAAGGGTAAATGTGGAGTGAAGCTGAGGTGAAAGGACTGTAAAGGAGAAGGCAGGAGGGGTTGGAACAAACAACCAATTACCAGAGAGCAGAAAAAGTCTAATCAAAGCTAGGAAATTATCTGATATCATTAGTGTTCCAGCTCTTTCTACCAGTTGGAAGTTTTGGGTCCTCACTGTGATTTCTTTCTCCAAGGTTACATGACTACGGGGTAGGTGGAGATGGCATATCCCCCAGTGGAAGGTCTCTGCACAGTTCTGCGTCCAGAGCCTTTATTGGACTAACTGTTACTCTCTCCCCTCACCAGTGCAGCAATTTCAGTTTTAACTGCTTCTGTAAGTGCTCCTACCAGCCTGACTCTCTTGCTGATTCCTAACAATTCAGGAAAAGTTCTTAATTTGCAATTTCCTGCCTTCAGCAGGGGGGCTGGACTTGATGATCTCATGAGGTACCTTCCAGCCCTTAATGTCTATGAAATCTATGAATACTGCGAGGGATTCTCCTTTTCAAAGTTAATTCAATGTAAACTGCATATCTTTATAGCAAAAGGCAGAATGGTGGAGTCAAATGAATGGGCTCCATACATCTGAGGCACATCTAACATTGGCCAGAGAAGCACACTTGGAAATGAGAAAATAAAATGGTAAATATATTTCTAGGAGTGCACAGTACACAGTGAAATAGCATGTGAGACACTTAAATATAGTACTGAGGAAAGTATAAGTTAGGAAGCAAACATGGAGTTGCCAGCGATTAGACAATGACACAGGTGGCCTAGGGCAGTTGTGGAGGCTGGATGGGATGGTACAGGCAGGGCCATCCCTAGGGGGCCTTGAATCAGGGTGACCGCTCCAGGCCCCATGCTTTGTGGGCCCCGTGGAGCCAGGCCGCACTGCCGCTGGCTTCACATCTGGCCGCTCAGCACCCTCTCCACCCCCCAGCTGCCAAATACACTGCCTCCAGCCACTCGGCACCCCTCCCCCCCAGCTCCAAATCCACTGCCGGCTTCTTTGCACCCGGGGCAGGGTCCCACACAGGCTGATTTGCCCCCGGGCCCTGCACCCTGCTCAGGTTGCCTCTGGGTATAGGAACAACAAATCCTGAACTTCTGTGGGGGGTTGGTTTAAATCAGGGATCAGCAACCCCTGGCATGCAACGCCATTTAGCTTGGCACGCCACTGCCAGCCCAGGCTCTAAGCAGCTGCTGCCCGTCACGGAGCCCAGGCTGCTCCCAGCAGGTGGCTGGGAGGCTGCAAGCAAATCAGGCTATGTGGGCCGGCTGCAGCCAAGAGGCTGCAAACAGCTGCTCTGGGCTCTGGCATATCAGCACTCTGGCACCTTCCAAGGTAGACATTGTTTTTTTCAGCACTCTGGCCAAAAAACGTTGCTTACCCCTGGTCTAGATGATCCTTAGAATCCCTTGCTTATCCCTGTGAATCTGTATTTTGACCCCTGCTAGAACCAGAGCTGTAAAGAAGCAAAATCTTCCAACCTTTGTGTTAGTTTTTGGACTTCACTGTAGTTGGTTACATTCTCCATTTCCTTTATCCCCCCGGGAATCAACCACGGCTACTGCAGAAGAAAGGAGAGCAGAAAATACCCAGCAGCTCAAGGTGGCTGCATTTTTTTTTGTGTGTAAAAGAGGTTAGTCTGCCCCACTGTCACGCAGGGACATCTGAGAAGTGTTAGAAGTTGGCCAGATGGGTGTAAGAGACATGATGTCTTAGACCTTTCTCTTTCAGGCTTGGGAGGGTACAGTGAAGAACATATAAAGAAAGCTTCAGGAACATAAAAAAAATTCAGACCTGGGTGAGTGCAGAGCTGCTGTGTGGCTGGGTAGGCAGGGCTGATCAACATTTATGGATATCAGGTGTGACCTTTCTCATTATAAATTGACAATGCTAATTGTCAGGTATATGGTGGGGTAGGATGGGGTGTGGCAGGGACATTCAAAATAAAAGCCAAAACCTTCAATTTACTTTAATTACCTCATGATTTTATGGCTAATTTCATCAGGTGTTTTGAATGTGATGCGCATGTGTGTTTAACCTTTGACTTTGGCAATACTGCTAAGATTTTCCGCCCTACATATTGTTCCTAAAGTTCATCATTATAAAGGAAATATCACAAGGCTGTTTTTTTAAAATACTGTTTTGTTACTCACCTTATTTTTGAGGTTGATGTCAGCGTTTCTTTTCAAAAGATAACTGACTATTCTATTGTGTCCCTGTTTGCAGGCGCAGATTAGGGGTGTGTCTCCGCCAAAGCTGTCCTGAATGTTCAAATAATTGCTATCCTCTTGCAACAGCAGCTGAACTTCATTGAAGTCATTATTATAAGCTGCCTGGCAAATGGGCTAGGGAAAAGAAGGAAGGACATATTAATGAAATACATACATGATATGGTCGATTCTTGCAAGGAATCAAGCCCTTCCCCTGAGATAAGGTAAGTTCCTTTTAAAGCAGATGGGAAACAAGCGCACTAGTATCTCCTGTGAAGTACTCAGCATCTGGCAGGATCAGCCCCTGTGAAAGGTAGTGAAGGCTAATATATAACTGATAAACAAGTGAGTCTAGCACAGATATGGAGACATCTCTATGCAGGGGCAATGCATAGGGGGTGCACACTGGTACACATGCACCTTCTGCGTGTGGTGGTGCACCCCCTGCAAAAAGGCACCACTGACACTGTCAGCAGCGCCCGCAGGTGGTCATTGTTCACCACCCCGCTGCTGGCACCTCCGGTGGTGTCTGTGGGCAGTCCATAATTGCCCCTGACCACTGCTAGGTGGTCGCCAACCCATGATCGGCGCTCACCACCACCCCCTCACCCCCCCCCCGCTTCCAACAGTGCCAGCAGAGCCTGAGGGAGCTCTCCGTTCACCACTGCTGGACTCCCGCTGCTGCCATACTCCCGCCACCACCGGTGCAGCCGTGCCCCTCCAGCCACTGGGGGTACGTGCCATTCATGCCTCTACATTACTGTAGCTAGAATTGTACATAGGATTAAAAAAAGAGAGACACTGTCCAGACTAGTTCCTATAAAGACCATTTATTCCTATAAAGACCAGAGTCAAGACTGAGGGCTACAATGGGAGCTGGATTTGTTCACTAATGTAGATGTGCATGTCAGTATCAGAGCACAGCTTAGAAGAATATGAAATTCACATGGACTTTGGAAAATGAATACTGTTAACTCTTCCAGAAGAAGGAAGAAAATACTAAAAGATAAATACTAAAAATAGAGTATGTGTGTTTATATGTACATCTATGCAAAAATATTTGTCCTGATGCCCTCTTTTTTTGGGGGGGGGCGGGGGGCGGGAGTCGTATACTGAAGAATACTAAACATCTTTTATAGGATTAGTTACATGTATAACATTCCATGAGATCAGGCCAAGTTAGGTAAAATGGCTTCTCTCATCTTACTTGTCATCTATTACTCATAATAGTTAGTAGTAATTGTCTACACATCCAGAAGGGAGAAACTAAAGAAGGAAAACGATAAAGTAGATGTGCAGTAGTACAATAAGCAACCACTGTTGCAGCCTGGCCAGTCTCTGCTGCCATCCAGGCTGCATACCTTCAGTGTTACATTTCTGTGTTAGTTGAGAGTCAAGGGCTAGTACAGCTATCTAACTTGATGATGCCTTGGGCTAAACAGTAATTCAGATGAGATGGATGCTGCAATTATAGTTAATTCCACCAGATGGTGGTAGGAAATGCATCACAGTGCAACTATGTACCTTCCCTATTACCTTCAGATGAATCAGGTGAGGAAAGCATTAGGTTTGGCAGTACTGTAATAAACTTTGGTACTTCTTGTTCCTATTTCTTCCCAGAGGATGGTGCTGTATGCAGAACTGAAAGCTACTAGTGCAGTTCAGCAATTTGAATTCCTTCTTCTTGGTAGCTTTACTTTTGTTAGGTTAGGTATTTGTTTCTATATTTTTACCTAAGAAATCAATAACAGACCATTTCAACCATGCAAAGAGCCTACTGACTTCATTGGAGCAAACCACAAAGCACTATGAGTTCATTTCTGAACTAAGCACTCAGGACCACAAAAGGACTTGAAGGCATACTTTATTACAGATACAGGATATTTGCTGAACAAGTAGGTACCATTTTTACACAGTCCATTTTCTGAACACAACCACAGTTGAAGTCAAAATTGAGTGACTATTTTAAGGATAACCTAAAAAGACAGCATTTGTGGAAGAGGAGGAAATGGTGATCAAAGAGATAAAGAACACAATTTCCTGCAAGAATAAATTAGGCTTAATTTTTTTGATCACAAGAGTTATCTGGAATGCTGATATCTGCACCCACATCTCAGTTCCTACAAGGCTGTGGGACTGAATATTTTTACTTCCTCTTCGTAGCCCACAGATTTCTGTCTCTGCAACAACTAGAGTTGGTAGGAGCAAGTGAGGAGTCAAATGCCCTTGACACATCTTGCACTTAAGATATGATTAATTGGTGCAAGGGGAACCTAGGGCCATAATCCTGGGCTCCTCCTACACTGGCAATATGGCATAATGGGATCTGATGCTAGATCCCACAATCATGCCTCCTGCTATGCACATGTGACATAGTAGGAAGCACAATTGTTGGGATCATGTATTAGATCCCATCATGATTTCTTTTTAACATGTCAGTGACCTCCTGAGAGTTGTGATGCTCAACTTCCAGCTATCCATCTTGCAGGTAGAAAGTAAAACTGAGGAGAACCATGCAGGCAAGTCATTTTCTGGGAAGCTGTCATTTTTGATTTTCCAGATAGAAAATGAAAATTTGAGGGGGAAATTTAAATATTCCCTTGGAAAAAAATGATTTTTAAAATGGACTTCTTACCATCAAAAAGGATTCAAATGAAAATTCCTCAGTCCCAAATACTAAAAAATTATGTGCTGACAGATGCGTGTGAGGCGGGGGTGGGGGAGAACTCACTTTACCAGAAGCAGTAGCACATTACTTAGTCCTGGCTCTGTAGCATCTGTATAGATCAGGTGTTTCAGTAGGGTTTTTTGGTGCTTTTATCTAATAGCTGATTCAACCCTAGACATGTGGTATGGTAGCTAATGCGGAGAGGTGTCTGTGTGTGTGCATATCCAATTTCACTGAGACAGGCAGGAAGAACAGTGTCCACTTAGGGCTTTTTGGAGCTAATCAACAGGTCAGCTGGTAATGTACCTCCATTCCTTCCTTGAAAAAAGCTGTTTAAGAAGAGCTTGAACTACTAAGAAAGGCTTTTGTTTTGTTCATGGGCTGATAAACACTTATCAGCTCCCTGCTGGCTCCCTTGCCTGTCAGGTTTGCTGCAGACAGTATGACGAAACAGGGAGAGGGAGATTGAAAAGCTCATTATCATGAACAGATGCATGCACTGCACTGGCAGTGCTAGCCAGGGGCTGGGGTCTAGCAACACTCCTGCCCCTTGAGCAGAGAGCGGGGAAAAGTCTGGGATGGTGCAGGCCATCTGGGGTTTACACCCCTCCCTAGTCAGAATGTCCTGCTGGGGCCTGGCCACATATGCCTTCACCTCAGCACTGTAGAAGGAAAGGGAAGGTTGCTTTAGTGCCCCCCCAGCTTCTAGCCTGAGCCACTACAGGCATATGCCTGCATTTCTTCAGTCCAGAGGGAATGTCTGAACAGTTGCAAACTGGTTCAAACTAGGCAGGTTAGACTAACCTGCAAAGATTGAATCAATTCAGGCTCAGGCTTTTTGAATGTCTGTCTCTAGGTAGTATGACTAGAGCAAGGAGGGAACAGGTTGCATAACAGGAAAGATTGAGAGTTGGATTACTGCTGCTGCATAAAATTAAAGTTTATTTTGTTCAGACTTTTCTACATTTTGTCCAAGACCTTGTCATTTACAGCTGTGGATCTGTTTATACAAAAAAGCAGGGAGTACTCCACCTAATACAAATAATACTAGAAAGTGATATTCCTTGAGGAGGAGATGTTCCTTTAGCTCTACAATCTGGTTTGCTAGCTCTTCACTTGCAGTCTCTTAAAAAATTACTCAGCAAAAGGCAACCGGCTGATTCTGAGGTCAGTGTTTATGGCATGAAACTTGTGGGAAAAGTGCTAAAGTCTTAATATTAAGGTTGCAACTTCTCCTTCATTAATGGAAAATCAGTGCTGATAACAGCTATAGTGCCTTAGGCTGTCTATATACTGCTCATTTGCATTCTAGTAGAACATGTCAGAGCAGACTCAATTAATAGAACACTCCCGTATTACCTCACCATCATGTGTATTTAAGTCCCTGGCATGCTTTAAAATGGCCACAGGGGCACTTTATCTAAATCTTCTTGAATGGGATCCCACAGCCATTTTTAAATGCACAGGGGCTTAATACATGTGATGATGAGGTGTTTTAATTAGAACAGCTGTTCAGGAACTATTTTAATTAAAATGCTCCCCACCCCAAAGCACATGAATAGACAGCCTTAGAGTCGTGAACTTAGAAGACACAAGAGCTGTACTGTCTTACATCTGGGAGAGGAGTTTCTGCATCAGCATTTGAAGTGTCCCATTGTAAAGAAATTTTCAGTATTGCTGCTCTTGGGATAGATACCTCCAATCACCTGGGTTGCTGATCTGACAGCTCCTTCTGCATTAAGATTAACAAAGATGCAGTAGTCTTAATTTCAATTTGTTTCTAAAACTTGTTCCAAAAATCAAAGATATATGTTTACTCTGTGTATGAATAAGTGTACATTTTGAGGCATTCCTTACTAGTGGCTTTTAAGGTATTAGATAAAGAGGCCTAACACAGTATTTGCATCTAGAGACAGGCCATCGGTTTGACCTTTAGTAGTAAGTTTTTAAATGAATGTTGGCAAAAGATTCCAAAATAGTGACTACAGGAATAGATTATTTCTGTTTTACAGAACAGGTACAGCCTAGACCAATGGTTCTGCAAGCCTTCCTCATGTTGCTCCAGTAGCATTTCTAAGTCCTGAGTAGGAGGTCTCCTTCAATGCGGGAGGTGGTATCTTAATATCTTAAGACCCTATTGGTTGTCTAACTGCAGTCACTTTTACTTGGTGGTTCAACTAATGTCACTTCGGAGTTCTTGTGTTCTTTAAGACTAAGTCGAGAATTAATCTCCATCTGTCTGCCGGAGAAAGGATTGGGCTCAAGCTCTTTCCACCCAAACAACTGAACCATTACCAGAATCTCAATGCATTTTGATTCTTAAGGCCTGGGTTGGATTTGATTTGGCTCTCTGTAGTTAATGGGCTCTCTCACTACCAGTTTTTCTAAAATAACCATCATCTTTTTTTACCAGTTAAAACATAAACAGTCTAAACATTATAGATAATTAATTTGGCATCATATCTGTAAATCATGTTATTTTGGATGATTTGGTCTAGGGAAGATTATTAACAAAACTAGAAAAGATTTAACCAACCTTTCAGTGTGTAAAGGAAAGTTAATGTAGACAAATGAAATTATGTAGATCAGAGTTCTGTGTATTCACATATGGAATCTTAACTATTTTCTTTTATGGGACTGGATCATGCAGATCATTTAATGGCCTCTTACTATCTAGCAGAAAAATGCTCATCTCTGGTCTCAGTTACATCTATGCAATTCCAGTTGAAGTTCATGGGAGCAACTGGATATGTGCATGCCTAAGGGCAGGGCACAAAACAATCTAACAGCAGTACCTTACATAAAATATAAAGTAATAGTAAATGGAGTAGTAAATAAAAGGTCTGAATGTTAAGCACACTCTAGTATACTCCAGGAACCCAAAATGGCCTATAGACAATAAAAAAGAGTTAGGGAAAGGTAAGATTTAGGTAAGATAGTTCCTTTAAACTTCTTTTCCTCTTACACTGCTTCCTGAAGTAAAAACTATTTTGGCTTAGAGTAATATTCACCACTGGTCACAGATTCCCACAGGAAAAAGCTGCTGTTGCTCATACCCCATTGGATCCTCTGGGTAAGCACAGCTGATACAGAAGATACTGCAGCTCAAGGTCCAGTCTACCAGTGAGAGAAGTATGGAATTCTGCCCCAGGAAAGGTAAAGGCACAAGGCCTGGTACACAATTGGTGCACTTAGACATGCAAGAGAGGACAGAGGTGCAAGTAGTGCTGTAATATGGTACACACCACAAAGAACTAGTTAGTTTTTTTTCAAAATTATAAGGAAGGGATTTGTAAAAATGTCTAACAAATAGTCCATCTCTGCTTTTGTAAAGTGGTTTCTTTCTTCACAAAGCATACACCTCAGCCCATGCCAGGAACTTTTTCTTGCATTAATTTATGCCCAGAAATCACACTGAAGTTGAGATGATATTAATAAAAGAGAAGAAAGTCAAAGCTGAAAAGGGAGAAAAAAGACAGAAAATTCATCCAGTCATGTTTGCAGTGTCCAAAAAAATTTGTCAGGATCCAAACTGTCCAGCAGTTATTGCAATTACAGCTAATACAGTTATGTAGCCATACATTTTGAAGAAAATTACTTCCTCAAAAAAAATGGGTAAAATGGTCACTGAAAGGTAAAATATCTAAAAACTATGCAAAAATAGGGACAAAATTATCTTATCACCTTAACATGGGCTACTGGTGCCACCTTAATCAGGAAGGGGCATGTGCCCCCCCTGCGACCAGTCACGCTGACTGGTGGGTGGGAGGGGTTCCCCCGCAGTCGATCTCGCTACTTCTGGGAGCAGCTGCAGCAATCCAGCTGCTTCTAGGAGTGGCTGCAGTGATGGGCCGGCACTTGCAGGGGGGCACCGGTGCTCCCACCTACCCCCCCTGCCCATTGCCTAAGTGGTGAGCACAGTCAGCCAGGGGGTGCACCGGCATTCTCAGGGGGTGTACATGCACCCTCGTGAACCCCCTATGCCTCACCACTACACTTTAACTAAATATCTTAAGACATTATGCCACTTTTTTACATAAAGTACTCTGTGATGTTTAGACAGGCATCAACAATTCCTTTTACAACGGAATGCAGTTTAACCAGATAGTTAGATCATGAGCACATGGAACTCAATTACATATAATGATGAAATCAAATATTCATTTTATTTGTTATAGCCCTTTAATTAAAAATAAAACCTTACTGGTTTTCAGTGTTCGAATATAATTTTTTAAAAGAATTATACATAGGCATGTTGATACATCCTAAAGACGAAACACCAGTGTGTTATAATCATAGCATAGGGAGCAAAGGAGAGATTCTGATTTTCCTCTTTAATAATAGAGACTATGTGGATGTATGTTTAATGCAATGTTCTTGCTAAAACCTAGGCACCCATTTTCCAGGCTAGACTCTAGGAAGATGCATGGATTTAGGATTGAAAAGAAAAATCACCTTGCTGATAAAAATATTGGCCCTGAGAGCCAAATTTGTTCATTAATGCAGTAGTTTTTACTAGCTTGTTTCAACCCAAGCTGAAGTACACCTTTCCAATATCTAACATGCTTCTACCCAAAACTAGTTTACACCTTGCTTCTAAACCCCTTCACACCTTTCTCACTGAAGTCGCTAGAACTCATATATAATCATTCTATTAATTATTACAAATAGTATCTTTGGCCACACACTGAATGTTTTACTTTTAGTGAAGTAGAGTTTTCAATTAAAACAAAATCCTGTGAAATAAATCCAAATACCATTTTTTCTGTATCGTCTACAGCTTCATATACTATGAAGGAAATGGTCACATACCTCTGAATAAAGTATTCCCATGCCTGTTATTTGCAGCTTGACTACAGCCTTTTCGTGCTCACCTGATCGACAGGTTCACTTGACTTTGAATTGCTCCTGAGTTTGTTTAAATCAAATTAATATTTTATCTCAAAAGTCCCTTAACTGAGTGATATCGATGATACCCAAGCCTTTCCAAAGATACATTTGTTTTCTAGGGTTTCCTAATCTGGGACGATGAAAAAATGTTTCCAAAAGGCCCAACCCACTGAGGTAAATGTGAAAGTGTCAGTTTACAAGGCTGTCAGAAGTAGGACAAGTTACAACAGAGAGAAGTTTTCCTTAGCTGTTGTTTGCAATGTCAATACCAGTTTGCCCGGAAGGAAGATGGCAAAATAGCCACAATGACAGTACATTTTCACAAGAAAATGTATTAAAAAAATTGAAAAATAGGAATTAGATTTCAAAACAAGAAATTATAGGAATATATGTCAGATTATCACTCAAATATAAGAAATGTAATTGCATAATATTCATAAAAGTGCAGAAATTGTGATTGAAACTCACAAGGTTGGAGTTAGCATACTCATTGGAAAGAGAACTGTAGATTTGCTTTATCATATCCACATATTTATATTAGTATCACATAAATCAGAAGTTATAAGTCTAGTTTATAGGCCTGCTAATAGAGGATTCCCTTTACAGCACTGCCATGTACATATTAATTGGGCCAATATGTTAATCCTGGCTGGCATACTTTAAGAAAAAGAAACTAATAAAAAGTGATTGGATCCTGCATGTGTTCAGTTTAATGAGTGGATCATGTGCAATTACATCAGATCCCCTTATAAGAAATATGTCCTGGAAAGTTTAGACTATAATCATCATCTCTTACTCGCTCACCCCACTCCCTAGCCTAACCCAAATGATGGTCATACTTCTCCTCCCATTGTGCCAGTCATGGGCGACTGGTGCCACCTTAGTCACCAGTCAGCAACTAGGGGAGGGCCAATCTCACTGACGGGGGTGTGGTCCCCCATGGCCAATCTTGCTGACCAGGGGGTTACCCCCATGGCCGATCGTGCTCCCAAAAGTGGCCACGGCACTCCAACTCCCCAGCCAGGGCTCACAGGGGGGAACCAGCACTCCTGACTGCCCCCCTTGCCCATCACCTAAACGGAGAGCATGGCCTGTCAAGGGGTGCACCAGTGCTCTCAGGGGGTGCATGTGCACCCCTGTGCATCCCCTACACATCGCCACTGGTGCCAATTTACACTTAAGTGGAGTTCTGATAAGAGGTGAGAGAAACCTGATGTCTCTGCTCCCTTTCCCATGACGTCCTTCAAATAGTCATGGCTCAGATTATTTCATATATATTTTATCTAGCTAAGCATGATCTGCCTTTTTAGCTCAGGAATGGGCATGTAGAGTTCAGGATTACAGAGTACTAAAAACTTTCTTCCCTATATTTTAAACCCATTTATGTCTCTTGCCTCATGCTTGATTCAGTTCAAAAGATACTTTTATAATTTTTTCCCATTGATCAAAGTCTCCAAATGTTTTGCTTGCCTTTGGCCCCTTGTTCTAAATTGCCTACACTTAATACAGGACTGTACTGAAAAACTTAAAGCTAGCCATAATGGGCCAGATCCTTATCCACTGTAAATCAACATAGTTCTGTTGACTTTACTGCAAGTTTGCTAGTACATACTCAGAAGAAGGAAGATGGCCATGTCCCTCCTGACATGCTCATTCTTGTTCCCAAAGTGGATTCTCTGTGAGTTCACGAAAAAGGGAAAATGATGTATCAGTAATGGATGGCTCTGTCCTTCTGCATGGAAGGGAAAAATCCAGCCATGGCAATACCTGCCCACATCTGGATCTTAAGGAATGAATTCCCCTCTTATTAAGTAGTACCTCCAGCTCCTTATGGCTCCTTCAACTACATTTGGTTTGGCAGTTTGCTTCAAATTTATAATACAGAAAAACACATATTTTTCTACTTTAGACATCTGTAGAGGAACTCAGACTGAGCAGCCACACCAGGCTGAGGCCCAGGCACTGTACACTCAACAGGTGTCTAATTCTCTTGTTATTGTATCTCACCCACCATGACTTGGTGTAACTGAAAAAGATTTCAAGAGGTGGTACCTAATAATCTAGGGTTCATTGAGACAGTGCGGGTCACGATGTCCAAGAGTCTTCTGTAGGGCTCCACCTCCCCTATGCCCCACCCCTTTCCACTTGGCTGTTCTGTTGGTGATCAAAGTAGACTCCTGTTCTCACTAGGCATCTACCTTAGTTTGTTAGGCAGATGGATGTGGGACGGAAGGAAATTCATAAACTAATATAACTTAAATGATGTTGTCCTTGCTTACTTTATGCTTCACTTTGGTCCAGTAGTGTACCTCAGCTGTCTTTCCTGAGGCAGTCAGGACTCTTTAGGTTTTGCCTCCTTCTATGAGCCCAGTCTAAGTGGGCTGGCCTGTCCTGGCTCTAGCCCTTTGGGTAGTCTGGGGCCACAGGTATTGCAAGCCCCCACGGGGACCCTAAATGGACCTGAATTCCAATGGCTGTCTGTAAGAGGGGAGGTGGAATCCCCCCCAAAGAGGCCCAGACCCCTAACCAATGCACCCCCGCACTTACCTTAGGAGCTGGGACAAGCAGCAGCCAGGAGGAAATGCAAGCGTAGGCTTGGCAGTTCTGCAGCTGCCTGAGCCTGCATATCGGTGAAGGCTGGGGGCATGGCCTCCGAGCAGCATGGGCTGCTCAAAAGGCAGCGGGGGAGACAGCTGGGGAGAGACTGGGAAGCCAGGAGCAGAACACCAGCTGTGAAACACTGGCTGAGGAGCTAGCAGGCTCCAACTCCAGCTGCCTCAGCAAGGAGCCAGGCAACTGCCAGAGGACCCTAACCAGGGTGGAAAAAGGCTGTCTTGGGGACGAGCAGGAACAAGGGAGCCCCATGGAGGGGCAACCTCTACATGGGACGCTGCCAGGGAGCCACAAGACTCCAAACAGGGGCTTGGGCACTATAGTTGGGGATGCCTCCTCCAGCTTTCAGGCACCCACAGGCCCACAGCAGGCAGAGCACAGGGGATCATGAGCCCCTAGAAGGAGGAAGGAGGGGACACTGACTGGAAGAACCAGGAAGACTGGATCACAGGTCAGCTGGGCTTCAAGGAGGTGACACCAGCAGAACAGGTAGAGCCTGGGCACAGGATGATTGCCTGTACCCATGTCTACTAGGAGGAAAGGGAGCAGACGAGTATCCCCAAAGGATCAACGGCCCTGAGAGAGGGAATCTCGGGAGCCCCACCAGCATGAGCCAGATGTTCAGTTTAAGTTACCGTTAGCCCCAGATAAGGCAAATTGAGTTCTCCCAAAGAGGGTAAACCAACCCAGAGATGAGCGGCAGGTCCCCAAAGATTGACGGCCAGAAAGGCCCATCCTTTCCAAGGCAGGCAGCACTGGAGACCTCTGCGGAGCAGTGTCTACCCAGGCTGAGGACGTGGTAAGGGTTGGGTAAAGGGAAGGTTTGGACCCCCATGAAGACACCCCAAGGATAAGACCCCCCTCAGGTTGCCAACAGGGAACTGCCTCCCCAACAACAACATCAAAGACATGGCAGGAGAGAAAGGGCAGCTCTTGAATCATCTACGTGGCACTGAGACATGGTCTCACCCTGACATCGCTGGGGGCACGGTACCCACAAAGAGGGTGCAAAGACCCTACAACACCTACCAGTGACAATTTGGTGCAATGACTAGAAATAAAGAACATACCACAGGGCTGAGCCAGGCAATAGAAACCCAGGCAGGGCCAATGGCGGGGATGGAGGCCATGCAGTAGACCCTGAATCTGGTCACACAGATCTTGCAACAACAGCAAATAGATGGATGGCCTTAGATGAGCAGGTGATGAAGCAACAGGAATTGATGAGTCAGAACCTGGTGGACTTGAGGATCCTGAAGATGATGGCTGATGATGACCCCAAAGCAGTCCTGGAAAGCTTCAAGTGGGCTGTGGTGGCTGGAGGCCTGGACAAATCCAGATGGGCCGTGAAACTTGGAGTGCGGCTGGTGGGTCCTGCACAGGCAGCCTGTAGGGAGTGGTCATGCCTCGCAGCCCAAGACTATGACCATGTAAAGGAGCAGATCTTATATCACCTGGACATTACTACTGAACACTACTGCCAGATGTTCCATGCACAAAAGAAGAAGGAGGACAAGACCCCCCGGGTCCTCTTCCAGAAATTAGCAGACCTCCAGGAATGACAGATCCAGATGGCTCGGGCATTCTGGGAGGAGATCATGGATGCCTTCCTGTTGGGCCAGTTCCTCATGGACTTGGAAGAGAATACACAAATGTGGGTGCAGCAGCATTGCCCCAAAGCATTGCAGGAGGCCCTGCAGTTGGCAGAAGATTTTGATAGTAGACAGAATAAGACTCCTTGGGAAAAGGGGAACAGGCCGGGGGCCTCAGTGAGCACCAGACCAAGTGAGAGGTGAGGGGATAGGGAGAATAAGATGCCCAGCCAGGTCCCACTGCCGGGAGCGACTTATTTCCGTTGCGGGAAGTGGTCACTTCGCACGAGAGAGCATGATGAATCTGCGGCTCATGGCCCCAGAACTGGAGGGGCAGAGAGACAGCCAAAGTAGCCATCCCATACTACAAGAACTCCCACCAGTAGAGATGATGGACTGGAGCATGGGTAGTATGAAGGAAGCCATCCAACGAGATAAACCCACGGTGGTGCCAGTGGTGGCAAGGTGAGCAGTTCATGCCATTCTTGACACAGGGTGAGAGCAGACGTTGATCAAGGATGACCTCGTTCCTCAAAAAGAAGGTACTGAAGTTAACCCCATTAAGATGTTTTGCCTTCATGGGCAGGCCTGTATATACCTCAGGTGGAAAGTCCAGGTGACGGTGAAAGGGGTGACTAGGGAAATGCCACTAGGGATGTCTTCAGACCTACCTTACCAGATGATCCTAGGCTGAGATGGCCAGAAATCTATGAAATTCTGGAAGACGACTGGTCCCATGGAGGCTGGCATAGAGGGCTAATAGGAGCAGAGGCCCCAGAATATGAGAGTGAAGAGGAAGAAGCCCTTTGGGACCTGGAATCCATTGCTAGTGGAACCCAGTTTTGGGAAGCTCAGCCGGAAGAGCCTGCGTTTCAGGCCATCTTGGAGATGTAAGTCGCCCAACACGATCAGCAAGTGGTACGTCTGGAACTTTGTGACCAGCTACCCCATTGTGAGGTAAGGAAAAGGCTGCTGTAATACATCATGATGGGATGGGGTGGGGAGGAGCAGGTGGCCTAAGTCCTAGTGCCCCAATCACACCGGTTGAATCTACTATGACTGGCTCATACCAACCCCCTTGGGGGACACCTGGGCTGAGAGAAAACAATAGCCAGAGTGGTGGACGGATTCTTCTGGCCCCATCTCTACCAGAATGTGGAGCAATCCTGTGCCTCCTGCCCAGAATGCCAGCGGGTAAGCCTAAAGAAATCCCCCAGGGTGCCACTCCAGACCATGCCCATTATTGGGAAACCTTTTACACAGGTGGCATTGGACATTGTGGGCCCGCTGCCCAAGTTGTCTGGAGGTCACCAGTTCATACTAGTACTGGTTGACTACGCAACCCATTACCCAGAAGCCATTCTGTCTAAATTGGTGACAGGCCCTTGAGTAGTGGAGGAGCTCCTGAAATGGGTCTCCTGGGTGGGTTTGCCCCACAAGATTGTTACAGACCAGGATACGAACTTTACATCACACATAATGAAAGGTCTTTGTCAGGTCCTGTGCATAAAGCACATATGTACGTCAATATATCACCCCCAGACAAATAGCTTAGTGGAGAGATTTAATGGGACCTTTAAGGCCATGCTCCAGTGCTGCACACAGGAAGATGGGGAAGATGACCTGCTGATCCCCCCGCTACTGTTTGCCATCAGGGAAGCACCTCAGACATCATTGGGTTTTGCCCCATTTGAAGTAGTCTTTGGGCATACCCTGCAGAGTTTATTGGATGTGGTTCAGGAAGGATGGGAGAGAACAGAGGGAGGAGGAGAACCCCCCATCCCAGTATGTGTATATGTTGAGGGCGAGGCTACAAAAGGTGAACCAGGTGGCCAAGGACAACTTGAGGGAGGCCCAGAAGCAGCAAAAATAGCAATATGATAAGAACATGGGAGAGCACGAGTTTCAAGTAGGGCAAAAGGTACTGGTACTGCTACCTAGCTCCACAAACAAGTTCCTGACTTGTTGGCAAGGCCTTTTCAGATCCTTTGTAGGGTCGGCCAGTTGACTACGAGGTACTGCAACCTGGCCATGGACAGGAGAGACAAATCTATCATGTCAACCTGCTGAAGCAGTGGCATGAGCTGGAAGGGTTCCTGGCTATGCCTATCCCATAAAGAGAGGAACTGGGAAGGGCCATAGATGAGCCCGCAGGGGACAGAGTCTCTGTAGGCTGAGGCCTCATGGTGGAACAGAGGGAACAACTAGCAAAAATAGTGCGTGAGTTTGCTGATGTATTCAGTGAGATACCAGGGAAGGCCCAAGGTGAAACCCATAAGATTGTGACACCTGAAGGAGCCATAGTGAGGGAAAGGTGGAGGTGGATACCCTACCACCGATACCCAGTAGTAAAAGAAGAGATAAAGAAAATGCTGGAATAAGGAGTTATCAGGGAGTCCCAGAGTCCCTGGCGTAGTCCGATAGTAATTGTCCCAAAGACCGACAGGACATTGTGGTTGTATATCGACTTCTGTAAACTCAATGCCATCACACAATTTGATGCCTTTCCTATGCCCCAAGTGGAAGAATTGTTAGAAAGCATAGGCCAGGCACGGTTTATATCCACGTTTGACCTGGCCAGGCGGTATTGGCAAATATCCTTATGCCCAGAAGGTAGGGCTAAGACAGTGTTTGGGACCCAGTGCGGGCTATACAAGTTCTGCAGAATGCCCTTTGATCTCAGTGGGGCAGCAGCAACCTTCCAAAGGTTGATGGACTGGGTACTGGTTCCTCATCATCAGTATGCAGCTGCCTATATTGATGATATTGTGATGTATACTGAAACATGGCGCCAATACATATATGCAGTTCAGGCGATGCTGCAGGAGCTGAGACAAGCAGGCCTAATGGCCCACCCCAAGAAGTGTGTGTTGGGCCAGGCCAAGACAAAATACCTCAGGTTTTTGGTGGGGCAAGGCCGAATTAAACCGTTGGCCGATAAGGTGGCTACCATACAGAAGTATAAGATCCCACAGACAAAAAACCAAATGCAGGCATTGCTGGGCCTGGCCAGCTACTATAGGTGGTTCATTCCCCATTTTGCAGAGCTCACAGCCCCTCTCACAAATGCTATCAAAGGGAAGGGAAACAGAATCATAAAACTAGAGAAAGAACAAAGGAAACCCTTTGAGGAAGTCAAACGGGCCATCTACAGGGAGATGGTACTACACACACTGAATTTTTCTATATCACTTATTCTTCAAGTCGACGCATCAGACCAAGCACTAGGGGCAGTCTTATCCCAGAAGGTAGAAGGAGCAGAGAGACCGGTAGCCTATGCCAGCAGGAAGCTCAATGATCAAGAAAGAAGATACACTACCATTGAGAGGGAATGCTTGACCCTTAAGTGGGCAGTGGAATACTTCTGCTATTATTTGCTTGGCAGAGAATTCACAGTCGTAACAGATCAAACTCCCTTGAAATGGCTAAAGTGGGCCAGAACTGATAATGCTAAGATTACACATTGGGCCCTAGCATTGCAGCCATTCCACTTCAGCATGGAATACAAACCTGGGAAAAATAATGTAGTAGCTGATTTTCTGCCCCAATGCCATTCAAAGGGCACACGGGAAAATCCTCAAGACCCTCAGAAGGAAGTATTGCCATCTGTATGCTCGGCACCAGGTAACGATGGAAGAGCACCTAGCGCCATCTTGAGGGCAGGCATATGTAAGAGGGGAAGCAGAAGCCCCCCCAAAGATGTCCGGACCCCTGACCAACACACCCTGGCACTTACCTTAGGAGCTGGGACAAGCAGCAACTGGGAGGGAACAAAAGTGCAGGCTCGGTAGTTCTGCAGCTGCCTGAGCCTGCGTATTGGTGAAGGCTGGGGGCATGGCTTCTGAGCAGCACGGACTGCTCAAAAGGCAGCAGGGGAAACAGCTGGGGAGGGGCTGGGAAGCCAGGAGCAGAACGCTGGCTGCAAGACACTGGCTGCAGAGCCAGCAGGCTCCAACTCCAGCTGCCTCAGCAAGGAGTCGCGTGCCCGCCAGAGGACCCCAACCAGGGAGGAAGAAGGTGGCCTCGGGGACCAGCAGGAGCAAGGGAGTTCCACAGAGGGGCAACCTCTATGTGGGACACTGCCAGGGAGCCACAAGACTTCAAACAGGGGCTTGGGCACTGTAGTTGGGAACACCTCCTCCAGCTTGCAGGCACCCACAGTCCCACAGCAGGCAGAGCACAGGGGATCATGAGCCCCTAGATGCCAAACAGAAGAACCAGGGAGACTGGACCACAGGTCAGCCAGGCCGCAAGAAAGTAACACCAGTGGAACAGGTAGATCCTGGGCACAGGACGATTGCCTGTACCCATGTCTACTAGGAGGAATGGGGGTGGATGAGTATCCCCAGAGGATCAATGGCCCTGAGAGAGGGAATCTCGGGAGCCCTGCTGGCACAAGCTGGACGTTCAGTTTAAGGTACTGTTAGCCCCAGATGTGGCATGTTTAGTTCTCCCAAAGACGGGAAGCCAACCCAGAGATGAGGGGCCGACCCCCGAAGTTTGACGGCCAGAAAGGCCCATCCTTTCCAAGGTGGGCAGTGTGGGAGACCTTCACGTAGCAGTGTCTACCCAGGCTGAGGACGTGATAAGGGTGGGATAAAAGGGAGGTTTGGATCCCCATGAAGACACTCCAAGGATGAGGCCCCCCCCTCAGGTCACCAACAGGGAACTGCCTCCCCAACAACAACATCAAAGCTGTGGCAAACTCTTGGGCCATCTAGGCGGCACTGAGACTAGGTCTCACCCTGATGTCGCTGGGGGCAAGGTACGCACAAAGAGGGCACGAAGACCCTACAACACCCACCAGTGACACTTTCTAATGGTCAGGGTTCTGTATGGAGAGCCGATGTCTCACTGGTTCTTCATCCCAAGTCCTTTGCTTTGGTGAGGGAATGTGGCATAGGCCAGTACCTACACTGGTTTTCCCTATCTTCTGGGGCTGGCACTGTCTTATATAGTAAGTTCCAGGTTAGCCTGGGCCAACCCAGAACCCTGTCTGCCCCCATGCATCCCACAACCACCCCAGAGGCGCTCATTAGCCCTTGCACTCATGGCTTCTTGGCCCTAGGCAGTGCTGTCTGTTCTAGCTGCCTGCCTGCTTATTGGGCTGGGCCCTGTGTCCGCGTGGAGCCTGGGATTTGGTGCTCACTCTGACTTGGGGAGTGCATGCTCCCTACCAGCTACCCATCCCATGGTAGGAGCAGGGTGTGGCGGAGTGCCCCGTCATCCTGCAGGCTTGCCACTTTTCCTCAGGGGCAGCTGCGAGTCTGCCACCTGTGGAGTGCACCAGTGGTTGTCGCCCCAGTAAATACAGGGCTCAGCCAGGTCCCTGCTACAACATCCTCCAAACATCCACCTTTCCCAGTAAGTTTGCTCAGTGATTTTCAGCCACTCATGCACCACCTTTGCACTACCTTTGAATCATGCACCACCTTTGAATCATGAGTTTGCAGGTTTCCTAAGATGATGCAACAGTTTCTAATGTGATCATTCCTCCAAGCTAAGCTATTGCAATATGTTTGATTTAGCACTGGAAGGCATTAATTTGAACAAATTATTAGTGCCATATCTTCAACTGGTGAAAAAATAGGTAGCCTCTTAAATGTCAGCAAGGCCTAACCCAGTTTAAAACTGCTGAGGATCTTGCCCATGCATTTATTTATCAGTAAGATATGGTTATATAAGCATTTCTTCATTTTAAAACTACAATACCTGCTTATACTGCCTGCAAATAAGCTTTAAAAGGATTTTCTTTCCGAAAACTGACTTAGCCTGTTGCACCAGTGATTTGGAATCCTTCCCAGGGTGTGTTCGTACCTGCATGTCAATCTTGTCTTTATAACTTGTTAATATTGAAGATACCTTAGCAGTGTTATAGCTAAAGTCTCCTTTACTATTCTAATAAGGCAAGATACAGTTTGCTTTTAAAATGAGGTTTCCTCTTTATCCTAGCCTTTGTCAGAGTCAGATACAGATGAGATCCTATGTTTTCCTGCTTTTCCAGGCGATAGGATCACATAAACCAAACACACTATATTTGACAAACTGGCCACAAGGAAGTATTCTATTATTTACAGTATTTATATATCTTCATTGCTAATTTCTCTTCTATGGAACAACAGCTAGTTCTCGCTAATGTTTTTCAGGAAAAATAACTCAGGAAAAGCTTAACTTATGAATGGCTACAAACACAAATAGAGACTTTTATTTGTCTAGCATATGGCCCTTCCAATCAGTTTGGAATGTACTAGACTTGATATCTCTTCTATGGGCCCATTCGTGTAAATGCTTGCATATGTGAATAACTTAAGACACACCTCTTGAGCACAAAGACTGTTCAGAATGGCAGTTACTCAGTTATTTGTGTTTGCAAGCTCAAAGTCTATGTTTGTTTTTATAACACTTCTGTGGCTGGATTACTTTGAGAGACACAGATTTTGTATTAGAATTGCAAGCAATTCTAAGGTAGCTAAAGAACATACCTTTCTAACAATCTTTGTTGCCTTTTCACATGATTAATTTTATTAATAACACAAATGAGATACTACCACAAAGTGAAACAACTAGTATAGGACATGTGTAGTACCCCAGACCAAACTCTTAAGGAGAAGCAAATAAATTAATTTTAATCCAGTGCGGTACAATTCAAACTTGATAAGCACAAATATATGCTGAACATTCAAGTCATTAATAAGAAAAAAAAGAGTAATGTCACCTTGGTGGATAAATTCAGCAAAGGTTGAAATGGAGATTAGTGTCATGTAATAACCATAATACATATGAGACGTGAATGTAGCACTTTACAAAATATATTAAGGCAAGGCATCTGACTGGGAAATTTACAAAATAATGATCCATGTACTGCACTCCACAGTTGTTAGGTTTTCCAATGCCACTGCAAACTATTTATTTTTGCTCATGACAGTGTGTCATTAAGTAGCCACTGTGATTCATGGTGCAAGCAAGAGGGCAAGATACCCTCATCCACTTTGCAAGTAATGAATGCCATTGTCTGTCTCTCAACACTTTGGCCTTGGACTAAAATCACCATATTTAAAAAGGATAAAACCATTAATGTTTTCCTGAAAGAATTCCTTTCTTTTACTATAGGAGCAGAATTGTGGAATAAGTAAGGGAAATTGGCACTCCTGCTACCAAATAGGGAATATGATCTCGTTGGAATAACTGAGACCTGGTGGGACTCCACATATGACTGGGCTATATGCATAGAGGGGTATAGGCTGCACAGAAGGGATCAGGTAGAGAAGAAGAGAGGAGATGTAGCTCTCTATGTAAAGGAATGGTATGCCTCCTCAGAGACTCAAATTGTTTTGAGAGAAGGGTGACTCGAGACTCTGTGGATCAAGATGGGGGAGGGGATGACAAGGAGAAGGGGACTTGATGGTAGGCATCTAATATAGACTGCCACACCAGGAGGAGGAGTTGGGTCTGGAATTTTCCAAGGAACTGATGTCATTCAAGGTTTTCCAAGGAACTGATGTCATGACATTCAAGGTTGTCATGAGTGACCTTAATTATTCTGACATCTGCTGGGAGGAGCACACAGCCAGATTTGACCAGTCAAGTACGTTTTTTACTTGCATGGAAGAACTTTATTTAGTACAGGAGGTGACGGGCTGACCAGAGGGAAGGCTTTATTGCATTTGGTTCTAGCCAAAGGGGACAGCCTGGTGGGAGATCTGAGAATCAAGGGTAATCTAGAAGATAGTGATCATGAGATGATAGAATTCATTATCCGTCGTAGGGCAGGGAAGCCAGCCAATAGGGCAGAGGTGCTTTATTTTAGGAAGGCTGACTTCAATAAGCTTAAGAAAATAGTGGGAGAATCCCTATGGGAAGAGGGACTGGAGGGAAAGGAAGTTCAGGAAGTGTGGTTATTCCTCAAAGGAGCAGTCCTCAGAGGACAGAAAAGGTCCATTCCTGTATGCAGGAAAAGGTGGTAAAGGGGCAGGGAAGACCTCTTGTCTTACCGGAGGAGTCAAGGGGTGCTTAAAAAAGAAAAAAGGGTCTTACAGTCAGTGGAAACAAGGGGTAGTTACCAAGGAAGAACACACAAGTATAGTCTGTATCTGTAGGGAGGCAAGGGCATAAGGAAGGGAAGGGCATCAACCAAGATCAGGTTTGCAACCAAAATCAAGAACAATGAAGTCCTTCTTTAGTTATATTAAGGAGCAGGAGGAAGACCAAGGGAAAATTCTGCAGGGCCCTTGCAGAATGGGATAGGACAGTTAATAACAGACAGTCAGGAGAAAGCTGAACTCTTTAATGAATACTTTGCATTGGTGTTTTTGCATACCAATGTTGGTAGCCTGCCTGGCTAGACACTGGATGGTAGAGGGCTAGGGGAATGATTGTCAACCAATGGTCAGTGTTTAACTGGTGAAAGTGCACTTAGAGTGGCTGAATGTCTTCAAGCCAGCAGAACCAAATGGACTACACCTGAGAGTGCTGAAGGAATTCAGCAAGGCCTTCGATACATATCCCACACCATACTGGTGAACAAGTTAAGAGGCTGTGACTTGGATGATTGCATGGTCCGGTGGGTGGCGAATTGGCTAGAGGGTCGTACCCACAGAGTCGTATTGGATGGGTTGGTATCGACCTGGAAGGGTGTGGACAGTGGAGTCCCACAGGGCTCGGTCCTTGGACTGAATACTCTTCAATGTCTTCATCAGCGACTTGGATGAGGGAGTGAAGTGTAGCCTGTCCAAGTTTGCAGATGACACAAAACTGTGGGGAGAAGTGGACACACCGGAGGGCAGGGAACAACTACAAGCAGACCTGGACAGGTTGGACATATGGGCAGAAAACAACAGAATGCAGTTCAACAAGGAGAAATGCAAAGTGCTGCACCTAGGGAGGAAAAATGTCCAGCATACCTACTGCCTAGGAAATGACCTGCTTGGTGGCACGGAAGTGGAAAGGGATCTTGGAGTCCACTAGGACTCCAAGATGAACATGAGTCATCAGTGTGACGAAGTCATCAGAAAAGCTAATGGCACTTTATCGTGCATCAGCAGATGCATGACAAACAAAACCAAGGAGGTGATACTTCCCCTCTATCGGGCGCTGGTCAGACCGCAGTTGGAATACTGCGTGCAATTTTGGGAGTCGCACTTCAAGAGGGATGTGGATAACCTGAAGAGGGTCCAGAGAAGGGCCACTCATATGGTTAAGGGCTTGCAGGCCAAGCCCTATGAGGAGAGACTAGGGCACCTGGACCTCTTCAGCCTCTGCAAGAGAAGGTTGAGAGGCGACCTTGTGGCTGCCTATAAGTTCATCACAGGGGCACAGAAGGGAATTGGTGAGGTTTTATTCACCAAGGCGCCCCTGGGGGTTACAAGAAACAATGGCCACAAGCTAGCAGAGAGCAGATATAGACTAGACATTAGGAAGAACTTCTTCACAGTTAGAGTGGCCAAAGTCTGGAATGGGCTCCCAAGGGAGGTAGGGGCTCCCCTACCTTGGGGGTCTTCAAGAGGAGGTTAGATAGGCATCTAGCTGGGGTCATCTAAACCCAGCACTCTTTCCTGCCTATGCAGGGGGTCAGAATCGATGATCTATTGAGGTCCCTTCTGACCCTAACATCTATGAATCTATGAATCTATGAATATGAATTGGCTGGAGTCACTGCGGGACCATTGGTGAAGGTGCTTGGGAAAGGTCCCGGAAGACTGGAAAAGGGCCAATGTGGTGCCAATCTTTAAGAAGTGGAGGAGGGGGGATCTGGAAAAATATAAGCCAGTCAGTTTGACCCTGATACTGGGTAAAATTTGGAAAAAATTATCAAGAAGTCCATTTGTGAGAGACTGAAAGAGGCACGATGCTGAAGGATAGCCAACATGGTTTCATTGAGGGCAGGTCATATCTAACCAACCTTGTCTCCTTCTATGATCAAGTAACAAGCTGCTTAGATGTGGGAGACGCAGTTGATGTTATATATTTGTATTTTAAAAAGACCTTCAATATGGTGTCCCATGATGCTTTTATAAAAAAAACTGGGGGATAGTGGGATGGCAGAGTCCACAGTCTAGTGGGTTGGGAACTGCCCAATGGGTCAAACCCAGAGAGTGTTAGTGGACAGGTCTGTATAATCTTGGTGGGAGGTGGCCAGGGGTGTCCTGCAGGGTTCAGTTCTTGGCCCCATGCAGTTCAACATCTTTATCGCCAATTTAGATGAGGAGGTGGAAAGCACTGTGCCAGGTCTGTGGCTGATACTAAGTTATGGAGAAAAGCAGTCATGCTAGGGGATAGGATGCAGATCCAAGCAGACCCGGACAAGCTGAAAAGGTGGGCAGAATAGAACTGGATGCAGTTCAATAAGAATAAATGCAGAGTGCTTCCTCTGGAGAGAAGTAATCAACAACATGAATATAGGTTAGGAAGAGATTTCCTGGCCAGCATGATGGCTGAAAGGAAACTCGAGGTTATGGTTGATCACAGCATGAACATGAACCACCAGTGGGATGCTGTGGTCAACAGAGCTAATAGCATACTGTGAGGCATTAGCTGATGTGTCATGAGCAGGGCTAAGGAAGTGATACTTCCTCTCTACTCAGCATTGGTGAGACCCCAGCTGGAGTACTTTGTTCAGTTCTGGGCACCGCACTTCAAAAAAGAAGTGCAGAATCTTGAAAGGGTCCAGAGAAGGGCCTCAAGAATGATTAAGGGCCTGGAGAACAAACTTTATGAGGAAAGACTAAGGGATCTGGGACTATTCAGCCTGAGGAAGCAAAGACTGGCTTTGGTGGCCATCTATAAGTATGTAAGGGGTGAATATTGGGACCTAAGAGAAAAACTGGGCGCCCCAGGGGAGGAAAAGAAGCAATGGCCATGCACTCTTAGAAGATGGTTTCCAGTTGGATATAAGGAAGAACTTCTTTATGGTAATGGTGACCAGAATCTGGAACAGACTTCCCAAGGAGGAGGTGGTGCAGTCCGCAACCTTGGAAGTCTTCAAGAGGAGACTGGACAGACACCTTGCTGGGATCATTTGATCTCAGCAGTATTCCTGCCCAGACCAAGGGGATTGGATTCAATGATCTTTCAAGTTTCCTTCCAGCCCTTAATTTCTATGATTCGTTTCATGTGCGTGCTATAGTAAATCTTAAGAAGGAACAGTTTACAAGGAATAGATCACAACCCAGCTGGGAGGGTGAAAAAACAGGGTAGCACTAAAGGGTTACTGATATTTTTAAAATGGGCTACCTGTTTATGTCAACATTCTCTTTCTGGCTCTTCAAATAGTGAGCAATGCCCAGGTTCTTTTAAAATATTCAAGATAAATGGTTCTTCAGCCAAGATCTGAGTCATAGGTTCCCAACCCATAGCTTATAAGAACATAATGGGTTTGACATATACACATGCAGACATAATCAGTATATTAATACAAAGCAATAAACTCCATTGTTTATTGTGCCCACATTTATTGCTGTTAGGCACCACGTTTATATGTACACCTGGGACCACAGCACTTTCAACCAAGTCAAAGCGGCCCCAACGTGTGTGGAGAGGCTGGCTGGAGCACAAAGGTGCTTCAGTGTGGAGCTAGCCAGAAGGCAAACCCTGCACTGAAGCACCTGTGCACCCCAAGCAACCACATCAGCATCTACACATGCAGTGCTGGGGAGTAAAATACTCTGCAGAAGGTAGTACTTGTATTTACAAGTGCTTCCTTGTGGAGTGTATTAGTTTCCTGCGGTCTAATTGGGATGCATGTGTAGACACCAAAATGTTTACTCTGGAGTTAATTGGACAAGCCCACAGTAAGCATCTCATGTAGATGCTCCCACTTTGTACTGTATGAATGACTCTTTCCTGATTAACAGGGGAGAAGTCATTGAGATGAAAGGTAGAAAGCAACTTGGGTGAAAGTGATCCTGAAACGATATTTTGTGATTTGAAGGACAGGAACATATGAGATGAGCAAAATTATGACAATGGATTACAAGTGGAAATTGATCACTGCTGGAATACTGTGTCCAGTTCTAGTGTCCAAACTTTAAACCTATAGGGCGCGTCCAGATGAGCCCACATGTGCCTCTTGCAGCGTCTCAAACCCCTTTGAGATGCTGCAAGAGGCACGTGCAGGAACAAAAAAACATTCCCTGCACTGCAAAATCACAGTGCAGGAGCAAAATTAGACACCTGGATATCCAGGGGTCAAAGAATACCATGGGGAAAAAACTGGGTCAGGGCATGGTCTCAGACCTCTATGATTGGCCCTTTCCCCAGTCCTGAAGCATGCTGCCTGCCTGTGGAGGAAGCCACATGGCTACCAACACCGTATAGCAGTTGCTGCAGGGCCTGAAGGTGGAAAGCCAGGACCTGCCTGTGCAAATAAACCAGGCCCTGGCCGCACTCCACAAGGGGAGACTCAGGACCCCTGCACTGACCCAGTGCTGTTCTGGCCAGAAAAACTCCAACACCTGTCTCTGGAGTCCCGTCAGGACCTCAGGGGGCACAGGCAGGGTGTGTTAGTGATGCCAGAGCATGAACATGACCAGCTGGTTCAGCACCAGCACTCTCCCACACAGGGAGAGACATCTCAGGAGCCCTGCCCATGCCTAGAGTCACTCTACCACCCTTTTCTCTAGCTGGTGCCAGTTCTCCAGCAGGGAGGGGTCTGTGGGGGACAGGTAAACCCCCTAAGTAGAGCAGCGAGCCCACACCCCAACGAATCCCATGGAGTGTGAGTGGGAGTGAGCCCACCTGCCACCCATCATGCACTGCCAGGCCAAAGCTATTTACCCAGTTGACACGGGCAGAGGAGGCTGCCGAGTACAATGCCTAGCAGGCCTCCACCTGCGCCAGGTAGCCTGAGTCCTGGACCATTAGAAGCATGTTGTCAGCATATGCTGAGAGGACCAGCTGCACTGCCAGCTCCTGGAGCATCTGCTTTCATAGGAGAACAAGGAAGGGCTCCAAGGCCAAGGTGTACAGCTGGCCCAACAGTGGGCAGCCTTGATGCACCCCTCTCCTGAATGGGATGGGCTCCATCAGGGTCCAGTTCAGCTTGACCAAACACTCTGCAGGGGCATACAGCACCTGAAGAGCCCACAAGGAGTGGGGCCAGAAGCCAAAGGCCTGCAGCATGCCTGTGAGGTACCCATGATCCACTCTGTCAAATGCCTTCTCCTGGTCCAGGGATAGGAGGGCAAAAGACAGGTGATCCCAGCACACTAGCTCCAGGAGGTCCCAAACCAGGTACAGGTTGTCCAAGATGGAAGGTCCAGGCAACATGTATGTCTGGTCAAGATGAATCATGTCCATCAGCAGGGACTACAGGCGGAGTGCGATGGCCTTCACTGCCACCTTGTAGTCTGTGCAGAGGAGGGACACAGGACACCAATTCCTCAGGTCATGGGAATCCCTTCTTTGGCAGGAGGGTCAGTACAGCCCTCCGGCATTACAGGGGGAGCTCCCCAATTCCCTCAGATTCAGCCCAGACTGCAGCAAGGTCCGGGCCAAGGACATCCCAAAAGGCCCAGTAGAACTCTGCGGTCAGCCCATCGATACCTGGCAACAAGTTGCTGGGCATCAGGCAGAGGGCAGTCGAAAACTCAGCCAGAGGGAGAGGAGCTTCCAGATGGTCCCAATCGCCCACGCTGACTTCCGGGTGTCCTTCCCACAGGGCCTGACAGGCTTCAGCATGGTTCGGATCCAGGGAGAAGAGCTCTTCATAGAAGGCCTGCGTGCACTGGGCATCTTGCCTGGATCCCTGAGGGGGGGTGCTGTCACCCGCTAGAAGGCAAGTGATGTACTTCTTGGCCTTCCACCTCCTCTCCAGAGCATAGAAGAAGTGGGAGCCGTGGTCCATTTCCCAAAGGAGCTGGATTCATGAGCAGACAAATGCATCGCAGGCACGATGGTCATGCAGAGCATGAAGCTCTTCCTATCTCTCCCGACACTCTCCACAGAGGGACGAGTTGGTTGTGACAGTGGCCAGGCATCTCTCCAGCTCTAGCATTCCCTGCTCGAGCTCCTCCCAGACCACCTCCCTCTGCAGAGTGTGCCCCTGAATGTAGCTGCAGCAAAAAAGCCAGATCCGCACCTTCCCCACATCCCACCATCTCTGAGCTGAGGGGAAAGCTGCCTGTGGCTCCTGCCAGGCCAGCAAGAACTCCCAGAAGGCCTCCCTGAAGTCCACATCCTCTAGCAGACTGGCACTGAAATGCCAGTAGACTGACCCTGGAAGCCCAGACCCTAGCATGGCCTGGGCCCAGACAACATGGTGATAACTGAAAACGTTTGGCCAGATGCCAGAGAAGTGGGCCTGGGCAAAGTGCAGCAAACAGATATAAACCCGGTCCAACCAAGAGTGGTATGCCTGCTCCTCCCCAACCCTCACATAGGTGAAGTGGGGGGGGGGGTCGTTAGGGTGATAGGCACGCTAGATGTCCACCAGAAAGTAATCCATCCCCAAGGATGCCCACAGCAGCCTGGTTCCACTCCCTGCCTCACCAGTCTTGCACACCAAGTGTGATGTTAAAGTTCCTGCCAAGGACCAGGCACTCACAAGGGTTGAGGGTGCCAATGTATGTGGCTGCCAGGTGGAAGAAATCTGCCAACTCTGGGTCCCTTGCAGGGGCATACACAGAAGATTCAGGACCAGCCCCTGCACCTGAACCTGGCAAAGTGTTTGGTCTATGAAACTGTGGGTCCACCTATAGATCCGGGCATTGCAACTTTTGGGCCCCTTGCCTCCCCCCACCAGCACCCTTGCAGTGGCGAGGACGCTGTCAAAATCTCCCCAGTGGGTCCAAGGATAGCTGCATCTTGCTGGTGGACTGGTAGGTGTAGTCACGGTCAAGAAATGCAAGTAGCTCATCCCTGGGGACTACTGGGACCAAGAGATCTGCAGGCTCCATGGAGCCTGCTGGTTCTTGGGCATCCTCCTCCTGGTCCTGGAGCTCAGAGGGCTCCTTCAGCACTGTCTGAACCCCCCTGGTTTGCTAAGACCCCAGCTTCTGGTTGGGATTGGGGGACCTCTGCAGACCACTGGGACAGGGGTGGGAGTAAGGTGGGGCTCCTTCACAAAATAGTGGGGTAGAGCTGGAACCCTGGGAGGTCTGTGCAGTGTCCCCAATGAGATCAGCCCATTGATTAGGGGGTCACACCATGACCCCCTCTTGTGCGGGACTATGGGGCAGGCTGGAAGTGTGGTTTTCCTAGATCAGAGAAAGGAGGCATTACTGCCAGGCCTTCCTTTGGGTAAGCCTCAGCCCCAGCGCCCATGGTTTCAGTGGGTAGGCCTTGGTCAGCAGAATGAAGGGCTTCCCCCATGGGCTCCAGTTCGGGACTGTCCAGCAGTCCCAAAACCTTATCCATGGAGATCACCATTTGATCTTTCCCGGGGGTGGGGTGTCAGGCACAGCTGAGGAGGCCCCTAGAGGCTGGGCCGCTCCTTCCCCATGTGTGGTGATCTTGGGGGTGGGGGGGGAGAAGCCCTCCACAGCAGAGAGCTCCAGCTGTGTCCAGGCCTTCCTCTTGCATTTATGCCTGGAGGGGACTTGCACCCACTCAGCCATGGGGTGGTCCTCAGGTGGACAGGCCCCAACAAGAGAATGTGAGAATTGGGGGGTGCGGCAGCCATGACAGGGGTATGACTAGGGGCAGGGGGGCCCTGCTCCCTCTCTCCCCCCAGTTGCTGGTGCCCTCCCTGGGACTCTGTTAAACTTGGTTGGCGGGGTGAGCTCCCTTGGGCTCATGGGTGGGCTCGTACTTGTGGCTGGGGTGGCAGGGGGGCCTGAGGGGGCTGGGGCACTGGTGGTAGGGGCACCCCTCTTTCCAGCTTTCCGAAGCGGATGGCCCCATTCAGAGGCAGGCAGTTGAGGTGGGCGTGGTGGAGGAAGCGCCAGTCCGCAAAGCAAGTGAAGCTCCCACTGGGCATGAAGTGGCTGCTGGAGTCCCACTTTGAGGTGGCATTGAAGACCTTGCCCTGGTCGGGTTTGGCCCTCAGGTCACCAGTGAACTTGTTTCGGACAGCGTCCTTCAGGAACCTCTCCAGAAGGTCCTCATGCGGGGCATCACTGTCACGGGGTCAGAGTGCGGAACTGGTTGTAAGGAGACTCCCAGCTCCTGGATCTCCTTGATCCAGGTCCAGGCACAGCCAATGCACTTCCCAAGGCAGTGCGTGGCGTTGCAGGCTCGGCTCCACAGAGAGGCAAAGTCCCTGCCATCTCTGCTGAACTCGCCCTCTAGCGAGCCGCTGAGGAAGGTGGCCAAGTCACGTCCGGTCGGCTGCCTCCTGATCCTCTTGTAGGCGGTCTCCTCGAGGGCATTGGCAGCGATGGTACTTACCATGGGGTCCGGGCAGGTCAGGAGGCAGAAGGCATAGGTGACCACCGCAATGTCGCAGAGGTCTCCCATGTGGGGTACGCTGGCACCTCCCTGCCAGTAGGGTATGTGCAGGACCTCGTTGCTGGCCCTTAGCAGCAGGTGCAGCCACTTCTTGAGTAGCCACCGGATCTCGGCATCCACCTTCTTGAGGGGGGTCTTGGGGACCGCCGAGCCTCTCAGAACGAACGCGACGCGGGGGATGAGGAAGGTGTTCACTGTGTTTATGTTCTGCCAGGGGGCCAGCAGGGACAAGTCCAGCTTGTGGGCATCCTGCACAATCCCGATGAAGGTCTCCTCTGGCGTCTGCTTGGCCCGGTGGCCAGTGGGCGTCCCCAGGTGGCAGTAGGCCTCGCCGTCGCACAGGTGCCTCATCGTCTGGCCCTGGATCGTGAGGGTGGAGTCCAGGACACGGCTCTTTTGCCTCCCATCGATGTGCAGGGAGGCACACTTGGCGACGTTGAAGCGTAGGCCCATCCACCTGGCCGCCTCGGATGTCACATCTAGCATCTGCTGCAGCTGGGTGGCATCAGGGGCGAGAAGAACAAGGTTGTCAGTGTAGGCCAGGACGCTCAACTTCTGGCCATTGAGGTCAAGCCTGCCGGGGCTGCCTGCCACGGCTCGAAAGAGCACTTCCATGGCCAGGTTGAAGACGATGGGGCTGAGGGGACAGCCCTGGCTCACCCCCGACCAGATGGGGATCTCTGCTGTCTCCCCGTCGGTGGTGCAGACTGTTGTGGTGCAGCTGTGGTAGAGCTCTCGCACCAGGTCGATGACGCTGTCCGGCAGGCCCAGCTCACGGAGGATGCTGAAGATGTGGCAGTGGGGCATGGAACCGAAGGCGTTGGAGATGTCCAGCCATGCCACCGCACACTGCTTCCTGGTCCTCTGGGCATTGTCCAGGGCCATCTGGAGGGTGAAGTTGTGCTCGTAGCAGCCCTCTGTCGACATGAACCCCTTCTGGCTCCGGCTGACGGCCCCGCCAGTCACCGCCCAGTCGGTGATGCGGCCCGCCAGGCAGCTGGCGTAGAGCTTGGCAACAGTGGAGCACAGGACGATGGGTCTCCAGGTGCCTGGGTCGGTCGGGTTTCCCTGCTTGTGGATGAGGAACGTCATAGCAAGGGCAAAAAACACAGGGAAGACTGCTGAGACAGATGTAAAAGATGGCTGGAGCAGTGGAGGGGCTTTGTTTGTGGAAGATCTGTCCAGAAGCCCCTCAGGCCTCCAGCCCATCACTCAGCAGTAGAACAGCAGGCAGGAAGACAAATCAGGATCAGATGCAGTGAGGTAGCTGTGGGGGAGGGTAGGAGCAGTCAGTCAATTAGGAAGTAATCCAGTGCAGGTGTGGTGTCAGGTGGTGCAGCAGGCAATCTCCCTCTCTACTGAGAGGGGTCAGCAGCAGAAACAACGGCAGCAGCAGAAACAACAGCATTGATGATAGGAGCCATCCAGTTCAGCCACTCAGGATGTGCTTCTGGTGAAAGTGGAGGTGAAGTTCGGACTGGCCTGCCAAGGCAGCTGGGGCAGGGAAGGTTCATTTAGGCTCTGGCAGTGATGGTGGAGGAGGGACCCACAGGCAGCACAGGCTCCCTCCCCAAGCTGTCCCCCGATAGCAGCTTGGCGGCGGGCTGGGCAGCAGGCTGGAACAGAGGTGCAGAAGTTGGAGCAGGGTGCAGCGCAGTGGGCACCTCCCGGAGGGGGGTCAGCAGTGTGCAGTAAAGGACCCCCCAACTTGGAAGGGGACGCAGCAGCAGCAGCAACCCAAGGAAGGAAGGGGTGCGGCCAACTTACTTCAAAAGTTATGAGACCAAACCAGCAGCTGATCATAGCCAGAGGCAGGAAAGGGCCTGGCCATCTTCTCCCCAGAAGCCGGTGAGACCAAGCTTGCAGCAGCAGCAGCCTTGGACAGGAAGGGGTGTGGCCAACTTTCTCCCAGAGGCTCCTCCCCCAGAAGGTCCTGAGGACAAGTAATCCTGAGCTGCTGGCCAGGGCAGGTTTTTATACTACTGGGACCAGGACAGGGCAGCTTTTTATACTGCTGGGTGCAGCACAGGTGCTGGCCCCAGGCTCTAGCTCCCCCTGGCTGCAGATTTGGGAGCAGCCAGGCAGGGTTATTTTGCCCCATCTAGCACAATTTGGTCCACAACAAAGTGCATGTCTGAGCACGTGCGCTGAGGCAAAAAGCCCAAGCTTAAATTTGTACCACTTCTATTTGAGCTACTACAAGCTCATGTGCTTGCATGTGTGGACGTGCCCATAGTAGGAAAATTAAAAATGGTTACAGAAAAGAGCTAAAAGAAATGATGTCTGAAAATAAGAAACTTTTATAAGAAGAAATTAAAAGAGTGTTATCTATTTACTGTATCCAAGAGGTAACTTAACGATAGCCTATTAAGTACCTATATGGAAAGATATAATAGTAAATGGCCTTTTAACCTAGTAGACAAAGGAATAACAGTGCCAGAACCTGAAGATAGACATATTTACACTAAAAACATTGTGATTTCTTTTTTTAATATCCTTAATCATTGACAATCCTTACATTAGGTTGTGGTATACTGCCTGTCATTTCAGCTTTAAAATCAAGATTGGAGAGCTTTCCAGAAGATAAGCTTTGAGCCAAGCAGAAATTACAAACTTGCAGGAATTGCAGGACAAAATTCTGTGCTGTTACACAGGAAGTACAATCAGGTAACCAGAATGATCCCTTCTGACTTTGTATTTATTAATTAGCTGTAGACAATGAATTATGGAATGTTCAGAAAAAATATTTCCTTTTCTACTTTAATCATTTCTGAATTGGAAAAATTATCAGTAACTCCTGGAATACAAATTAAATAGAAATCAAGCATGGTTGTTTGGGCTTGAAGAGGACTTAAGGGCCTTTTTACATAATTATTTCAAACTTTTAATTACTAGGGGAAACTGTGGATGTTTCCAAACTGAGTTTATGGCAGCTAGGTTGTCTTCAGAAGTCCTGTTGCAACCACCAGTCTGTGGACTCATATCTAGTCCTTTAGCAAACTATGCCATTAAGAAGCTGGATACCACCCCCTAGTGTGCAGTTTATGAGCAAAACAGGATATTTCTCACTTTAAAAAGAATTGGTGCACTTCTCAAGGACCATATATGTATTTGGTAGTGTGTGTGGAAAGGTTACATGATTCACTGAGCTGGTATGGCATATTAAAGGATTCAAGAGTCCATTATATAATGTTGATGTTGATAAGCTATCAGTTTTCAATTATAAAGGCTTAATTAATTGTCTGTATATTGATGGGTGAAGTTTCAAATTGCTGAAGCCTGATTTCTCTTTTGAATATGCAATGTATACTTTCAAATTTAGTACTTCTGGTTAATGTTGCCTGAATTATGCTCTTAAGCAGGAAATTACAGGGACAGGTATTTTGCATTCTGGGTACAAAAAGGTATGCTCACAAAAAGAGGAATGTGTTTTTTAACTGTGTCCCCTTTGTTATTTAAAGATTTGGAAAATCTTTTGAAAAAAGAAACGAAAAATTTGAAAAAAACGAAAATTTTCACATGCATACACATCAGGACATCTTGCAAAAATTAATCATTTGGCTACTATTCCTCGCACATCTCTGCAAAAATCTTATTTGTTAATTTTGGATCCTATCCCATTCCCATTGAAGTCAATGGGAGAAGGCTTGAAAATCTAAATTATCTTGCCGTTTCAGTATATTGTTATTAATAGAGTTGGTCAAATATAATGAAATCTTATAGTCAGTTTATTTTGTAATACTTACTGAAAATACTCTTGACCTCATAATTTTTGCTGCATTATTTGCCTTCCTATACAGCTAGTTCAATATCATTCATCAAATAATTTAGCTGGCAATATTGCTAGAAGAGATTGAATACATTATTTGATTAATAATTTTGTGTATTATCCAACCAGTTTAAATATAAAATTGCACTAATAGAGTGCCTTCCATCCAAGTACTTATACTGTTGGATAGCTGTATACCTTGTATTTTAGCCAAACCTTTACTATCTTGGTTTGAGCGACAGGGAAAAGTCTGCCATTTTACTGACTCCTCTCACTGTCAGCAACACAAACGAGCATGGACACCTGTTAGAATTGTAAAATATTGGGCTATGATCTGTGATAGTCAGAGATACTGTTTTGCTCATTCTTCTGCACTGTCCAATTAATGCATTCATCTCAATAAAATACCAGGTTCTGTGCAAAAATTCTTGAAGGCAAAATTAACATGGAATCAATCTTTCTTAATATCGAAAATAAGAAGTTATAAAGAAAATTAAATGAGGGGACACGGTCATAAAGACATGACAGTCTATAAATATACTTCTGTAGTTCAGAAACACCAGTAGCTTTTCATATTTATGTTCAGAGCCATCACTAGGGTATGGCAAATCAGGGCAAAGACAGGTGGAGCAGCTGTGGCCCCTCCTGCAGGGCCCGCCTGGAGCTGGCAGCTCAGCCCCGTGCCACGGAAAAGCATGGAGACCCCCCCCCCCCCCTTTTCGGGGGTACCACGGCTCGATGCAGTGTTAAAGGGGTCCTGCACAGGCTGATTTGCCCCAAGCCCCGCACCCCACCTAGGGTCAGCTCTGATTATGATATCCACTAAGGCTGTGTGAAGCTTCGGTCACTGATTCAATTCAGCAAAGATTTGGCCCGATTTGGTGGCTGAATCTCTGAATCGAATTAGGAGACCCTTTAATCTCTCCGAAATGAAGCAGAACCCTTCAAATTGATTCAGAAAGATTCGGAAAGATTCAGCAATTGGGACATAGACACAGCTTTAAATGTTTTTTTCTGCATACCTCAAGGTACCAGACGGCTCATGAATGCTGAGATGATGGGGTGGATGAAGCATCCCACAGGAGCGCAGGGCCCCCCCCCAGCATGCTCGGCAGAATACCTGGAAGTGGACCGGAAGCACTTCCAGTCCACTTCTGGGTCCACCAGACAGCACGTAGAGGGCCCCCCCATGTCTCCCCAGCTCGGAGATTGGTGCCTCCTGGGTTTGGGGGGAAGCACCTGGGGTCCCTCTGTGGCTGATTGCTGAGCCGGGTGGGGGGTGCAGGGCGGACCCTGAAGTGAACCAGAAGTGCTTCCGGTCCACTTCTGAGTTCGTCGCTGAGCATGCGGGGGGGCCCCCCCGTGGGACACTCCATCCAGCCCAGTATTGAAGCATTCACAAGCTGTGCCTGGTACCTCAAGGTATGTACAAAAAACATTTAAAGCTGTGTCTATAGCCGAATTGATGATTCTCCAAATCAGCACTGAATCTTCCAATTCGGATTTGGCCAACTCGAATCGGGACAGTTATCCGAATCAATGAATCAAATCAGTGTCCCCAAATCGGGCCGCATCTGAATCCAAATCAAATAGGGCCTGTTTCGTGCACCCCTAACATCCACAGCTGAAACGGTAGAATATCCTGGAAACAGTCATAAATAAATGGAGTATTAAAGTACCTGTTTAACAAAGGAAGTTGAATATATGTATGTCTTATGTATATATATTACTTAACTGCAATTATGTGCTGTAATGTACCAGTCATCAGCTTAATCCTGCATGTGTGTAAAAATATATATGTATATTTAGCTGCTCTTCATCTCCTTTTGTATCTGCACTCTGTTTTGACCCACGTTTCATGTGTGTGAATGATCCCAAAGTAATGTCCTGTGAGTAAACTTGCACAGGTAAATGTTTAAAACATTGGACCCTTACATTTTAATTAGCTATGTAGTAATGACTGATAAATAATGTAGCTCCATTTAAACATTTACAAGAGTATATTTATTTATTTATTAAATATACAATATTCCACCCTGTTCACCTCAGGGAAGTGTGCAATAAAACCTACAAGATATGAAACAAAAAGAGACACCCCAGCAACTCCCCATAAGGATGTCTGTCCCATACCCCAAAATGTTGGTGCTACTTTTTTAAGATCAGGACACTTCTAAAAATGTATCCACACTTTTTTTATAGACTGTCCAGAATCCCTCCTATAATAATGGTCAACTTTAGATGCATCTCTTAATCTACTATTAGCGTAGAAGACAGTGAATTTTCCAGACAATATATAGCTATTATCATGCACCATGATCTGGCCAAGCAGATCCTAAAAATGAAGCTTTAATTGGTTCCTGTTTGGGCATTCAAAAACTAGTGTACAGAAGCAGCACCCCTATTTGACACTAGTTTGCCTACTGGATGTTTTTGTCTATAAATTCCATAATTATGTGATAAATTTACTTCTTTCCATCATTTTTCAGGCTATGAAATCTGATGTAAGGTCAGTAAAGATAAAAGAGATAGCTTGATTATATTAACATGCTCAGGTAGTTACATAATATGCACCTCGGAAAATACCAGTTCTTCATTGTCAATCTCTTTTTTTTTTTACTACAGAAATGTAATAGCGCAAGTCTTTGCTGCAATGACCGCAGAAAGACCCCGGCGGATCGGAACATGGAGCAGCGGATGCCATGCTGCCGGCGCCCCCGCGGCGGGCCCTGCCACCTGGGAAGCATCTCAAGGCACCCGGCTGAAAATCACTGCTTTGGACAAACTCTTGCCTAACTGAATTAGCACAGGAGGACTGGGCAGGCACACAAGTACAGGGCCTCTTGCAGCAAGCCCTGCCTGCCCCCCACGGACCAGAGCTTTCCACCTTGTCCTGAAAACATTGCCGAGTGTGAAAAACTTTGCACAGGGGCTGTTAGCGTTTGCAACCGCTCTCACTTACGTGTGTTACACGTGGGGGGGGGGGAGCGTGTGTAGGTTCAGGGCCACAGTGATCCACAGCCAGGCGCCTCGGCCTGCGCCAGGTGGAGACGAGGTGTCAGGCAGGGCCCGGCGGCGGCCGCTCCGCTCCGGCTTCGCCGCGCACCAGCGCCCGGGGGTGCTGCAGGGCAGCGCTGCCACCCTGCTCGGCCGCGCGCGCGAGGGGTGGGAGCGCCGCTGCGGGGCCTGCGGGCAGGTGCCGGAGGCGGCGCCGGGCTCCCCCCGGGCGGGCGGGCCCAGCGCGCTGCGGGCGGAGCCGGCGGGAGGCAGCGAGGGGGCGGCCGCGCTCAGCTCAACCCAGCCCGGCCCTGTGCGGTAAGGAGCGGCTGCGCCTCCCTCCCTCGCCCGCCGCGATCCCGACGGTGAGCCGGCTCCGGCCCTGCGGCAGCGGCAGCGCCGAGCCGGGCGCGCGCGGAGCGGCGCCCGCAGGTACCGCGTTTGCGGGCGGGAGGCGGCGGGACCTGGGCTGGGGCAGCGGGAAGGTGCTGGCGGCACACGCGCCGGGCCGGGCCGGGTTGTGCAGCGGGGCCGGCGGGGCAGAGAGGCTTTCCCGGGGTGCACGCGGCGCTGCCCGGCCCGGCCCGGCCCGGCCCGGCCCGCTGTGACGCGCGCCATGAGTTTAGGGCGCCCCCGGCCCTGGCAGGTGGATGGCGCCGGAGGCCCGGAGCAGCGAAGTAGGGACGGGGTCATCCCGCTCCACCCCATCCTGTACAGTGGTACCCTGAGCTCTGCTGAAGACTAGCATCATTATAAAAACAACTGTGGAGCTATAAAAATGAAGCCCCCCTGTGCCAAAGCCAGCGCTTGACAATGCCAGACAGCCGGTTTCTTTCTGTCCAGCCCTAGTCTGTATGTGTGGCAGGGCCCTGTGTCAGGGAGGCAAGAAACTGGCCTGGCCTAGAAAGGGTGACGGTGGGTGTTGCCCCCATCATGGCTGCGGGAGTTCATCCTGCTCTCTTGGGTTGGCCCCTGAGAAAGTTGATGTCCACTGGGATGAGCTTTGTCCTTATGTCCGAGGAGCAGCCTTGGTGTTCGCCAGGCTCCTTAGATGCCCAGGCCAGTGAGGACTTTGAAGACAAAGATGAAGACCTTGAACGTGATTCAGTTGTCTGTGGGGAAAGCAGCATAGAGAACAAAAGGCAGATTTCATGCATGGATGGTAGTTAGGGTTGCTGAGGTGATGCACTGCATCTTTCTGTACCTGTCAGGAGTTTCTTACTTGCTGAAGTCTGTCTGCCAGCATCTTGCACTACAGAGGTCTAACTGAGGGGTAATGAATCCATGAGTATCTGAGGCCAGTTAACTGTCTGCCAGATGGAAATGGCATCTCCTAGCCAACTGAAGATGGTAGAAAGAATTGCTCACAAGTGGTATGTAATTGCATATGCACAGCTTGGTGCAAATGTGTATGCAGTTTTATGTCTAATATTTAGAAGAGATATAAACATGACTTTTATTTTAGAGTACTGTAATAATAAAAAATACAAGTCAGGTGAAATATAACTTTGCTCAGGAGAAGTGTGTAAACAGATTTCATAAATCAGTGAGCTTGCATCCATCCTAGTTGGGTAGGATCAGGTCTTCAGGCATTTTATGGAAGCTAATAATTGAGAAAGTTGATAGCCCAAGGTGAAAGGTGTTTTGAAATACTGGGAAGTTTAAGGAGTGGCAAGGTACATTCTGAATTAAAAACCCCCCATAAATGGCTGCCATTTTTTAGAGCATGAATATTCCCCGGTTTCTATGTACTTGTCTAGCACTAGGCAGTTTCCTATTTCTGTATCAGATACTATGTTGAACTTGTAACCAAGTTAATGTGCTCATTTATAATAAAAGTATTTGTCTTTCTTTTCAAGAAATAAAATAAATATCTAGATTTTAGTGACAGAACTTTTTTTCTAATGACCGTTTCCATTGTAAGTGAAACTATCATTTCATTTCTTCTAAACAGATGTGCTTTGGCAGGATAGGTTCTCAGTCACTGTACCTAATTTCCCAATTACAAATGTGGTGAAACAGATACAACCTTTATGGTAGGTAGTCCTAAATAATACTTTTATCAATAGGGTAATTGTGTCTTGATTGAAAATATTTTGCTTGGACAATCTGAAATAATCTTGTCAGTTATTTTAATATGTCTGATTGCTCATTGAATAATATCAACATGTTTACAAATAAAATGAATTTTGATCTGCTGACCAAATCTCTTAGCTTTGTATTCAACTTGTATACAACTCTGCTGTAATTAGACTAGCAAAATGCAGTTCTGAATATGTAGGTATGGGTTTTCAGTTGAAAATGCATTTTTTTCTTTACTTGGACACAGCTTTCTTAAATATCTTCACACTAATATTACAGTCAGAAAACAGTAAAGCCTTTCAACATTATATTCCTTTGCCACTGTGGAAAAAATAATTTTCTGATAAACAGTGGGTTGACACAGGTTTCAGTTGGTATAATAAAGCATGCCTCTGCATTTGTTTTACATCAAAATTTCCACTTTGATTAGCAGGTAGGCGGTTACAAAGCATGCTGAACCAATGGGATGTTGTGAATAGTTATTATTTGCATGGCTTCCATAGTGACATTGCTAAAAGCCCCAAGACACCAGACCCCATGGGAACAGTCAAGTTTCCTTTAAAGTAAATATAATGAGCAGGGATCCTAGTTTTCTAGAGAGAAAAGGGGGGAAATCTCAGGAAAAAAACACAAAAGCCTGTGTTTTTCTGTGGGTAAAATGAAATTCGTAGGGACTTACTGAAACTGTGGCAGAAATGTGAAGCATGAAAGGTGGCAGCTCCTTTATTCTTGCTTTTCTTGCTGCCCCCCCTCCCTCCACTGATTGGTAGCAGGGCCCCAATGGCCCCACACCTTGCTGCTCATCCATGAGAGACGAAACCGGGGCAAAAACATGGTTTTTGCCTCTTGCCCATCCAAGGCAAGGCATGGGGCCCCAGAGCCAATTAGCAGCGGGAGGGGGAAGGGGCACGATGGACAACACATGCAAAAAAGCAAATTTTGCTTTTTTTTCTGTGGTTTTGCTCAGGAAATGGATTTCAAGCATCCCTGATGAGTCAGTAATCTTTCTGTATTTTAGTGGCAGTTAGATTGGGTTCTAGAAGTGCTAAGGTGTCTCGTGAAGCTTATGAAAACTTTAAAAAATATATTAATTCTTCACCCATATGCTGGAGAATTAGGAAGGCACGTCCTTTAAACTCTAGCTCACCACTTGTAAATCTCCAGGCGTAGATGGTGAGGTAGAAGGAAGATCACTCCATCCCAACTGTGCTTATTTTTCTTTGTTGCTGGGCGAGAAGAATGAAGATGAGGACGATGTGTTGTATATGACTGCAGCATGGTACAGGCTAACAACTTGCCCTTTTGAGCAGTTAAATTATTATTTTTTTGAGCATAGATCCACACAGGAGACTATATTTTGGTGAGTGTCACTCCCACAATGCACTGCATAAAGCAGCTGACTTCAGGCTTGCACCACACTTATCACATAAGAGTGAATTTACCTCACATACAACAAATTTTTGGTATAAAAAGAGTCATCGCATAAGAGCAAATTTGCACATACAGAACCTACATAAAGTGAGGGAAACCTGTAGTTCAGGGGCCTGCCATCAACTGAAGGGACTATTTGTGTACGTAAAATTAAGCATGTATGAGTTTGCAGCATTAAGGTCACTTAGAACGGTGTTTCCCAACCCTTTTCGCGTCACAGCACACTTACCTAAATAAAAAAGTACCACAGCACAGTGGACGCATAGCGGGGGAGTGGCGTGCGGCCAGCTAGACACTGATCGGGGGGGTGGTGTGCAGCCAGCAGATGGCATTTTGGGTTGGAGCCATGCCCCCTGTCTGTCTGTGTCCGCAGCAGCAGTAGGCGGGGGGTACGGCTCCAGCCCAAAATGCTGCAGCACACCAACTGGGAAACGCTGACTTAGGAAATGTTTCACTGTATAAAGGAACATGTTTTTAAGTATCAGGATTTTGGAGGGTTGGTTATTTTTTTTAATAGGAAAATTGTACTGAAGCCTTAATTTTTTGTCTGCATTCTGACTCATGTAGGGTAAATGTAGTACGTTGTATATTGCAGCATCAGATCCTTGTTTGGAGCATATCCTGGGACTGGCCAGAAAATATGCCATTAATATCATTAGTTCCATGTGAAATCCAGGATATGCAGTGTCTTGGTGTTAAATGTGGCTGTCCTGCACTAATTCAAAGCACCACACCCTTCGGATTATCAGCATTCTGTGTACACTGCATTCACCCACCTTTGTCCTCATTTTATGCTGAAATTAATTCACTGAACAAGTTCTGAGGTGACCTTATTTTCTCCAGACTATAGACTGCAAGGCCAGAGTGACTGCCTCGTGGGGGAAATTATTATTGTTATTAGTTGCTAAACTGATATTTCTAAAATAAAAGTTAACAGTGTTCTTCCTTCTCCCTCCGTATGCTCATAAGCCTGTAATGGGTATGACAAGTTAGGAGATTCTTGCCCAGTAGAAGAATGAATATGGAAATATTGCAATTGCTCAGTCACCCTTTTATCAAGTGCAAACTAAATCCAGGTACCTGAAGGGGTTAAAAATAAAGTATAAAATAATATGGGGCAAATGATCCCATCTCCTAAGAAGAACAGTAGTCATCCTCAGAGGAGACCTGTAGTGTTCTCCCTAAAGAAGGAAGAAACCAGTCTTGAAACCATCTGGCAAGTAATAAGCAAGTAATATGTTTGCCAACCCTGTCTATCCCAGAGGATCTACATAATGCAGCTGTTTTCCCTCATTTTTCCTATAACAACACAGCTCCCTCTCACAGAGTGTAAAAAATATTGTGAGTGCAATCTAGACTACATCACCTATTTGGAAGGGTGTCCTGGTGCATGGCATTCACCGGTGATGTTGTCTAGATCACAGGAAGCAGAGAACAGATAGTGACTTGGACAGATGAAGGCGCATCCTGGAAGCACATCTGGAATGGTATGATCTGTGCATCAGCAGGAAAAACAGACTTACATGTCATACTCACTTTCAAGTGATGGTCAGGGAAACATACCTGTGGCATTAGATGACCAGCATGTACCATCTGTGCAAAAATCTGGAGCCCACTGTGCAAGAAAATAGAAGGCCAGATGAGGAAATAAAGAGCAGAATAAATAAGGCACATTCAAGATGAAGGGCGGTAAGTAGAATGGTTTGCATAAGAAAATGTCAGTTCACTTTAGGGGAAAATTCTACAAGACGGTGATAAGGTTGGTGCTGCTGTATGGTTGAACAATGAAGAAACAATAGGTGTGGAGGGTGACAAGGTAGATTTGTGGAGTCAACCAAATCACATAAGGAAGGAGGAGGTGTGGTAACAGACCAAAGAGATATCAATAGGGCAAAGGGTGAGTGAAAGCAGATGGATGGTTTGGGCATCTAACTAGAAGGCCTGAAGAATGTGTTACTCTGAGAGTCAAGGGCAGGATAGAAAGGGGAAGATTCAAGAGGATGCCATGCTTGAAGAAAGAAGAAGAAACAAAAGTTCAATCTCATTAGTGCTAGTGTTACTATTTCAGACATTTCAGTTGGGTAGTTGTATGCTTTGAGGCCTGCTTGTTTCTGAAGGGAAGGTAATGACTCTATTTCCCTGGCCAGTTCCCAGGAATTGGTGGTCTTGCCTGACTCATGCTTCTTTTCCTCCCTAAATTTTCTACTTCAAAAGAAATGAAAAAATAGGTGAGGTTTAGTCCTGGTTTACACTAGAGCTACACAGAATACTAGCGCATTCTAAATTCACTTTACAATGGCTGAGAGAGGTTTTTTTTTTCCCTTGGTGGTGGCAGTTTATTCCAAACTATTAAGCCAGTTCCCATAACAGCTATGCTGAATTGTAAACATATATCCAGAATTTTTCCATTTTAGCTGCTTGTCTTTGTTGAATTTAGTTGCTTAGTCTAGTGATCTTTCAGCTGAATGTGTAGGTACCACAATGCAGGGAAAAACTGAAACAAAATGGGCCTATGGCAAAGATGCTGAATTAGAACTAGAATGAGGAGTGGAATAAACCAGGGGATATAACTATAACTTTACTATGTTGTTGCTAATGCTCAGTATAGACAATTAATTTTAAGGCACACACATTTTATTTTGTGCAGGTACAGGTGAAAAATAAGGAGAGGCATATACATCTAATGATGATGATCTACTGTTTTTACCAGCAACACAAACTCGAACTAGATAAAATCATGTTGTTAACTCCTGAGTGCTCATAGGTTGATTTCTGTTCGCTGCAGTATTGAAGCTGATATCAAAGTCCCCAGATATACTGTAACAAACTTTTCTCATTTTATTGTACAAGTGTACTTAAAGCAGCAACTTAAGTAAGTAAACAGTACATTCTTGCAAAGCATTTCTACTTGGAACAAAAACTAGTAAATGAAATGAATGCACACTAAAAAAACCACATACTGAATTTATTAATTGTAACAGCACTCTTTTTCTGAAAAATTGCAGAATAGCTCTATGCTCCCTCTTTTTTTTTTAGAAAAAATATACTTCTGTATTCCCATTTTCTTACTGTAAAATAACAGAGTATGTGACTGTAAGGCAAAGCATAGAGGAGTTTGATGGCTCAGATTTACTGTGCACCCTAGAAGCGGACAACAGGTCATGTCTACTCTGTCAAAGGGCTTTGTAGAACCCAGAAGAGAAGCACAGCATCAGCAGTCTGTGCACGTTATATGCAAAAGGATGTAATGTATTTGGCGGGGTGGGAGTGGGTGCTCACTAGCATGGTCCTTGTTGATGCGGGCAGAACCAGAAGGTCCCCTAGGTGCAGGATTTCCTTCTTGTATGTAAGGGTGGGAAGTTTCAATTGCACAGCACTGATGCCTGGCTTTGCAGAGACCCCTCTCTTTACGTCTGCACAGGGGAGGTGGTGAAATGTAGGCAAATAGGAGTGGAGACTGGGATAGTGTCCTTTGTCTCCCTTCTGGCTGGTGGAGATTTACTGAAAAAAAATTTAGCTTTGACCAGTCTTCTGTTTTTTGTACAGCTCCTCCGATGGAAAGACCCTGCTACTGCAGTTCAGATGATGTTCTGCTGCATTGGATGTTGAGCAAGTGTAGAGGCACAGATTGTCTCCTGAGGGTGGGCCAGCATTGTGGACAGATACTACAGCACTTTCTACAGCTCCTTCAGCTGGAAGGTGTGGGGTCCTGTGGAAGAGGCTTCTGATAGAGATTCTCTCCCCACTTCCTCTCATCTGCAGAATTTTCCTTAAGGAGGGATGATCTAGACCTAGCGCTCTGTGCTTTATTCTGCTGAAAGAAGCTATTGTTTGGCAAATCTTTCGTTCTGATGGCAAAGAGTTAGCCTGACAGCCATGTTGATTTATAGACAGATGTCTTTTGTTCAGGGAGAGCTTATGGAAGGCAAAGTTACTGTTTTGATTAACTTCAAGTGACCCATAACAGAGACACAGTTTCTTTATTATGAATTAACTTTCTGAAAGAGCCTGAGTGAATACATGCTAAATCCTATTGAAATGCATTGGGAGATGGACACCTAACTTTTTCAGCTCTTTTAAGCATCTAGACTATATATTTTGTACAATATGCAAAATTATTAATATTCCTTCTGTTTTATATTTAGTGAATTGGAAAGGTGGAGGGCCATCTGATGCCAATGATTTAAAAAACCTCAGTTAAATCTATATAAGTTCTGTGTAAGCTTAGTGGGAGAACTTTACATCTGAGATTTGGAAGAATATTTTTGTTTTTGCTTTCTGACTAATTATTTGAATTCTTCTTGTGGTTTGAGAGAGATTTTTGCATGATTATTATACCACTTTCTAATGGCTAAAAGGCTTTCTACCCCATTCAGCCTTTCTTATTAAATTAAATCCTTTTGTCAGGGAATAAATCACAGAACAGTAATTACTAGCATTATTCTAAGATATGGAAGTATGCTATACTGTAATTTTTAATACCTAGACACCAAAATATATCTGTTATGGATTTTTTCATATACCACATACACTACTTCTTTGAATTTATTAGCAAAAATCCTGTTGGTTTAAAATAAAACAGCAGTTGGAGTCTGTGACTCACCAAAGTATCATACAGATATTTACAGGCAAGGGAGAGAAATTTCCAGAAGTGCGTAAATCACAGTGATTATTTTTTGAGACTTACATTACATAGGTACCTTGAAAAAATACTTTCTTTTTAAATGCAATTTTTTCATGAAAGTGTTATACAAAATAGTAACAAAAACATTAACGGTATTAAAGTTAAAGTTATAAAATATGTAATAAACTCATTATACAAAGTAGTCATTCATAATGTTATAAACATTTGCAATATTGTAATTGCATGTTGAAGTAGTAGTCATGGTATCTTCTGGTTAAAAAAAGCTATTATTTTGTATACTTTAATCCTTGGGTGTTAAAAATTATACAAGGAGTAAAGGTGGAAGCTACTGAAGTGATTAATACTATTTAAATAAGTTCAAGTTACTCCCTGGTTTTGAATGCTGAATTAATACCCCCTACCTTGGGACATTGACTTCATTTGGAGCACCTGCTTCACATTATTAATTTTGGGATAAAATCTAAACCTCTTTTTTTTCTTCACTTGGATAATTGTTTTACAATCCTGTGCTTTTAGTCTCTGCTGCTACCATAATTACTTTTAATGGTCTTGTCTGCCCTACAAAGTTCTGCAGGCATATTGCTCTTGACAGTTTTCTTGGCAGAGTACTGCCCTTGGTGGTGCAGTATCCTGACAGTATCATCTCATCTGCAAAGGACATGCAGCTTCATGCACTGGAATCCCACAATTCTATGTGGCATGCTGTGTTAGGGAGAAATTTTGCAATGTATTGTGGGACACCACCACTCTGCTTATGGAATTAAGGGTTTTCGCTCAAATTTGCCGCAAATCGCTCAGTTACATCTCATATCTTTGTCAATCTGTAAGGCAACGTCTGATCCTTTCTATGACGCTCTGATACCCCTGAACTTCCGTCTTCATCCCCTTGGTCTGCTTCTTGTACTGATACCCCTTTATCTTCCTTGAAGATAAGCATCTTCTCTTGAAGTTTAATTTCATAGCATCATAATAGTGTACGACAAGGTGAAAGAGGACAAAAGTTTAAGAAGGTCTGTGACTAGAATTTTGTTTATTTGTTTATGATGAATCCTTTGTGTAGTTACCAATGAAACTTGAAGAATTTACTTAATTGTTGTCTGAATATTAAGAAATAACCATGCAGTGATTATGTAAATCTCTATATTCTGTTTTGCTCAGGGTTGTTGTTAGGTAGTCATTACCAGGATTTTTATGCTGCTCGTTAATTAAGAAATAACCGTGCACTCATTATGGAAAAGATTTTTCTCAGCCTATTACAGGGCACAGTTTTGGAAAATTGAGAAATGTGTTTATCAGTTAGAATTTAAGGCCCTGCTGGCAGACAGCAGTGGAGTCAAGGAACCTACCAGTATGTACTCCAGGGGCAGGCAAAATATAGCCCACCAGGACATTCTATCCGGCACGTAGGACCCCCTAAAAATGTAGAAAATTAATATTTATTTGCTTCTGGCTGCCTGACAGAGATGACAGGAGCCCTGGGCAGTAGGACGCAGGGGAAGCCAGCAGCTGGACCCAGGGGAAGCCAGCAGCAGGACCCAGCAGCAAGGCCCACCCAGCCCTGCCCCCCCAACCAGAAGTCACTGCTTAGCAGAGGCTTCTGGCCTGGGACCATGGGAGTGTTCCTGCTTCTCTGCTCCAGAGAAGGAGACACGGCCCTCAACAGCTTGCCAAAATTCAGTAAGTGGCCCTCTGCCCAAAACAATTACCTGCCCCTATGTATGCTAATTTCTCGTAACTCCTGGCAGTTTCTGCAGGATCAGTGCAGGTCCGCTTCATCAGCTCTGCTGTCAGCACATGTACCCTTTGCAATACACAGCTACCAAAGAGACCGTGTCAGCTAGCAGAAGGGATAGGCAAGACCATGCATGTCTTCTGTCAGCTTTTGTGTGGCTGCAGCAGATTCCTTTTGCATAAAGGGGTCACATTAGTCGACCAGCAGAAAGAAGGGTTTCTTTCTTCACAGAACAGCTGTGTGTGTGGATACACTCAGAGCTTTGCTGGCAGTATTATATCATCATCAATACCATCCTGTCATCCCTATACTTCAATTGGTTGAGATAGTTTTAGATTTGTATAACGTGTTTGGGGGTGGATTACAGTTGAGCATATTAATATAAGTGTTTTCTGTATCTAAAAAATGAACAAAGCTGTATCCAGTTCCACTCAAAGCGACTTCCTATTTAAATATCTCTTTGCTATTGTAATTTGTTGCTTTTATTATTAACTCATATTTCAATATCATATGGAGGCAACAATCAGACTGGATTATCTTTTTTTGGTGTGTGGTGTACAAATTTAGGAGAAATACATCTGCAGCTCTTTAAGGTGTTGCTAATACCATTCTAACCAACATACCTAGGTGTAAGAGATGAAATATTATATTGATTTTATTGTGAAACCTGTGGCCTGTTTTGTAGCCACCTTTTTGTATTTCTTGCCATTTATGTTTTTGGTAGCATTAGAAAAATGTCAAGTTTGTCTTGGTACCACATTTTCACGTGTATATTAGAATTTGTTCTATGAGCTAAATGGCCTCCTACATTAAAATCCACTAGAGATTTTATTTATTTTTGGATATTTGGAATGGCTTTTCTGCTAACCTTCTTCATTGTGGCTTGACCTAGAGTGTACCTAGATGGAAGCTGCCTTTCCTAGGCTGTTATGCGCTGCTAGAAGTTCAAGGAAGTGTTGAGTTTCTGCTGCTTCCAGATATCGTCTGAATTTCTGATTGGCTTTCTTTTCTGTTAATACTACTTAAAGGTTGCAATTACCTCAGTAAATTTAATCTCCTTAATTTACACACTTTAGGTGCAGGGGACACTGGGAAAGGGGATGCTACACCAAAAGAAAGTTGCATGGAAGGTTCTTGCATCATCCTAGAAATGGATTTTTTGTGGAGCTACAGGCTGCCCAAATAGTGACCTTTCTGGGGTGATGCTGGGAAACAGGCCCACTGCTTGTGGCCTTTCTGCTCTGTAGTCCAACATGCTTTGTTTTGGGAGTGGATTGGACATGGGCCTAATATATGGTCTCCTAGAAGAGGCTGTGTTTTATTGGATGTGGGGAACTGAGCATCACAGATTGACTTTTTAGGTGTGGTTGGTATTCTTGTTGGCTGCCAGTTCAAGCAGTAGGAGTGGAAGAATAGGAAAACAGATACAGAAAGGGGGGAAGAGTTTGTGGAACCCATTTGTTTCAGCCTGGCTAGTAGTTAGTGCTGGGGGAAAAATAATAATGATTCAAACCAGTGATTTAGGTAGGAAGAGATTCTTGAACTGCCAGCCTCTCCTAAACTTTCTGCTTCTGCAGTGAACTTTTTTTTTCATAGTAGAAAAAGTTGTTTAAAAAGGAAGTTGTTTTTATTAATTTTCTCACTTGAAAAGTATTGCTTGGAATAGAGTTCAATAAAAACATGCTTGCTCATAGCTTAGTTTTGAACAAATTTGTTGTATGTCATTTTACTTGTTAGAAGTTGCTTGTGTGGTGGGTGAGTTTTGTGTAGGCTTTTGACAGCTCTTTTGTAGCAAAACTTTTTCTTACTTCCCCAGTTCCTTAAAGAGTGAACAATAGTGCTTTTTGAAAAATAAATCAGTAAATCACTTGAAATGAAAACTTAGTTTGTGCCAATTGGGCCATCTCCTGAAATCTTTATTTGGGCAGAAAGCATGTTTTCTTCAATAGCAACTGTTGAATTTTTGGATTTGGTCCTGTGTCAGAAATTCAATCTGTATTTATGTGGGGAGCAGCGGGAGAGGAAGAGAGAGGGGGAAAACACCTTGGTTTGAGACCTGAGAGGTAAGTGAAAGAGGGTGTGGCTTGCACACCTCTTATTCTAAAATGTGCAGATCTCATCCAGTTTTTGAGCTTGGAAAAATGTTTGCTTTATTTTAGATACAAAAACCCCAAAAGGCTCTGAAAGCTGGGTCTTCTGCTTAAGCCCAAATATGCTTTGTTATCTCTATCTTGGTATTTGTGAAGCTTCAAGGAACAGAAACCATATAAAATGAGCTCTTTGCCATCCACAGTTTAGTCCTTATTCTTGATAAAGTCTACAGTAATTACTGTGGTCCAGCTAAACTTGTGGTACAAATGTTGCACAGCAGAGGTTACTTTGCACTTTGGTGTTAGTTAAAGCAAGCCTCCAGCAACCCATACCTACTGTGATCCCAAATGAGCCATTCCACAAACTACAAATAGGTAGTGCTCTAATTGTCCTATACTGGATGCTGGATAACACGAAGGGACTTCATACATACAGAACTAAGCAGTTTCTTTGCAAAAGGGTATTGGCAGAGGTGCTTCTCTCTCCAAGTTTCATTCATGGCACTGCCTAGTATTTCTCTTTTTCCCATGATAAAGCTCCTGGCATCAGGTTGTGAGGAGCAGAAGCAAAGAGCAATTGTGTTAACCCAGCACATACAAAGACTCCCCTTACAGTGGGGAAATTTCCTCTGAGTCACTTAAGAAAGTGTTATGATTCCTTTATGTTGGAAACGCAATAATAAAGGATCATAATGAGCCTTATGCACTGGTACAGTTCCAAGAGCTATACCAGTGGTTTTCAAAATGTGTTGTGCAGAACCCTGGGGCTAGGGACAGACATTACACATATCTGGTTTAAGTGATCAGAAACTGGTTTAACCCTGTAATAGAACAGATGTTCAGTGCACATAAACCAGTTTGAAAATGGCTGAAACTGGTTTGAAATTAACCTGGTTGAATGTAGTACCAGACTTAACTGATTTGGCTCAAACCGGTTTATGCAATGTCTGTCCCAGACCCCTTGCTGGTTTAAGATAAACCAGACACCTCCAGCATCCCAACATGCTCTCTGCTGGGCTCGGCGGGGCTCTCTGCTCCACTGCAGGGCTGGCCCCTCCGCTCTGCTCCCCAGCCTGAGCAGAGACAGAGGTCTGGCCAGAGAGAAGTTTAATTCCCCACTCCCTGTGCCACCAGCAGAGACCTATCTAGATGCAAGCAGTTTGAGGGACCACCCTAACATATCAAGGTCTGCATCTGAATCCAGAGAGTTGGCAGCTGAGAGCACATTGCTGCTGCTTTTGATTTGCATGCTGCTCAAGACTAGCCTTTTTGGGTTTTATGATATTCATTTCCTATATCACATGATGACTTTTGACATTCACAGCCAGTCTTCTGTTATAAATTCTCAAGAGTTGGGAATTAGAACATCCACTACTAGCTTCAAGGCTTCTTATTCATATGTGGCTTAAACAAATCATTTCCTTGACAAAAACAGTTTTTGATGATGACCACAGCATGTCTAAATAGTTGCCTTTACTTGTTGAGAGCTGCACAGGGGACCTTTTTTTATCAGTTAGCTCATACTTCTGTTATATTTTGAGTGCAGTTTATAATCATTTCTTGAAAACAGCCAGTGGTGCAGGTGGAACAAGTGGTGCTTGAAATGTTTCCGCCGTACTCTGTTACTGATCATACTTTACGTTCGAGCTGAGAGAGTTATCTGGCCTATTTTTAATCATAGAATCAGCAGAGAATTGCTTAAATTTGCACTCCATGTACATATGTCTATCACAATATATACCAATATTTTTGTGTCTGACTTTTATTTTGCTATTAGTACTTAAAAGGTGCTAATTTTCAGTCCAGATAATGTTTAAAAAATATATTGCTGATATATTTGCTTAAAAACTTATTACTGTAATATGATTTACTGATTTCCAGATGAAGTCAGTGGAGCCGTGCAAATGCTTTGAAAGTAAAGTGTGCGTTTGATTTTTGATTTTTTTTCAGTAGTACGATACTCCAGGTGCTAATACCATAAACATGACCTAAGAGCCTAGATGGATGTTTGAATTTTCTTACAAACTGAATGATTTCTTTGTCATATTTCATGTTACCACATGACAACAATCAGTATATTTGTATTCAAGTTCCTCTTTGGATAACAAGCTGGGACAGAGGAGGCAGTTTGCTTTAGCTTGCTGAATTGATTTTTTCCCATTTTGTTCTTTGTGGGCAGATGGAAAGAATGGAAAGAAACAGAGATCTTAGTTTGCAGACACAGGGCAACATGGAGCAGTCATTCACTGTTACTTCATTGGTAGGTATTATAATATGATGCTCAAATAAATTATTACCTTCTATTTCAGAACAGCAGAGTAAATTATACCATTGAGTGTAGTTCAGGTGTATTGCCTGCCAGTTGAAATGTTTTTCCACTGTTTTGTATCCTGTCCATTTGTTCTTTACCCATTTGCTCCCTAGTCCGGGGCATTTTAAATTTACATGAAAATAAAAAGTATACTTGATTTGTTAGGTTGCTCTCTAACCTGTTTTAACTATTATCTCCCTCCATTTTTAAATCTACAAAGACTGAAGCCTTTAAATAAAAGAAGAAATTGTTTCTCAGCATAGTAATTCCTTTCAGAATAGCATGAGAGAAAATTAATTGCATTTTGAAATGTGGCTTCATTGTCTATTGCTTTGTTTATTAATATTTATGTTCATTGTTTAAATATATAAGATTAATACTGAAATGAGGTATTGATTTGATTTTGCAATCAAGCTGAGCCCAAGAGTAAGCACCACAATCATTAGGAAGAGTTTCTAGCATCAGGACCTAAATATAATATGTTCAGTTCCTATAGATAGGACCCCTTGTGGGGGATTCATATCTTAGGAAATCTAGGAGGCTGCCCTGGCAGGATTGTTCTTGCATTTCTTTGAATCCTTATCTTTATTTCTTTATTTGTTTTTTCACAATATTTAAATGTTGAGGGGTTTTTAAATACAGTTATTTTATCATTTATAAAGTAACCGAAGAAGTGTGTTAGAAGCTTTTCATTATTGCCAATACTTGGGGTACTGGAGTTTTTTTGTTGTTTTCTGTTGTTTTTAAAAGGTTAAAAGTTTTCCCCAGGTATCTTGAAAAAAGAAATTTGTGAATGAGGTGGCCCCAGCCAGACTGAAGTGTAATCTCTGATGTCTTGACTGTTTTGCAGAAGAAGCTAACTGCCATTCCTGACCACACAGATGTTTCTGTGACCCCAGAGGAGCGAGTTCGTGCCTTAACCAAGCTTGGCTGTAATATCACAATAAATGAGGATATTACTCCACGTCGCTACTTCAGATCTGGAGTAGAGATGGAACGAATGGCATCTGTATATCTTAAGGAAGGAAACCTGGAGAATGCTTTTGTATTTTATAATAAGTTTATAACGTAAGACAGTCTCTTATGTTTATAGTTAATGATTGTGATGGATAGATGGATATAATGAATTGCTACAATGAAAATGTGGCTCAGGAGTCCACCTATCTAAAATTTGGAAAAACTATTAATAGTTTTCTTACAGAATATCTTTGTCCTTCTGAGATCTTTATGCTAATCAGTTCCTCTGTCAGGCCTCTTGCTAATACCTAGTGTAGCTGTCCCATCTGCCTATTCACTACTAGTCCTGGTTTATATCTAAAGTGCTACATTTGTTTTTTATTCTACCAAGCTAAGATGTGAACTCTACTGGCTGTCTTATTTTCTGTTTATATGCACATGATGAAAAGAGACCACCAGAGGCTTCACAAGCTCACTTAGCTCAATTTGTAAGCTTTCCCTGATGAACACCCTTAGCATCAGTGCAGTCAAAAGACTGTTTTTTTTCTTGCACTCAGGCAAACCATACAAAGGGGCTTATTGCCTCTTTTCCTGCTGCTTTTCCACAAAAAGGTTAGATAGAATTTATCCCATAATTTTAAAAAACTGCAAAATGTACTGTACATGCCCAACATGTGATGTTTTTTCTTTTCTTTCTCCCAAAGATTTAAAAACAAATTACACTATAGCAATCGAGAGACTTCTTAATTGAGAGCTGTTTCCATAACAGATTAAAGCTTTCTAATCAGCCATTTTGTTTCTAGAGCTTTTCAAGTTAATATATTAGAAATCTGATGGGACTTTTTTCCCTTCATTCTGTTCATACTCTAAAAATATTATAGCTGAACCCTTTTTGTTTAAACCTTCTAAAAAATTTGGGGATGATAGAGGAACTAAAGATTTCTAGCCTGGAAGGTGAACTTTTCATAATACTATGGTTGAATGTAAACAGGGGTCGTGTAATGCATTCTACATATACAATAGTGTTTGGTGGTGTTGGTGTTTTAATAATTTAGATGTCTAGACAAGCTGCCCATTGTTATAACTCACAGCACAACTTACTCTGATCAGAAGGTTGCATTAATATGTCAGTGTAGAATGCCTGATCTCATGAAATTATGCCTTTTACTTAAGAAAAAGGAAGTGAAAATGAGGGTGGTCATCAGATTTTGTTACAGAGATGAGCTGTTGTACAGCCTGGAGACTTCTGGTGCCATGTATAGTCCTTTTCTTATATATCACTAATGAAAAACAACAAAAAGCCTTTGTCTATCAAAAATTATGTATCCATACAACTCCTTGCCAGCATGTCAGTGTAAGTGTAGAAATATAGAAAATATCTATGAATCAAAATGGAATACAGTGTTTGATATCTGTGATTTGTGAACCTTATTTTTCTTTCAACTTAAAAGCTACCATGGATCTTCATCTGGCTAATAAGGCAAAAACATGTGCATGCTTAATTTTCCAGCTTATTTGTAGAAAAGCTGCCCAATCACCGAGACTATCATCAATGTGCAGTACCAGAAAAACAAGATATTATTAAGGTATTACTTTTTCTTAAAATTTCAGAAATTTCTCTCCCAATACAACTGATGGATGTTTCCCAGCATGCTTTTTCCCTGACTGCAAAATGTTGCACTCAGTTGGTAAAACAGTGTTTGACCTACTAGTTCTTAACAGCATTGTGTATTGGCCATAAATTTCTCATTTAAATTTAATAGCTTGATCATGGCTGGAATTCTGAAGACAATTTGCTTTTATTAATTACAACCAGTGTATGCATTCTTTGAAGCTCAATTAAAATCTCTTAAGAGTTATGTATATTTTTAGATATGCTGATTTAATAATACTTAGGATCTGATTCCACTTCCATTTAAGTGATAGCTGCTGCCTGGCCCTCTTACTGATAAACATATAGGAATTTGTGGTATTATTATTATTATTAGATAGGCTCGTTAACCAAAGTATATTCTCCTTTAACAACAAAATATGTATTCTATTTTACATTTGCATTTTTACCAAAGTATGCTTTTGCCTACTACTGTACTGGTTTAATTATACTTCTGTTACTGCAGGAAAGGGCAATTATTTTGGGCGGAGGCTTGCTTACTGAGTTTTGGCAAGCCATCGAGGGCTGCATGACAGGCAAGCTAGGGGCAGATAAATATTAATTTTCTAAATTTTTTAGGGGCCCCATGGGCTGGATAGAATGGCCTGGTGGGCCACATCTGGCCTACAGGCTGCGTTTTACCCACCCCTGCATTAAAGGAAAAAAAAATTAAAGTATCTGTTTTTGAATTTAAAACGCATAGAATTATCCCCAAAATTTTCTGAAACATGGAAAACTGCCTCCCTATCAGAAGCCTGTGCATCCTGCTGCTCTGCAGTGATTCCTAAGTGATTCAGGAAAGGTACATGTTGTTGCCTACTTTATAGTCAATGACATCTCTATGCTGGACGGATTATACTTAAATCTGCTAAAATGCCACATTGATTGGGTTTGGGTGAGGTTCTCCAGTTTATTTTGGATTATTTTTACACTTTTTTTCTCCCTGACTGCAAATCTAGATAGTTTCTTGCATTCAGTAGGACTGCTTGCATGAGTAAAGTTAGCAGCCAGATGGCATTCAGACTTTTTCAGAAGTTCTTCAGAAACTTCAGTTTCAGGGAGATTGAAAGTGGTCGGGAATTTTGTCAAATTTGAATAACAGTTTTTGTCAAAAGAGAGAAGAATTACAAATACCAAATGCTCTGATTTTAAATTTTGAAAATACATTTTCATTTTGGAATTAGTCAACAACTTTAAAAAAAGGGGGGGAGGGATTAAAATCCCCAAGCAAAACTGCACATTTACTTTTAAGTTAATGTTTGTTTATTTCAGTTTTCTTTCTCAGGAAAACTGAAGAATCTTTTTTTGAGTTGACTTGGAATGAACTTTTCATTTTTGTTCGGCTTCCAATTCTTTCCATTAGTTCAAGTTTTTTTAATTACGAATCTTTTGATGACAAGAACCTTGCTTCAAATTTTTATTCTGCTGTGGACCTTAATTCAGGAAAACTTTTCTATTAAGAAAACAAAGTATGTACATGAGAACTGTTGGAAACCAGTGGGGTTTAAGTACATACTTCAGTGTTTTCCTTAGTAGGGGTCTTGAAATGATCCTGCAGGGGATTTTGTGGGAAGACCCAAACAGCTGTTTAGAGCCTGTTGACTTCAGTGGGGCTTGGCAAGGACCTTTTACAGGCCAAAACGGTGGTGAACACTAGGCACAAAAAAGCATGTCAACCCAACCCAGTGCCATGATGTGTGGAGACACTATTGCTAGCTCTGAATGAGCAAGCTTGGGTGCTGGAAGTGATCTTCTTGCCCTGCTGAGAATCAGGGTGTACTTGCCTTTCCTGTGCTCAAACTATTGATTGGTTCCTCAGTTGGCAACAGTTACCATTGCTTTATTGAAACCAGTGTACTGTGCCAGTGTATTCTAGTTGATAATCTGGCTTTATTTGGTTTATACACTTTGAAAAGAGGTTTATTATTCAATTTATTTAATTTCATTTTGAAATGATTGAAGTTTAATTTGTATTACAGCTGGTTTACCTGCCCAGCTGATTTTTTTTTTTGGAAAGTGAAAAAGCAAACTTACATTTTTTTCCTCCCACAAAAGAAACTAAAGGAGGTTGCATTTCCAAAGACAGATGAACTGAAGAGGGATCTTTTAAAAAAATATAACATGGAATACCAAGATTACATGCAAAGCAAAGTAAGTTTGATCCAAATTCAGTTTAATTTAAAGCATTATCTGTATGTTTGTTTGTTTATATTTAATATTTTTATAAACATCATCATTCAAATGAGAAAAGCAGTTGTGTGAGCAAAAATGTAAAAAAAATTATGGCAACGTAGTTGAGAAACTATTCAAACAGCCTCTCTCTCTCGAACCTTTAATAAATTGGCAGTTGTGTGGGTAGTTAGAAGTAAGTGATTGATAAAACACTTCTGTATTTTATACAGTTAGTCAATATCCAAATATGCCTTTTATCTGTTGTGATAAATATCTCATTGTAGTTTAGTACACTTGTCGTGTTATTTGAAAATCTAACGTGCTGCATAGGAACTAATATGAATGTGTGGAAATGGCTTTATTCTGAAAATAAAAATGAAGTTAGAGCATAATAGAATGGGGATACCCCTGACTCCTGGCATAAATCATGGTGTTGTGGAAGATATACACAGTTAAGCCAGGTTGGTTGATCCTGTGGGGATATACACCTAATTGCAAAGCATGTATAGATCTGCTCACACCTTGTGTAATAAAATTACTGGAAAAGTGTTTGTAGCTTAAAAATTTGTCTGTAGTGGAGTTTCTGGAATTTGCTAGAGGAATCCATGTTCCTGTTCATACGTTGAATCCATGTCCTATTCAATATATTTCTTAATTTAATACCATTAAGTATTTCATTCAAATTGTCATTGGATTGGGAAAATTTGGGTGATGGCTCTTAACAGAGGTGGAAAGGAACCTGGAGAGTCCCTGCAATTCGCAAAATAACTGTTGGTCCTTAGGAGTACAATAAGGACCTACATGGCAGAGACAGAACAACGCACAGTATAGAAAAATGCATCCAAAACAAAGTTAAGCCTCCTGGGCTGCGGACCAGTTCAAGGAAGTTAGTGAGTTATAGGAGGAAAAAGGCAAGAGCAAAGACAAAATAAAATAAAACAAGAAAACTAATCAGCCACAACAAACAGCAGAACCAGAGAGAAAGGACTAGAGAATGATTGGATTTCTCATGCTGTTCTAATAAGGGCCTCTTCTTTGTATCCCTCATCTCAACAAAATGCCTTTTTTTAGGCTCTTATTTTTTTCTGGTAAAGTATAAGTTGTTCAAGGCCAAATGCTTATTACTATTGAAATAAATATATACAATATCAGGGGCTGTACAGAATGGAAATCTTGTGGTTGTGCAGGCCGGGAGCAGTCCGAGGCCCTCGGGGGGGGTTTTTCTCGCGCGGCGGGCTGTGGCCAGCAGCCCGGACATGCCGGGTCGGGGAAGGCAGGTGGCACGCTAGAATTAGGCACGGATGCTTAGTGGTTGATTTAAGATTACTTTACTTGCACCGAAGATGGTCGCGGTGCAGGCAGGAAAACTTGCTTGAGTTGCGGTTACAAAACAAAAAACTCCAACCTGCAGAACATAAGGGTACGTCGCAATGGGGTTTCGGCGACGGGAGATGAACAAAAACCTCAAGAGTACGTCATAATGGGGGTTTCGGCGATGGGAAGAAAAAAAACTGCAGGACTCGAGCCCCGGGTAGAGCTCTGGATTCACTCACACGAAGTTTGCTAGGCTCCGTGGAACTTGCGTGCAGGGAAGGGTACGTCGAGGGATCAGGCGGCGACGGGGAGAGGCGAGAGGTTGATCAGACCCCTATAGCCTTCTAGATATACACGCTGGGTCCGATAGGCTCCTCAGCGCTTAGAGATCTTCACGAGACGTGAAGTTCTCCTCCTCCTGATAGTCGTGGAGTCCTCCAACTTGGGTGGAAACCGCTCAAGCCTCTTATACGGCTAGCAAGCCAATCGCTAGCCGCCACATGGGAATAATTTAGAACTGGCCAATAGTGGGACACAAATTTGCATGCGAATGGTGGGAACTCCTTTGCACCGTGCATTTCTCCTTTTGCAACTAAGAAATGCACACTGCAAAGAAAGCTAGTGGCGGGAAATAATTTAGCAGTGCCGAAGCACACACAAACAAAATCACACCCTTGGGTTGTGACAGTGGTAACAGTCCCTTATAATATATGCTGTACTATCTTAGAGCATTTCTAATGGTACAACTTTTTGCTATTTTGACTGTTGTATTCCAACAGAGTCATTATGGTTTAATAATAGCAGGGCTATGAGGAGTGATTTAACTGATCTGTTCACTAGCTTGCCCTTCACTGTTTTGTGGTTCTTTTTTACTACTGTGGAGAGAATTTGACCACTCCGTTTATCTGCTTTCCAGAACAAATGTAAAGCTGAATATCTAAAGAGACTGGAGCATGAGAAATTGATAGAAGCAGAAAAGAAGCGAATTGCACATATGCGACAACAGCAGCTTGAGTCAGAACAGTTTCAGTTCTTTGAAGACCAACTTAAGAAGCAAGAACTAGCCCGAGATCAGAAAGTTAAAGAGAATATGTTTATGTCTGAACAGATTGATGGGAGTATGCTGTCTTGCATTTCTACACGTCAGAACAACTCCTTATCTCCCTCATTATCAGAGAAAGTTAATCAGAGTGAGACATCTGTCTGTGCTGGACAGTCTCCTCCAGTAAACCGGGCCTTCAAGCCAGTAGCTACTTTAAGTGCTGTTCAAAGTAAGTGCCTCAGTCTTTTGCAGTGCTCCTCTGCCTCTCACAATTTATTTCAAAATACACACAGGAATATGTCTTTCATTGTAGAGTTTATCCTAACATGAAGAACAAATGTTTCTGGAGTACTTGTATATGAATCCACCATTGTTTTCTCCCTTGAAATGGATACTTACTGTACATTGACCCATATGGTATCTTAAGTGCCTAAAAACCAGATCTGCAGATATTAACCTAAATTAGTGTCATTGAATTCAATCAGACTATAGACTCAGTGGGAGCAAAACCAGGTCCATGGTGACTGCATTTTTTAGAGGTTTGGAGGTTTTTCGTTTTTGTACTAAATACAGTCTAGAAGCTAACAGTTCATTTTTTTTTACAGAATACAAGTTGGTTAACTTGTTCAGGATTCATATGTCTTCAACAGAAGAAAGATTATAGTGTTGTTATGCCTCCAGAATCTCTTATTCTTATCTAGAAATTGCATGACACACATTGCACTTTTCATTTAAAAGTTCACAACTATCGTCCCATTCAGTTGATTAACTATGTACATGTTTTCCATTAGAAAATTTTACACTGAAGGCTAAATTATATTTTTCTCCTCTTTTAGCACAAGTGGCTGAAGCACTTCGAGGTGTAGTTTTACCCAGAGACCTTTGTCCAAAATTTCTATCACTAGCCGAGGAAAATACAATAAGAGGAATAGAAACATGTGGAATTCTCTGTGGAAAACTGGTACAGTTAAACCTTCACATTTGTATGGGGAAGGCACTTTTGATAGTACTGCATTTTCATGTAAGGAACTGATAACAGAGCAAAAGCAGATCTAAAGCATAAGTGTGTAGTGTAATTAATATTATGACCTAACTTTATGGGCCTGTCTGTAATTCTTTTTGAACTGTAGTCTACTATTTGCCTTTTTGCAGAATTAATTGATCAATGTACCTTATAGTCATTGTGATGATGTATTGTTGATAATCTTGTATCTTGCTTACAATTGTGGGATTTTTCAAGCATTTTCCATGGTGTTCATCAAAAATAAATAAGAATTAGTTGCACGCAACAACTGGATATGTAAAAATGTTAGAGTGTATTGCTGTTGTCAAATTCTAAAAAAACACTTTGTCAGCATATAAAGCAAAATTGTTGCTGATCTTTTTTTTTTTTTTGCTTGTGTTGTGCTCACTTAGTTTTGCAGGAGTACTTAATTATCAAACTTCCCTCACAGGAAAGAAGATGCCACTACTTGTGCCTGCATACATGCAGGAGTATAGAAGAGTTTCAAAGTTGATATCAAATAGCAGTAGAAACACAAACGCCAATATTGATAAAAACTGAATTTATTTATATCCAGGTTTCAAAGAAAGTGATTATAATATTCATGTTACCTGCTTCCATATTTTGGAAAAAGTATTCCTTTTAACATTTTCCTATGCACACCCATGTCAAGTATATTAACATTCCTGTGTTATCTATTACAGTGAAAAAATCCATAGACATAGGCTAGCTGGTATAAATCAGCAATGCCTCATTCAAATTCATGGAGCCACATTACTTTATCAGCTAAGAATCTGACCTGTTGATTCCCTACTGAGCATTGTTCATTAATCCATTTGTTCATCTCTTAATTCAAGTCATCTTCCCATTATGTGTTTTACAGACGCACAATGAATTTACTATTACCCATGTAATAGTGCCAAAGCAATCTGCAGGACCAGACTACTGTGACATGGAGAACGTAGAAGAATTATTCAGTATTCAAGATCAGTATGATCTCCTCACTTTGGGTTGGATCCATGTATGTATGTCTCAAGGATTTTGGTTTTACCGTGTTGCGTGCATATGCTGTATTAAACCAACCCCAGAAATATCAGACGAAGCAAATAATTTTCATGATCTAAACCTGTTTTCTTGCCTAGTTTTCATGTTGACAGTGTAAGTTGACTGACAGCATCTGTGGATGACATCTATTATTTATTCATGAGTTATTTATTCAGTGAGTTATTGCATTAACTTACCGAGCTCAGTTCTGCCACTGATGCTTCTGTTTCGCTCAGGGGTGGGCAAAATTATGGCCTGATGACTGGATCTGGCCCACTGAGGGATTTTGTCCAGCTTTGGTTCTGCCCAGCCCAGCCCAGGCATGGGGCAGCCTGGGCTGTGGTGCATAAAACCAGTTCTGCCACCCCCAGGCACGCAGCAGGGCTGGGAAAGTGAGGTGGCTGGACTTGCTTCCTGCTGCTGCTGCCACTGGACCCAACTCTGCTGCCTGGGCACTCTGGCCCATCCACCCTGCACCCACCAGCAGGGCAGGACCCGCACAGGCAGGGCGTGTGGCTAGGCAGATGAGATGGGTCTGCAGTCAGGCAGGGAGCAGTGTTTAGGAGCAGGAAAGATGAGCAAGGGCAGGATCTTGGGGTAGTGACAACGTGGAGCCAGGGCTGGGACAACCATGATCCCCTACCCACACACCGTGTCACAGACACAGGTTATGTGAGCAGCGGCTTGCAGATTGTGGCTCTGCCCTGGGCCCCCACCCCATGCTGTCGCTGCCTCAAGATCCCTGGACACAGCTCCCTGCCCGCCAACTGCCCTATCCTGTCCGCCTGGCCACTTGCTGTGTCCATACAGGTCCTGTCCAGTCTCCCTAGAGGCCCTGGGATCACTTGGTAGTGACAACATGGGGGCAGGACATGAGGCAGAGCCATGATCCACTCCCCACATGCCCCTGCCTGCAGGACAGGTGCCTGTCACAGGGGTGTGCAGGCAGTGGCTCATGGCTTGGCATCAGCCCCAGTCCTGCACTGCTACCAGCCCTGCTCGCCCATCCCATTCCTGGATGCTGCTCTGCACCCATCTGTGGCCCTATCCCAACCAAGCACCCCAGGAGTTTTCATAAGCTGTTGTGGGGGTAGGGGGTGCTCACCCAGCTTGCAACAGCTCACCAAACTCCATTTGTGGCTTGCAGCCCAAATAATTGCCCATCCCTGGTTTAGCTCAACAAGAGCTGTATATATATATATATATATATATATATGGAGGCAGGATAGAGCAATGTCTGTTCTCAAGGGCAGTTTCTTTAAATTTGTTTCCTATTTGAGATGTATGTCAGCAGGGAGAAGGGCAAAAATTTTGCTATTGCTATTCATTTTTATACAGGACCCACAAATAGTACAATCATTTGTAGCAATATAAAATTCAAAATATGTAAGAGAAGACCATATTCCTCACTGAATTTATATGTATTTTCCTCCAGGTTTTCAAACAGTGGAATTAGGAAAAAATAGTATTAGGCATTATTAGTTTTCTTCAGAGAAGGTAAAATGATTTTTCAAAATCCATACTTAAAAAATAGAATTGTGCTTTAATTTAAAGATTCTTTTTTTAAATTGTGTCAATTAAAAAAATTAAGATGGCAAATCCACCAAGAAGCAAGCAGGCAAAAGAAGTTTGAGGCTTTCTTTTATTAGAGTATCTCTGGATTTTTTTTTTTTTTTCCAAATCAGTTAATATGACATTCCATTGACTTGTCAAATCAAGACCTAAACCTGTGGAAATAAGTAAAACACTTAACTGGTAACTGTCCAATCCCTAATGTGTTATAGTTTGGATTATTAATGGATAAGTAATATCTGACCTCTTTGGAGTGTGGGGGCCTGGTCTTTATTTTGCTTAAATTAGCATGAATTGGGAACAACTCCCCTGAAAGCCAGGGGAAGTGAAATCAAGATCAGACCGCCAATATAGAAAATACCCGTTTGCTGTTACCTATACATTTGCATTAGAACCAAATGGCAATGATATGAAAAGAAATTTTTGTACATAGTATCAATCTGTCTTATTAAGTTTGAATAGTCGTGCTTCAATTTTTCCATAGGTATTAATCTGTTACCCTCTAATAGCACTTGTAAGTGTTTACACTCTACCAATATTCATTATTTAATGTATGGCCTGGCTTTAACACATGGTGAAAATTGAAATGATGTCATTTTCACACTCTCTTCAGTATTTTCCCACACATGTTTTCATTCTAGGATCTTTCCCTTTAGTCAGAACATTAATCAGATGCAAAAGCAATGTAAAATTTCCACTGAGTTTGCTTTAATCAACCAGGCGTCACAGATGTACTCCTGAGACTGTTGTATCTGGGTTGTGTTTGATTTAGTCATTCATGATAATTATCCTCTAAAGTGTGTTGAGCTGGGAAAAGTTTAACATTTAATAGCAAATTAAAGGAATTGAAAGCCAATACTTTTTCCCTAGTAACTAATTCCTGTTTTTTCTTGAATGTATTGTGACCTTGATTTGTAAGAAATATTTTTACTGTGTAGAACTTTCCCTTTCTTTTTGTAGACTCATCCAACACAAACTGCATTCTTATCCAGTGTTGATCTTCACACTCATTGTTCCTATCAGCTAATGTTACCAGAGGCTATTGCAATTGTTTGTTCACCAAAGCATAATGAGTGAGTTCTGTTTTTCTAAGTAATATTTAGCTATCTCTTCCACCCCACTATCTCAGAACTAGATTACATATAAAACAGTCTCTGAAGGTCGAACAGGGTGAAGGGCAAGAACAGTTCTAATATATTTGGCTTCTTTTCCCTGTATTGTCAAGTTGATCTTGATATGTATTCCAGTAAGATCTATAGGCAGTATTCATTCTTGCTTCAGTTTTCCCCCTTTAATATTAAAATTCTGTAAATTCTTACAGAATTCTTATGACAGCAGTTGGCTGTGGCAGCTCCAGCCCTTTTGGCTCTTATTTGTCCGTGATTTAAGAGTCCCAACTCTACTGTTTGGTCAATCAGGTGGGAGTATGAAAATAGAAATACAGTGTAGAGTTATAATGTTTTATATACATTCTTTTTCCTAAATAGTTAATAAACAGTGCAGATAAATTAAAACAAATCATTTTAAGCTGATGTTAATATGGGCTCAGATTATTACAGATATTTAGGCATTGCTCTGAATGTAATCGTAGAGTACAGAGCTAAAATCCACAGTAACTAAGGCTCTAGTGAAGCTGGATACTAGGCAGTCAAATGTAAAAGTCAAAGGGAAGAAAAGAAGCAAGCAAGAGGGATTGAGGTAACCTAGGGTCTTTGTGTTAGGGACAAGTATTTTTTGCCATTAACGTATTGGGAAAAAGGTAATGGCAGTAACACTACATCATCTTCTAGTGAGCTACAGGTATGCTCTCCTTGTCACACAGTTACTTTCAGTACTCTGTCCCCTAAGAAATCAGGACTTTAGGTGCCTCCCTGCAATGATTTGGATCGTACCAGAGTATAGGTGGCAGTGAGGTACCAGGTGGCTAGCCTAGCTCATTTCTGAGCATGTGCAGTAGTCCAAGTTTTGGATTATTTTTTTTTAGTTGATCAGAAGTTGTCATTTTGTGGTCACTAAACAAAATTATTAAGGCTCATGCTTTGTGACTTAGATGCCTTTATTCTTAAGTTTTGTGCAGGCACCTGCAAGGTTGGTTATTATCTGGCCTCTATTACTCGAGTTTCTGCCAGTAGCTATGTATCCAAGCATGCAAATTCAGATAGAAATGAGCTACTGTCAGGAGACATTTTCAGAGGACTTGTATGGGACTGAGCCTTGTACAAAAGACAGAGTGGAGAGAAACAAGCCCTATTGCCCAATAGCCTTGTTGTTAGGACACTCTACAGGGATGTGGGAGAGCTGAGCTCAAGTTTGTGCTCACAAATTAGGAGAAACACTTTGTATTGGACGTTAGTAGCCTGTTTTAACTAAAACATTGTTTACTGAAGCATGTTGGATGAAGTGGATTTGTTTAAAATGTCCAAGCAAATTCTTTGCATTGCAATTCTTAAATGAGTTTTGTTCTTTGCTTTCCAGCACTGGCATCTTCAGACTTACAAATGCGGGTATGCTTGAAGTTTCTGTCTGTAAAAAAAAGGGCTTTCATCCACATACTAAGGAACCTAGACTATTTAATGTAAGTGTGTTGCATTTAATATAATGGAATGGATTAGGTGGTTTTTTTGCAAGTGCTTAGTACTCACTGTGGGAAGCAATTTCAAGATGGATTTTTTTATATTTCTCCCCTTGAAATATGCAGATTGTGTATAGCCCATTGTCTTTCCTGACTTATCAGTGCATTCGTAATATCTGCTTCCAAGAGCCATCCATTTCTGCTGTTTGCTTCTTGCCACTGTTTGGGAGGACGAGTCCAGTAAATATCATGGACCATTCAATAGAAACCTGTGGGATATGCTATCAGCTAGAAAAGGAACGTTTCCCACATTAGCTCTTTGGAAGCTATCTGAACAGGTGGCCCTCCCTCTTCTCCACCCCCACTTCCTTTCTCAAAGCTGGCCAGGTTGGCCCTCTCCAAAAAAAATCAAAGGCTGCACTGAAGTTTTCCATGACTAACAAAAATTCAAACTGGATTCTCCCACCTGGAACCTCTGAGAAATATGCACTGCTGCTGACTAACCTATGAAGGTTAAGTGTGTTTAGACTAGACACTTGCTTCTCCCTACTTTCCACCAGTCCCCTCAAAGTTAATTCTAGTAACCACAAAATAGTTTTTCTGTTTGGCAGTTTAAGGCTCTACCATGCTGTTTGCATGACTCAACTGTTAATAATGAGAATCTGCGAATAGTTATCAATCATTACCACAAACGATACTCATTTGGTTATTTGAAAGAAAGCCAACTTTCCTTATCTTAGCATAATTCACAAATATGGTAATAGGGCTCTTTTGTCTTTATTTGTAAGTAACCATTGAGAAATAAGAACCAATAAGGTTACTATACTTATGCCTAAAGATAAAATGCCAAGAGATGGGGAAAAGTCTCTCCCTTTTGGAGGGGTAATGGAATAAAGAGGCTAGACACCAGACCAAGTGTCCTTCAGGGTGGAGTTTTCAAAAGTTAGGCACTGGCCTAAGTTTGTTCTGATCAGAAATAATCATAGTTTTTCCATGGACTCCATTGAGACTAAAGGTAATTTAGTGATGAATATCTTAAGTAGCTTGAGTTCTGGTCTGTTATCCTGGCTGTTGTCCATAGGTTTTACAAGAGTGCTTATGTCTGATAAGAGCCACATAATCCATTCCATTCTCTATAGCAAGCATCAAGCAAACAGCTGGAATCACAGCATATCACAATACAAAAAAAGTAGTTAATTCTATCATCTTATAAATTGCCTTTCAGCATTGCCAATCTGTCATGTTCTCAAGAGAATCTGAATCCTTCAGAGTGGGTGTCTGTGCTCTGTAATATTTTGTTAGTCAAGAAAAAAGGGTATACCTAATATACGACATTTCAGAAGGGCCTGTTCAAAGTCTAGTTTATGAGTTTAAAAAAAAAAGTCTGGCTGTTTCCAAACATGCTTGGACCATTAAGGCTAGATTGTTTTTTTAAGGCACCAAGAACATTTTTACACATGCAAGCACTGCAGCGCTGGGTGCTTTGAAAAGCACCCAGTGCTGCATCGCTTATAGTTGTATAAGCGGCAAAATATTCTGTGTGTCAGTGTGCCCAAAATGGCGGCAGTCCACTTTTGAACTAAAACACATAAAAGTGTTTTAATTCAAAAGCACACTGCCTCCATTTTATCCACACTACAACTGCAAGCAATGCAGTGCTGTGTGCATTAGCTTGCGTGCAGAGCGGATTTGATTAATCGAGTCTGCTCCAATGCGCTGGATCTCTGGCACATCCAGCCATGAAAATGTATGTGTAAAATGCCCCAAGAAGCGAAGTGCTAACTGCACCTGTCCAACCATAGTCTTAGGAGATGTGTTGCCTCAGATATCACTATGAAAAATAGAAACTACCCTCTCTGCCTATATGCTCCCCACACAAGCTTGGTTGTGTCAGAGGTTACTTTGTTTGGGAGAGGTTAGAGTGTAGGTTTCTATCACTTCAAGCCTCCACCCTCCTGTTCCATGTGAGACAGTATGTTCACAGCTTCCACTGCAAAACATGGTCCCAGGCAGTGTATACTAGGGCATAAAGAACTATAGAATGTATCAAAATTTTACTCCTACGCACTAAGGTCTTCTTTTTTAATTTCACAGGTGTAGCTATTTTTCTGTTCAGCTTTCAGACTGAACTTGTGTATTAACAGGCAAATGACAGGCAAGATCACTTGTACATACAGGAATTATATAAAATAGTCTTGCATGTGTAATAAGAAATCATAAACCATACATCCTGTTTCACTCAAGTTGAATTTAGCAGTGAACAAAAGTTGTTGCCATTTCATAGGTGTATGGGGACATATGTAAAATGGTTTGGTTGTTTGTAGGCCTGCTGATACTAAACGAAGTATTCCCATCACAAAACCGTACTAACAGTGCTGTTTGGCATCCTTATTATTAGCAGCCCCAACAAGGATATCAAGGTATAATATCACCTACAAAAAACTTTTTCTCCCTAGAGGTGGTGTTTACCATGTCCAAATTGATGAATGTTGGCAGAGTAGTGTAAGGACTTGCATTGCTGCCAAGTATAGAATTTCTGCTGATGAACATAGGATTTTGACCTCCAAGGCTGTTGGTCAGCAGCTTTTAAAAATGACTGGAAGCATTATGCTGAATGAGCCCTGTTGGTCTTCATTGAGAAGAGGATCCAAAAGAAAATCATATAATGTATAGAATACTTCTTTCCTGTTTAGCTTTGGAAATGGAATTGATTATCATCAGTTAATCTCTTATGATATTCAGACGATAACTACTTTCCTGTATTGGTTGATTTCAATGAGTAATGGATTGATTTCTTCTACAGACCTGTGCCCATGTAGTTGGGAAAGATGTAAAAATAATCATGCTGGATCTAAGGTGATGTGGAAGGAAGATAAAACCTCCTACCTAACAGGTGCCCAAAATAGTAAAAATGGTTGTCATGTTTTCCTACAGTGTTTTCAGGAAGGACTGATGTTTTATATTTATATATTTTACATTTAATGATTTGATATTTATTGCTCTTGCCCATTTTGAAGCTATTTTGTTGCTCTGTCAAGATAGAGTTCAGAATGTCATTAAATTGGGATCTGCAAATGTATCTGAAATAATATGAGACCGCAATAAAGTGAACTTCAAATAACAAATGATGATGCTGATGAAACTGGTACAGTGCTTCTGAGGTCACTTTGCCTTGCATTAACTTTGCTCTGATCTACAGATTTTTAATAATGGCTTGTCATATCTTCCAGGTATGTGGATCTTTAGTGAGTATATATTAGGTTACAAATGTCAATAGGTCAATCTCAAACAGCTTAGGCCATAACTGTCTCCTCACAGCTGCAGAAGTCATAATTTCTATAATAATTTTTGGACCTTCCAAGACACCCAAGACACCCAAGATGAATTTTAGCATGGCTAAGAGATCTGTCTCAGGTTAAAGAGGGGAAGAAGTTTACTAAGTATAAACATCTTGTTCCTACACAGGAAGCTTCTATAAACATTTGTTAAGATCTCCTGCCCGCTCTCAATGGCTGCACCACCCACCCCAGCTCCCAGCTCTTTGGAGAAAGAAAAAAAAAAGCCCCAACTCACCGGGTGCTGCCAGACGGAGGGGCAATCCCTGCTGCCCCGCCACTGCTCCACACAATGTCAGGGGCTCTGCCATGAGCCCCCTGACCCTTGCCCGCTCCCCTTATGGCTGTTCTTCCCATCCCAGCTCCCAGCCCTTTAAAGAGACAAAAAAAAAAAGCCCCAACACACTGGCTTCTGCCTGGCAGGGGGTGATCCTCGCCGCCCCACACTGCGTGGGGGGCTCTGTCACGAGCCCCCAGAAGCCCCAAGGCCACTGCAGCAGCCAGTGAATCGTGGGAGGGAGAGGGTGGTGTTTTTTCTTAAAGGGCTGGTGCTGGGGTGGGTGGGGCAGCCATAGGGAGGCTGCGGGGAGCAGGCAGGGGTTGGGGGGGCTCATAGCAGAGCCCTCCATGCAGTGGGGGACAGCAGGGATCACCGCCCCCCCTGGTTGGATAGGGACTTTTTTTAAAGGGCCAGGAGCTGGGGCGGGTGGGGCAGCCATAGGGGGCTGGGGCTGGGAGAGTGGGCGGGGTCAGGGAGTGCTGGGAGGGGGGAGCAGGCAGGGGATGGGGCCTGGCAGGGGTCCTCCCATGGTCCCCTCCCTCCTTCTCCAGCCTCCCTTCCCCCATCCCCTACTTACCAGCTCGAAGTCCTTGTCCAGCTCATTGCTGCAGCCAGCAGGGACTGCCTGAATTCCCGAAGCTCTCCAAATCTTTTCCAAATCAATTTGGAGAGCTTCGAATTGATTCAGACCTTTTAATTTGACCCCTGACTCGATTTGGATTTGGAGATTCAGCCACTAAATCAGGCTGAATCTCCTCCGAATCAAATCAGCACCCAAAGTTTCGCACAGCTGTACTGCGATGTCATGGTTTCGCAATGAAAGTCCCAGTCCAGCCTAACTGGAAAAGTTGAAATCAGGAGTGGGCAAAATATGGCTTGTGAGCTGGATCCAGCCCACAGAGTGATTTTTGCCTGGCCTGCAGTGAGTCTCTTAGCCCCACCAGGCAGCACAGGGGCACCCCCGTGCCAAGCCAGCCTGCAGCTCACCCTGGGATGCCCGTGTGCTGGCAGCAGCCTTCATCCCCACCAGCTTGGGGTGGGGTGGTGCGGGGGCAGCAGCAGCCCCAGTGAAGTTGCATCTGGGGCCAGAGCCAGGGGCCAGTCTCCATGGAGATAATGTACAGCCAGGCAGAGAACAGCATCCAGGGCTGGGAGCCAGTCTCCAGGGAGACTGTGCACAACCAGGCAAGGAGCTGTGGAATCAGTGGTCAGGACCCAGCCGGGGCCAGGGGAAGCATGCAGCACTGGGACACCCCTGTTTTATGCCAATCCACAGCTTACCCCAGGATGCTCATACTGTGGTGGGAGCCCCCAGCCCCTCCAGGTCCTGGCCACTTTTCCAAGTGATGGAGTCGCTGCCAGGTCCACCTCCCTTCCTCCCTTTCCTGTAGGCTGCATACCCTGGGTTGCGGGAGGGGACAGGTGAGTAGGGAAAAGGAGGCTAAGTTTTCCCCCACTTGGTGGGCTTGGCCTTGACACGTGGCTGTCTCCTGCCCCCTCTTTGTCTGCCTGAGCCTCCTCCACGGGAGTCACAGCCCTCCTCCCTCTATGGGTGCTGCAGCCCCAGTAAAGCTTGGGGGTGGCTTCCAGCTCCACCTTGACTCCATGCTGTCACCACCCCAAGATAGCAGCCCTGTATGCAGCTCCTGGGAGCCATGCAGGCAGTGTGTATGGGTGAGGAACTGTGGTCAGGGCCAGGGCTGGGATCATGGGACAGTAATAGCGTAGGGCCAGGGTGGGGCAGAGCTGCCCTCTGCTCCCTGGATGGCCCTGCCTGCAGAACCCATGCCCACCTGTCCTGCTCCTGAGCACAGCTACCTGGAGCTACCACATTGGGAGCTTTTGTTAGTTGCTGGGGTCAGGGGAGGCGGGTGAGAAGGGAGTTGCTGACAGCCTATGACAGGTTACCAAGACAGCACATGTGGTGCTCGAGCCCAAATAATTGTCAGCTCCTGGTTTAAGCGCGCTGCTGAAGTAGCTCCTATAAAGGTGACATTTTGAGCTTTTATAAATGTGCGTGGGGCCACTTTTGAGCAACCATTCCTTCCAGCCCTTTGATGGGACCACAAGAGCCCAGTGGGTCAGCAGAGCACAAGAACTATAAATGAAGTACTAATTTGGTACCCACATTCCTCTGTTTTTGTGAAAACAGGCAGGACTGGCTTACTGTGACGATAAATTGATGCTTCCATTCCATTAGCATCTCTGAAAATCAAGACTATTCTGTGGGTGTCAGAATGTGGCATGAAAATTAAAATGCTGTACCTGGCAAGTAAAGAGTTTGGACACTAATATTGTACTGTTTGAGTGAATTGTGCTATTTCAAACAGTAGACTAGGGATTCCTAACCAGACTGCAGTGACACCCTGGGGTGCTTTGAGATCCTTTCAAGGGTGCCAGAGGGTGCCACGCAATGTTAGCACAAGTTTACAGCTGTGATTCAGAAAAATTTGCAAATACAAATCCATAGGTATGGTCTTTCTGAGTTCTTTGGCAACAGAAAAAAATGCTCTGCTATTCTTCTGTAGCCAAAAAAGAGTAAAAACTAAGAGCTTGCATTTTCCAAAGGATGCCTTGAGTCTAAAAGGGGTGTCTTGAATGTAAAAAAAGTTGAGATCCACTGCAGTAGGCCTTTTCCCTTTAGTATATTGTTGCTGTTATTATTGCAGTACTAAATTTGGGCCACAAGAGGGTGCATTAAAAGCAATAATAATGAGCCTATTTGAGAACACATGCTTTGTAAAAGAAAAGAAGTGGCAAGTAGTATATCGGAGATTTATTCAAAAAATACATAGTATCCAAGTAATCAGAGCTCTTATTATGAAAGATGTTGGAATGAAATTATAAAGACGTATTTATTCCTGAATATATTCACAGTAATGTGCTAAAGGGTATATGAAGATAAAGCAATTTAAAAGCATTTGCGGTGAACGATGGATGGGCCAGCTTCATCATATTCCTGTTTGCTAATCCACATCTGCTGGAAAGTAGACAGAGAGGCAAGGATAGAACCACCAATCCAGACAGAGTATTTACGCTCAGGAGGAGCAATGATCTGTTTAAGAAAGAAACAAAAATACAACCTTCTGTTATGGAAGAAACATATCTGGTGAACAAAGATACCAGATGACAGTTAAACCTTTTTGGACAATCTAAAACCTAATGGCATCTCCTGCATTTCATTTAGCCATAGAAGTATGCACCATATCAAATCAGTAAATCCACAAACATTTTCACAAAATTTTGACAAAACCATCTTGCTGTTCTTCATTAAAATTTAAACAGTTTGTCCAATTCTGATGAGCTCTAATAGGTTAAAAATAATGGCACTGCACTGTACCTTGATTTTCATAGTGCTGGGAGCCAGAGCAGTTATTTCTTTCTGCATCCGATCAGCAATGCCTGGATACATTGTTGTACCACCAGACAGGACGTTGTTTGCATAAAGGTCCTTTCTGATATCAATATCACACTTCATGATGCTGTTGTAAGTGGTTTCATGTATACCAGCAGACTCCATGCCTGAGAGGGTTATAGCAGAACACTGAGAATAAGCCATATGTAAATAGTCATAAAACTTTTAAGTAGACCTACAAAAACTAATTGGCACTTTTGCTTGGAAGACACCACTCCCCAGGGCTTGTACAAACCTATGGAATGTCATTTTGCAGCTGGCTAAGCTTTTAATTATTCAGAAGCTATTTGGGACCACAGACCTTTTCTTGAATAGCCATTCATTTTAAAAGAAAGCAAGAGGAGCTGGGACAGGAGTTATGTCTCCATTTTTCCATCCTATTTTAAATGGACTAAGAATTCCATTTATGGTCACACTGACTCTTGAAAAACTAACCCAGCTCACAGTTGGAATAGTCATAGTTCTGTCCTTGTAACCATAGCTATGTAACTACTTTAACTACTGCTGGTCCAGAAACTTCATTTGATGCCTAGCATCCTGTACTCTGGTCAGTAATTCTTGACAAGGGGGTTGTCATACCCTTGGGATGCCATACAATGTTAGAACTGTTAAGTGTACCAAAACGATTCACAAGATAAACCCAGAGATTATGAAATAAGAATCCATAGTGTTAAAAACATTCTAACCTACTGTGGTCTTGCTGAGCTCTTTGCAACAGAAGAATTGCTTATTATTTTTCTGTTGTCAAAAAATGAGTAAAAACAAAAAAAGCTGGCATTTTCTGAGCGGTGCTTTTAGTCTAAAAAGGTTGAAAAGCACTGCTCCAGCCAGTTCATCAGCATGACACGTGCCGTAACTTTTTTTTAAGGCACAAACAGCAAAGCCTATATCTTATTTGGTCTAAATTCTACTTATGCCTCTACATATAATTACATACCAGGCACATTGAAACAGAAGACTTTCCTTTCTGAGAAGGGTACCACTCTGGCAAGCCTAGTCTGCCTGCCAAGAAGATTCAGGCCTTCATTGCCAAGAGAAGTGATATGAGTCCTAGCAGGCTCTAAGCTAAACAGAACCAAGAGCACCTTCCACCTCTTCTGTTTTGTTTTTTTTTAATTTGACCTATTTATATATGGAGCCAGAAAGAGAATAGCAAGAAGTCTGGTTCTGTAACTCAATGAGCTGGGCACCAGACCTGAAACGAGGTAAGCCCTGGTTTCTAGGCCCTCCTCCCGCTCTTATCTGTACATTTTACTGGCTCATTATTGAATGCAAAATACAGGGACACTCCATCTTGGCTTGGGAAGGGAAAAAGGTCAGAACCTAGGTCCCATTCCCTTTTGGGTCAGTGCCCAGTTGGCTAAGCAACTGAGTCAGTCACCTACCTGCCTCACCTTCTAGTTCCATGAATCTTTCTCCTTTGGCTGCCCAGTGAATCAAGTTTAACATTAAGAGGAGTAAGAAGGTATACTGGGTAATGCCTAACCAAGGACCTTGAGCTGGGATGTGGAAGATGTGGGCGCAAACCTTGTCTGAGTGATGGGGGTCGTAAAATCTTGATCTCCCAGGCAGGTGCCCCAGTTATTGAAGCAGGACATATATGGTATTACATATACTATTTTTTGTGACGTATATAGTATTACAGAACTCCCCAACTACGTTAGTCACATAATACTTCACCCATCCAAAGGTGACTTGTAGGAGGTCTACCGACCCCAAACCTACCAGAATCCTTGTATAGAAGATACATAGTTAAAAAGCTGGTGAGTTAGATATAATTATCCTCTTTTATGCCTTGTTTTCTCTAAAGTGCTTTTGTTTTAAAGATATAATATTTTGTTCTCAGAAAATTGGTTACTGGGAGAATTATGATTCCAACCCCAGAGAAGTGGTAGCTGGAGACTTAGGACCTGAGCAAAGATGTGGTCAAAGTGCAATTAGCTTGGTAACTTTGGCAACTTCATTAGGAAAACAAGGAAAACTGAAATGGATTTTGACTCTCCAGTACTGCATAGCATCTTAAGGAATTCATGATCAATGAATGACGAACTTGACAAAACAGAAATATCATCTCTGGGCCAAGGTATGTTGTGCTGACACTAGGTGTATAGGTGGGTAATACTCTGAGAAAATTAAATCTTATTCCCTTCTGCCAAAGTTGACCTTGGGGCATTTTTAATTGTCTGTATAGAATCTTCAGTGTGCATCAACTTCTGATGTAAGGAACAACTTGTTAGCCCATATTTGTCAGAGCTATTAAGGCAGGGGTGGGCAAAATACAGCCCATGGGCCAGATGCGGCCCATCAGACCATTCTGTCCAGCCTGCAGAACCCCTAAAAAATTTAGAAAATCTTTATCTGCTCCTGGCTGTCGGCAGTAGGACCCAGGGGAAGCTGACAGGAGCCCAGCTCCACCCACTCCCAGCCATTTCCCTTTTTCTTGCCCCCACCCTGCTCCAGCATCACATGGTTCCCAGCTGCATGGCCACACTAGGGAACACGGGGCCCCACTGGTATGGAAGTGTGTGCGCACACAGGAAGGATCAGAGTGTGCATGCATGTGTGTGTGTTTAGGCAGGAGCAGTGTGTGGGGGTGTGTGTGTGTAGGTAGGGGCTGTGTGTGTCGGCAGTGTGTGTGTGTTCGTAGGACGAGTACCCCCCCACACACACACCATACACATGCACCTACACCCCCCTTGCACTGCCATACACACAGATCCCCACAACCACACCCCCTCACACACCCCAGCCACCCTCCCTTCATACACAACCCCCAACAAACCCCATACCCACCCACACCCAATTATATAAACACACACACACACCCCACATACCTATACCCACCCCCCACAATATATAAGTGTGAGACGTCATTTTGAGCTATTGTGCAATTACCTCTATGTACACTACACAAATACATGTGAACCAGGGCAAAAATATTTTTTAAATCAAATTAATGAATATTTTAGATGTTCACTTTTTACAATATAATTTGGTATTCTTCTGGTTCCAATATAGCAAAACCCCATACTGAAAGGAGTACTTCCGGGGGCAAGGGGAGGGACTTCTGGTGGCAAAAGCCAGGGATTAGGGGGGTGAGACTTCTGATCCCAAGATGGCGACCAGGGGGTGGGGCACCCATCAAGGGGCAGGGCTACCCGTGCAGCCCTCAACAGCTCACCAAAACTCAGTAAGCAGCCCCCTGCCTGAAATAATTGTCCTCTCCTGTATTACAGTGTAGTAGTAGCTAGCTGTATCGTGTGAAGCAGTATTCACCCATATGTGGGTGGGCAGGAACGAGTGCTTTTTGTTTTTTCTGGAAAGAGTCTATGAGCTGCTGAACCATGACTAGATGTTAGCTCCAGTTCATGAATGGTGTGCTATAACAATTTAGTTACTAGAACATATGCATCTGTGTATGCTGAAGTGAATGTGCTGCAGGGAACAGATGAGAGTTACAAGAGCCCAGGGATAACAAGATAGTTACTGCAACATAAATTACCAATGAAAGACATCAATTCACTTACCAATGAAGGAGGGTTGGAACAGGGTCTCGGGGCAGCGGAAGCGCTCATTACCTATGGTGATCACTTGACCATCAGGCAGCTCATAGCTCTTTTCAAGAGAGGAGGAAGTGGCAGCAGTGGCCATCTCATTTTCAAAGTCCAAGGCCACATAACACAGCTTCTCCTTGATGTCACGGACAATTTCACGCTCAGCTGTTTAAAAGGGTATGGGAATGAAAATCTTGTTTTTCAACAGATCACTGTATCTAAGCAGCCCTTACACACTATTTCCTTTTAAAAATAGTCATTTAGTAATGTCAAATGGGAATCTTACATTCTTCTCCATTTCTTTATGCTTCTATACAATACTAGAATAGCCAATGATCCTTGAAGGCTATCACAAATTTTACACATAAAGCAAATCTTGTCCATGGTTAGGACTGGTTCTTACCAGTAGTCACAAAGGAATAGCCACGTTCTGTCAAAATTTTCATGAGGTAGTCTGTTAAATCTCGGCCAGCTAAATCCAGACGCATGATGGCATGAGGCAAAGCATAGCCTTCATAAATTGGCACATTGTGGGTGACACCATCTCCGGAGTCGAGCACAATCCCTTTGAGAAAACAATACAGATGTAATTTGCCTTCAGATTGCGCCCCCCCCCAGCACACACTCTTCTTTTTTAAACTATTTAAACTTCCCACTCCCTCGTCTCAAAGACCTACCTGTTGTACGTCCAGAAGCATACAGGGACAATACAGCTTGAATGGCCACATACATGGCTGGTACATTGAATGTCTCAAACATAATCTGAAATGCAACAAAATACTGAATTAGTGGAGCTCTATGACTTTCTTCATTTGAAACAAAATATTAGAGAAAAAAGGAGGCTGAAATAGATTCCTGTAAGTTGTACTCTAACTTCTATACATTTCTCATATTTGTTCATATGTATGTTCTTGCTTTCACTCTCTCTCATATATGCACATTGACAGAGGGGCTGAGATTGTACCACCATATATTAATCAATATGTATTATTTGTTTTAAGCCCAACTCCGCAAAGACTGTAGGTGGGATTTAAGTGCCAAAATCCAAAATTATAATCCTCAGAACCTTGCTCAACTTCTACCTTACCCTGGACCTTCCAGAACTTTGTAGGTATCGAACATTGTATGTTAGAGGTTCCCAGATGCCTAAACTCTGCTTCTGGACATAACCAGAAGTACCTGCATCTTAGCAGGACTAAGCAGCTTGACATTTGTTTAATGCTGAAGCCTAATCAGTATCTGCAAAACAAATATTCTGCCTATATCACCTGAAGCATTCAAATAAAACATGTACTCCTGTGTAGGTCTCTTTTTGAGGTTCCCAACTTTCCTTATGTATTGTATATGGATCTAAAGGCTGTGAATTTCACCATGGGGGGCCTATATGCTTAACATTAAGATGCTGTAATGCTGAGCATAGCAGTGACTAAGTCCATTTGTGGCTGTGGTTCCCACAGGTTTCATCAAATAGTTGATAACAGTCCATGCTTATTTGCAGCACCTAGTAAGAGCAACAATCTATTACTAGCAATATTTCTCCCTAGTAACAATTTCCATGTGTGTATTCAAATAATACTACCTATAACAGCGACAGCTGCTTAGGAGCAACATGCACACTAGGTCACCAGCATGTCACTACAAACAGGTATAAACTGCACCAGAACGTTTACTGTTAAAAAAAACCCAAACAAAACCCAAACCACACATTTTCATATTCTACTTTTTAACTGATCATGTCCATATTCAGAGTTGAGTGAAAAGATCTGTGGACAAAAACATTAAACCAAGAAGTATGACTAGTGCACATTTTGTTTCTAAAACGGTCTAGGACCAAGCAATGTAAATGAAGCATTGCTCATTAAAGGGCAACAGTCTTTCACTTCAAGCCAGTTTGAAAAGCTGAACTTCAAAAACATATTAATTGGCTCCCCGTCTTTTGTAAAAAAAGTTTAAACTACAAAAATAAGCAAATTGGACAACTGGCCACCTTGCATCCCCTTGCTTCCATGACAGTTTCATTGCCAGGGATATCAATAACATGACAGTAAAACTGTTGCAAGTACTCCAAGTGATCCTGTTAAAACCATGCTTAAGCTACAAAGCTTGAAATTATTTCAGTGAACATTTCTCATTGCTGTGTTCAGTTTGATCTTATGATGTAAAATCCTTTCACCAAGTTATAGCTTTTAAATTATTTTAAGTTATATTTAGGAAATCCAATTAAAACAGGTTAAAGCATAGACACTTAGTTTAATGCAGCAGCCCAACCTCTAACTTACTGTGGAGTTGCGAGATGGGTGATTGCTCATGTGATTCCCTGTCCCCCAATGTGTATCATTTGTTTCTTGTCTCATGTTATCTGATACCTCCAATTGTACATTGCTCTGTGCGTAAGTGAAGCAACTTAGCCTTTGTAAGTATTCTGTAATGCCAATATAATGTTCCTTAAAGCAATGTAATTACCTGTGTCATTTTCTCTCGGTTGGCTTTGGGATTCAGTGGAGCCTCAGTAAGCAGAGTTGGATGCTCTTCAGGGGCGACTCGTAATTCATTGTAGAAAGAATGGTGCCAAATCTAAAAACACAGTGAAAAGAGGCAAAGTGAAGAAATATCATCAACCAACAATTTGTAACCAAAGTGTCACGACTTCAGACTATGCACAAAATAGTCAGAATCAAAGGTTTGGAAGAGACCTTCAGGATCAATGTTCCCATTGCCTCACAACTGCAAGTGCTTCTAGCAGTAGATGTTGGCTAACAATATTTAACAGGCCGCTGTCGTAAGTAGCTATGACTGAATGTCGAAGTGACTGTGAAAAATGACTTATGTTTGCTTTTACCACCGATACTTTATATATAGTAACTTATTTGGAAGACCTCCGTGTGTCTGTGTGTGTGTGTGTACACTGATTTCCAAAACCAATTCTGGGTTTTGCGAAAAATGCACAAAGAAGCCAGCCAGCTGAAAGAACCTGGACCAGTTGGTCAAGAAAAAAAACATATTTCAGATGGAAAAGGGAAAGATCCATGAGAAAATAAATGGTACTGGTGGACAAATTCAAATGTAACATTACTCTTTTTTGATGGAATGAATTATGAATGAAAGTGGCATCCCTCTGGGCAATGCTCAGTTCTTGATGTTCACAACTGGTCTTCACTACAATATTTTGTAATGCTTTCTAGTGAACATTAGAGACAATGATGTATGAATTCCCACCTCAGCCAGGAGACATTTAGATGTTTTATGCCAGGAGTAATTAGCAAGGTACACACATCACATAGAAAATGATGAGCTGTAAAGTGATGCACAAATGCTAGCAAGTACTAGTTCAGCTTCAATTGTTAGTAATTTTCTCATGTGAAATAAAATACTACTAGATATCATGACACTGTGATACAATTTATGTTCTAATCTTTTACTCCTGTACTGAAAAATTCTATCTACACCTGACACAAGCTTTCAAATGTTGAAATACCTTCTCCATGTCATCCCAGTTTGTGATGATCCCATGTTCTATGGGGTATTTCAAGGTCAGGATACCTCTCTTGCTTTGAGCTTCATCACCTACGTAGCTGTCTTTTTGACCCATACCAACCATCACTCCCTAAAAAATGACATAAATAATGTAACCCTTAGTTGTGAAATAAACCAATAACATCACTTTCCAGACTAATGACATTGCTTACAAAACATTTGTTTAATACTAATACCAGAACCATCATTTTTATTAATTGTAATGTGGAAAAAATGAAAAAAAAATTGCATTGCATCTTCAATTTATTTACAATAATACTTCATAAATCTCAGGACTTCAGATTCTTATTAAAGTCATTTTAAATTCATCACTATAATGCAAAATAAGTAGTTACATTTTTAATGATTATCTGGTACATACTTTTAGTAATCAGTAAAAAGCATATCAGTTGCATTGAAACATTGGAATGCAGTAACTAAAGCCATATAATGCCATCTAGTGGTAAGCAATGAGCAATATATTTTTTAAATTTCTCTTAGGCTTTTTCTATGTACATTTTTCCCTCCATATTAAAAATGTTACAACTTTGAATCAAGCAAGTATAACTGTTGCTGATTTAATTACTTGTCTTATCAAAATAAGATAATTATATACTACAGACCTCTGCTTCTTCACTGATCCTTCTCAGAAAGAGATGGCTTTGATCCAGTATTTTGCATTAGGTATCCAGTGGAGTGACAGCGCTGTGTCTCATGCAAAGCTAGCAATGAATTATACTAGAATGCTGTTTTCAGCTGCCTACTGAACTGAGAGCATCACTTTCATTACAGTTAAACTGCTGGTTTTTTGCACAATGAATTCCATCAATACACTGTTTGCAGAAAGTGATAATCTGAATTATAGTAATGCCCAAAAGTTCATAGTAGGATATGGACCCTGTTCTAGGTAATGCACAAACACAGAAGCAGAGACTGTTCAGTCCTAGCAAAATTTAACTAACATATAATCATGTGACTGCAGAACAGCTTTGATTTAAACCAAACAAAACAACCCCCTCCCCTCTGTAAACTGACACTAATCTGTGGGGGAACTTCTGCCAGTACAAGAATGTCACTAGATCATGTGAGTGACCCCACAGATAAATGCTTATGACCCTCCCGCTACAAGCACTTAGATTTGGGGTCACTCACACATTCTTTTGACAATATAAGGCACTTTCAACTTAACAGAAGCCCAGCAGTGTTGTGCAAAGACGTGTCTGGTAAATGAAGGGATTTCAAAATCAGCAGTTGCTTCAGTTTGGCTTACTCTCACTACTCTGTCAGAGACAGAACAGATGTATTTCAAAACTTTAACAAGTGACTTTTTTCAGAGTTGGAGACAAAACCAGGAAAAGTATATCTTCTTTGCAGGTGCAGCTGCTTTTGGTTGCAGCCTAATTAAATTACTGGTTTCCTCTCCATTGCCTCCAGTGTGCTCTGCAACCAGTTGCTAATGCAGCACTACCCTAAAGCTAGTCTACATGGCTACTAAGGATTCTCCCAGCACTAGATTCTTGGGTGATGAAGAGCCACTAAATAACCAAGCTACCTTGTCATATTACAAATAGGGAGACTAAAAAACTGGCTTATTGAATATTTCTGTCAAGGAGAACAAAGTGTAAAATATTTTAATGTTATTTCAGGGATAAAAGTGCAGAATTTTGGGAGGGTTTGGGGCTGTTTGGTACCAGGTTCTGTGGTGGTCAACATGTTTACAAACATTTCTGCATGATTTTTAACCAGTTCCACTTGCTAGGACAGCAAGGAAGCCAGCAGCCAAAATATTAGTTGAGCTAATGTCAAGGCAAAATATAGAAGAAAGTGATATTGAAAGCTTTTCTGAAAAAGACTCCTCCCATGAGAAGTTAGGTCATATCCTAATACAGGCATGCACACCTTGAGGGGATGCCTTGTTTCAGCTTGTCCTAGAGCATTAAATATCATAAAGTAGAACAGCTTGCAGCTATACCACACTGTCGGTCAATTTGCTAGTTTCAAACTAAAAAGGATTGGGGCAGGTATGTTCTTAGATCGGAGACTCCCAAGGCAGCACTGGGAGTTGTGGTTTATAATTCTCCTGCTTCTGCGTCACTTCTAACTCCTTTAATTCTATTACAGCCCATAAAATCCACCCTGCTGTACTTAAGTAATGGAACTGGTAATTTACCTGGTGCCTGGGACGACCCACAATGGAAGGGAAAACTGCTCTGGGAGCATCATCTCCAGCAAAGCCAGCCTTACAAAGTCCTGACCCATTGTCACAAACCAGTGCAGTGCTATCCTCTTCCTCACACATCTTCTATGTCAATGTCTTCGGGCCTTTCGGGCAAAAATGGTCCTATAAACAAAACAGAAAAATTCTGCAGACATTTGCACAAGCCTAGAAGACAGACAACCACCTGAATGGATTGGTATTTATCTGCACAGGCAGGGCAACCATTCTGAGCAAGAAAATCGTTAAAAGACAGCTTACAATAAAATGTCTCCTTTGAAACTTTAATTTGAAATATTGACCCTTATATAACACCAGTTCTGTAGGAAGGGGTGAGTGGTTGTTTCCTTGTAGCAGTGGCATGCAACAGTTCAGTGGTATGCAACGGATTTCATCCTCCAAAATTGGGAGCGCCCTGCAGAATAGGTAGAGTTTTAAAACTTTAGGAGAGTTCAAATTCACTGCTCAAATGGATAGCTATAGGAATGAAAAGGTCTATATCAGGTACAATGTTCACTCAACACTGAAGAGGAAAGTGTTTGCTAGCAGTTTATAATGCGGGGGAGAATCTTTTGAATAGAGTTGGATCAAGTGTCTGGCTCAGAGGTCTCTGTGAATACGTGTTTAAAGCTATAACTGAGATAGTAAAAGCTAAAGATACATTCACTAAGAACCTCAAGCAATGAGGTGTTGCAAATGGAGAATAAAGTGGGAGTCAGATTAGAGGGATCTTCAATTTATGGGAAAGGAAGTATAGAACACCTAGTCTCGAGTGAAAAGGGAACACTGTCCAGACACTCCTCTTTTGAGCTGGGCTGTCATTCTGCTGAAGAGTAGTCTAAAAGAGACACCACAGCAGTTTTCCTGTAAGCTGCATAGATGCTGGTTTCCAGGAGAAAAGACAATACAGAAATCCTAATCTAAGTGCTGCAGGTACTGGTCTTAATTGGAAAAAGTGAGGGGAGATGCAGTTGTCCTCAATTATGTATGTGTGAGGGAAAGGAGGCTATGTCTGTTTAAGCATTTACTCAATGGAGCAGATCTTAGCTACCATGAATGAACAGTCCGGTTTGGAACAAACCATTTCCTAATTAGGAAATAGACTTCCAAGTGTCTGTTTTCGGAATGGAGTTTGGAGGTCAAGGGGTTGCTCAAAGCAGTGCAGCCCGGGCTGTGCCAAAAATCACTTGTGGGAGGAGGGGAAGGGAATGCAATGTTTCAGAGCTTAGGAGATTCTAAATGAAAACCATATTTAGTAATAAAGCATAAAAGTTGAAGAAATTCAAGCTGACTGATTTCAGGCAGGCCTCTCTGCCACCAACCAGCTCTCAACTGCTCAGGACTGCTGCAGCATGCCATACTAACATCTTACAGTAGGAAATCTAGCACAATACCATGGGATAAAGTACCCTCTCCAGCTCAGGTGGGTAAAATAGAAGTTTACTTGTTAGCCATCCTGCTCCTGTGTGCATGTGTGTGTGTGTCAGAGAGAGAGAGAGAGAGAGAAGCGCTGGCAGCACCAGGCTCTGCAGCTGACTGTTAAATGCTTCCAGTCTCATGGGGAGCAGTCCACTTGTAACCTGTTCCTTTCAATGAAATGTTTGGTATTTTGCAACCCACGGTCATTTTCTGTATGCAGACCCAGAGGAGCAAACAGACATTATATCATTCCAGACAGTAGCAATAATGTTTTTCACATTCTCCCCCCCATTTAAAAGCATATTTTCAAAGCATTTTCCTGTCTAAAGTAATTCTACACCATTGAAACAAATCTATGGAAAAAAAACCTAACCTAGTCACTTCTTATAGTTAGACCTAGGAACTAGATTCAATCCAAAGCAGATATAAGTAAATTTAGCTTATTGTTCTCAAACAAAAACAATAATTGAAATATTATTCAATATTCCTTTAAGATTGGTTTCCTGTCAATGTTATACGTGAAATGACTAGGCTGAACTGTAAAATATCTTATAAATAAAGGTTAATATAAACACCATAGTCATTTTAACCAGTGCTGTTTTAAAATGAAATGTGAGCAAATAATACCAGAACACTGCATCCTACTGAACAGCATCTGTTATTAATAAACTTTTATTAATAAGTGCTGATGAAATCTGTAAGTCACACTGTTCATTCATTGCCACTTACCCTGAGAGTTCTTTGCTGGGGACGGCTCTTCTAGGATGGTGCACTCTGCATCTATAAGCCGTTAGGTTATATAGCTCCTTGCCTAGTTCCCCTCCCACTGACTTCCCAAACAAGGAACAGAGAAGAACTAAGAGATGGCGCTGAAGTCTAACAGAGCCATATAGGGACCTCAACACAAAAATCTCTCATCTGGGTGGCCGCGGACTTTGGGTCTCTTCCACTGCATTCCACTGTACTACTTACGAAACAGGAGGAGGCTTCAGCTGGGTAAGATAAACACGTTAAAACTTCAGGGCTAAAATGCACTGAGAGATACTGTAGCAGTGACAAACACCCACTGTTGGAGTGAGTGTTCCAACAAAAAAAAAGATGCACATGCCTGCGTAGTAGCACAGAAGCATAAGGAGTGAAGAGGAAGGCTTCTAAAACACACTCACTCCCCCTTGTGTGAATTCATTAAAGCTTAGTTGGCAAAAGCAGTGAAACCGATTGTGGTAAGCAAACAAATTGCTGTATCTTGCCACCAACATTCTTTAAAGTGTTCTCTTTTTTACTCTGGTACTCTGAGCATTGTTAGAGAATAGATATCTGGAAGATATCTTGTCCATCTCTCTGAGGTATGGAGTTATGTAGGGCACAGTACAAACACTTTGATTTTGCAGAAGTTGCAGAACTAAAGTAAGAAAATGATAATCCTTTGGGAACTAGTTTGGGGGTGGGTTTCCTTCTCTCCTACCAGCCTTCCCCTCCCTTCCCCATCAAGTTTGTTTCAAAATATTGTAAATGCCAAGCAAATTCTTTTAGTTCCACACATTTGGTGTGTTAAATTTATGTCAGGCACCAGTGCCGTAGTAAGGGGAAAGGGGCAGGGAGGTGAGTGGGTCGATGGTCCCAGGCACCAAAGCAAAGGGGTGTCAACAGGCGCTGCCCAGCTGGGGCAGGGCACAGGATGGAGCCATAAGCAGGTCGTTTCGGGGGCACGGGGATGGGGGAAGGGTGGCTTCCACCCATGTGTGCACTCCTGGCAAGCAGGGGACAGCATGTGCCCCCCCCCCGGGTTAGGTGCACGGAGCGAGGGCAGACTGCTGCTGCAGGCTTTGCCCCAGGCACCAAACTTTGTTGCTGCGGCACTGTCAGGCGCTCTCATGATAACATCCATTGCATCTGTGATCCCCTAACTAGTTCTGCAACCACTGAATTTTGGTGAATAGAGTAAGAATTTGTACTTACATACTGGAAGCTTATTTTCAGAAAATGATTAGATTTACAGCTGTGGCCAGCTGTTCTCTAGCCAGGCAGGCTTTCGTGCAAAACCTTTATGGTCAACACACCTTTGCTATCACGCTGGTACTGAAGAAAGACCAGAAACAAAATCGATAATTTAACCATGTACAATTTAACTGTTATAAAATTCAAAATGGTCCAAGCAAAAAGCTATCAAAGGTCTACTTTGATAACCCTAATGAGATTTCTGCTTTATGAGCTTTCTCCTGTAACTGGCTGTGTACCTGTTGTGTGTGTGAGTTTGCTGTTTAATCATGCCATCTTAATGCAGGGAAAGCTCCCATAAGGCCTCATTGGGAATTTTTCTCAAGTAAAGATTTAAGGATTTAGGTAAATAGTACAGATAGCAAATGGACAAACACTAAGGACTGAGAATGAAACAAACAGGTCTGAAAAGAATGTATCTTGTAATGGAAGGAAACATTTGAGGGTGAGACACTAACAAATTGTGGCATTTTGTAAGGCTTTTTTATTTCCTTTGCCTATCACCATGGTGTCTGGGCACATGATATAGAAGAAAAAAACCCAACCCTGACAATAAAAACAAGCCCTTTCTTGTCAACCCCAGGGAAAAAAACCAGTACTCAAACACTTGTTGGTACTGTCTAGTAGTCTGTACATCACAAAGTTCAGATGCAAAAGGGAGAACAGCTTTTGTATCACAGGACCTTTTTCTGATGACACCCCAAGCCTGATTCTGATGTATTTTGTGCTATTGATTTTACACCAGCATAATTCTACTAATGTACTGATTTACACTGGTGTAGATGAAAGGGTTGTAAAGGCCCTGGCCTCCAGCCATAAACTCTGCCCAACTAGGGACTTGCAGGTAAAGCTTGTCAATTGATCTTGTGTTGAAATGCTGAGTAGGGAAAAAGGATACCTTGATTATAACCAAGCCTCATATATACATGAAGAATGCTTACAGAAGTTACAGAAGGCCACCTCAACCACACCGTAACTTTTTGCGTTTTACACAACGCACTTAAAGTTACAGTGTCATCGAAACTATCTGACAATCAGTATTTGATGGTGGAGGCTGAGTGCCAGGCCAGGAGGCAGAGGGTGCTGTAGCCTGCCGTGGAAGCCAACCAGCCTGATCACTGCCCAGCTGCTCCCCAACCCTGCCTGCCAGCTGGCTGCAAAGAACCAACCATGATTCATTTCCTCTGCCCCCTGCCCACTGGTGACATGGGGCACCAGTGACCCTCTCCTGCTGGGCAGGGGTCTCACTTAGGGCACCCCCCACCCGATTGTTGCCCAGCTACTCCCCCTCACCCATTTGCCGACTGGCTGCATAGGGAAGGGACTCTTGCCTCCTCCTTGTAGCAGATCCAGGACATGACAAATAACCTTCATAGAGACCTGGATAGAAATTCCCTAAGGTGCTCTAATTTAAAACACTTTCATTTACTACCTGATTTAATGAGACCGTAAATGAGGGTTACTTTTTTGTGCGATTGGCCATTTAAAAAGTCCTTTTCAACTATGCGTATGTGTTATGACATGGCGCTTTTATGGGTCAGATGGCATGAAAAATGTCACTTGTCTGCCCAGAATTTTATGCATTGAATTAGATTTGTGTACTGTACCAAGAGAAGAAGCTCTATCACATACTTGCTAAATCCTTCTGTTTCTTTTATGGCCAATTACTGTAGTATCATCTCTGGTTCTTATCTAGATTGAGGCTAAGACAAGTCACGCACAGGTGAAGTCTAACAACCTGACAAAACCCCAAAGGCTTGGAGGTCTGAGTTCCCCAGCCCTGGAACCCAACGCCACAGGATATACATTATACCCTGAAGTTCACCGATTACATCAATCTGCTATTTGCAGAAGACACTCTCCACAGCATTAGCCATATAACTGGTTTGGGCCACATATCAATGTGGACATAGACAAAAACAGTTTTCTGCAAGAAAAGGAAAGAGAACCATGCAAACGTTAAAGTAAGCAGTACCATGATGGGTAGCTTCACACATCTATCTACAGGACAAGGGTTTCTCTAAGATTGTAAGAAGGATACAGCGGGAGCAGGCAGCCCTGGGTGATCTGAGGCTGACAGAAAGAGGCAAAGGAGCCTCCCTAGACACAAAAATCAGACTACTCAAAACATCTATATTTTCTACCAAACTTCAAAAAGATATGGACTTTCAAAAAGGTCAGCACACAAAAACTGATGGCCTCTGAAATACAGTGTTACAAGTGTTCTTTGCAGTGAGCTGGAGAAACCCCATCAGAAACCAGCAATATGGTCAGAAAAAGGATTGCTATGACAGAGTGTTTTGAGGTGGCAATGAAAAGGTTAGGCTTGCTATTGGATGCATGTTCTGGGTGAAGGAAAATGTACTTGCTAAGTACTGTGCCTGTCATGGTGCAAGTGGCAGATCAAGACACAGACTGGAAAAAAGTGGTTTAATGATGAAACACAATGATGCACCAAAAATATAAAGACACTATGTACCAAAGCACAATTCAGGACTGGTCCCTATAGACATCAGCTTGTGGGACAGAGGAAGGCAGGCAGACTAGAGAACAAGAAAACAACATCATTTTGAAGAAAAGGAGAGGCATTAAGCATTTTTCTCTTTATAGATCTCAATTTTTCTCTTTACCCTCAATTCTTGTCATAGGAATAGTAGGAGGGACATGGAAGGAAAACGCAGCCAAGTGACTTGTACATTTTCTTCACAATATAGGGATTTTTTTCCTTAATACCAGACAAAAGATGGAACCTAAACAGAATCTGAAATTGCACAGTTCCTTCATATGAAGTATGTATACATGTGTATTTCTTTGACCTTTGCCTTCTTGTCCTTACTAGCACATTTGTAAGCCCAGTAAGGGTGGCATTGAAAGAGAAAGGGCAAAACGATGGAGAACATAAGGAGCTCCACCCTCCCTCACCCCCCCCCCCCAGCTGTTCTCACAGATACCAAGCACCATTCTGGTGACTATGAGGTCTGGCACATAATTGTTTACTATTCTTCAAACTCCACACCAATGCATCTACTACTGATTCCTTTTGTTGTTAATGGTGTTAACTCAATATACAGTGTGAATTTTGGAGATGTGATAGTGACACAATATGAACTCATAAATTCGTGCTAGCAGTAACTCTATAGCTAATTTGCCTGGGAATCAGGCTACTGGTACTGGTACCGGTACCCTGAAGATTGCTGTCTCAGAATACTGTGGACTAGTTAAGAGATGACATACCGTTTTGGTAAAGGCCAGAAATTGCAGCCTTATCCTAGTTCCTGTAGAATACTGGAAATAAAGTAACCCCTCTACTCTGAGCAGACAAAGTTTGTACGTGCCTTTACTTTATAAGGGAAGGCAGCTATTTCATTTTGTGTAAAAAATGTCCTGCTTAGTTCTAATTGGACAGCTCAGGAATGAGGCTCTGCTAAAAATGTCTCTGGCACCCTTTCATTTAAGGAGCTCTTTCATCTTTCTAGCAATGCCAGACTCTCCAAATGTTTGGGTTTGTCCAGGCTCTCTCCTGTGCCTCATTGATAGGCTTCATGGATTTTTCTCTATAACTCAGAAAGGAGAGAGGAAATAATCTCTATGGATTAAAAAGATCTTCTAATAACCTGATTTACTGCAGCAGCCTTGCAGAATGATGCGTCTGTGAAGTGTCAAATGAAATATAAACTGTCAGGGATACCGATGAGTAAGAGTAGTGTTTCTGAGATGCTTACTAGCCTAAGTATTTCCAAAGTAGCTCGAGCAAGGCATCCACATGGAAGGGGGCAAAGACTGCCCTTTCTTTCTTGTTTATGGTTTTCCAGAAACTGTTATGGCATATTTAATGCTGAACACTAGCTACTTCTCATGTTGGGCCAGACACTCAGCCCCCGTTTGTGCTGCTGTGCTACAACAGAGGATTTAACAGCAGCAAAGGATTTTTCATTGCCTGGAAGCATCCTATCAGCCCTGTATCAGCATAGGGAGCATTGTGGGAAGGAAATGGTGACTCCAGTCACACTGGGCAAGTGTCTTTTGGAGACATTCAGTTCACACATCGGAGATTGCATGAGCAATTCACAAAGTTTTTTGGGTTTGTTGCAGGTGTAATGGAGAAAACAGACATTTTCAGAACTTGCTCGTGATTTTGGATGGCCTTGTTTTGAAAAACTCCAAATAAAGTCCTCATTTTCAGAGACTTAAAAGCTCACCATGTTCTGAAAAAAGCACACTCCTTTAAAATATCTCAGGTTGGGCACTCAGAGACTTAGGCCTCCCTCAACCATAAATACTTTAAAATATCTGTCCTCTGACACACAGGTGATACAGGGCACCCTTGTTATTAAAGGCTCCTTCCTTCCATCTTGCTGAGGTTGTTTATTTATTCCATTATCCCTCCAGCAAAGCATTTTGAGCCCCAACAAAGGAAGCATATTCAAAGGTCAACTGGGTCAATAATTGTTCCTGGTCCTGTTTACTGATATTTCCACTACATCAAAGGTACAACTGCACCTCATGTAGATGTGCCCAAACTAGCTTTAAACTAGCCATCTCAGGTACTGAAAGCAGTGTGTTCACAACAATATGGGGTTTGACCCTGCTTCTACTGCAGTACCCCTAGCTAGGAAATTTAAAGCCCAAGTTAGGTATATCTGTACACTGCAGTCATTTCTTTGACAGCGCTGTAGACAGTAAAGTGACCTTGGCATTATTCCATTAACTTCAGTGCAAGTTGTGCCCCCTCCCCACCACTTACACTAGTATGAGAACAGAATCCAAATTTGCTTAGATAAATTAAGTCTTTTTGGCCAATATTGCTTCAAAAAAATAGAAGCTGGCAAGAATGCATTCATTCTCTACCAATGTTTCCATTATATAGAGGTAACAGACCAAAAATGCAAGTATAGGTGTGCACCAGTATCTCAACTTATTTGTGCAGCTAGATAAAACTAGCACTTATTTCAAGCTGTTACAGGTACCTGTCGAGGTCAGGCAGCTGTGAGAACATATTCTTTTTTAAATCCTTTTAAAAATCACACACACACACACACACCCCACCAGGTACCTCCCAACCTCACTCTGACCAGGGTATAATGTATATCCTGTGACACTGGGTTCCAGGGCTGGGGAACTCACTCAGACCTCCACGCCTTTGGGGTTTTGTCCTCGAGTCAGCATTCAGCAGAGACCGGTGGGGTGGTAAACAGCTTTATCTTTATTAGGAACAGGATTCAGCAACTCACATGCTGACAGCTTGCAGGGGGGACTACAACTACCCACCACCACAAACCACACCCGCAGGGCATCAGGGGGAGACTGCCTCATCCTGCTGCTGGCCCCTTAAAGGTACATTCCATACACCACATCCCCCTTCTTTACTCTGGGAGCTCCCTCTTAAATAGTTGGATGTTCATCAGGTGCTACTTTAACTCAGAACATTTCAGGATTGTGGAGTCAGAGGTTGCTAGCACTTGGCTCACTGGTGCGGTCTAGCCTTTACTGCTATCCCATTATATAGTCCTTGTACTTCACAGGCAATCTCACCACATGTCCACTCTTAGTTTATGTGGTGTCACCAGGTTCCTCTGTGGGTGCTGGTGGATTCTCTGGACTGTGATGAAACTGTTGCTCGTGGTGGTCTGGTTCTACTGAAGTTTGTTCTGCTGCCGTCTCCTTAGGTACATCAACATGTTCTTTTGGTCCTGATGAGTAATCCTTTCTTAAATGTCTTCTGTTCCTCCTGTAGACATTACCGGTGGAGGTTGTTACTACATAGAAGCGCGGTTCATCCCTTTTTGCCATAACGGAAACTGGTGCTCAACCTGTACTTGTTTGCATCCTTACTTTCTCCTCCTCTCGTAGAGGTGCCAAGAATGCAGCCATGCAGTCGTAGCACTCCTTTTGGTGCCTTTGAAGGTCTCCATGGGAGACATTCAGTGGTAGTCTAGGAGTTAGCACTGCCGTTGTAGCAGGGAGGGGACTGCACAAAAGTCTCCCCTTCAGAAGCTGAGCTGGAGCACACTCAAGACCGGTAATGGATGTGTTCCTCAGATCAAGTAAAGCCAGAGATAGATCAGAGACATTCTGCAAAGTCTTCTTAAACATTGACTTGTTGGTCTGAACTGTGCGTTTAGCCTGACCACTGGATTGTGTGTAACCTGGGCTAGAATGGGTGATGGCTATGCCCCAGTCAGTCGCAAATTGTTTCATCGTGTGACTTGCAAATGGCACGTGATCACAGTCTCTTTAGCAAGCCAAACACAGACTTCATATTGGCTACTACCATGCCAGCTGTTTTGTCTGGCAGGTGCAAAACTTCAAGGTACTTGGAGTAATAGCCAACTATGATCAAATAAGACTGTCCCCGTAGGTCAAAAATGTCCACTGCCAGTTTTAACCAAGGCAGGTCTGGGATCTCATGTGAGATCATGAGCTCCTTCTCATTACTGGGTTGGAGCTCTTGACAAGGTGCACAATTTGCAATCCATTGCTTGATGTGGGCATTCATTTTAGGCCAATACATGATTTGTCGAGCTCACGCTTTCCACCTTTGTATGCCTTGATGGGGTAAGTGAAGCAAGGTCAACATGTTGGTCCTCGCACCACTTGGAATAATTATTTTTGGCCCAATCATAAGCAAATTATCTGGATTTGTTCTCTGAGAGGCTAGTATGGCTTTATTTCAGTTTTGTTTTTGCCTGCTCGGCCATCCATTAAGATGCTGCGCCCTAAGGGCGTGTAGTTCCTTGTCAGACTTCATGTGCTCCTGTAACTGCTGGAGTAACTGGTCACTGAGTGGCTCTGTTTCCATCAGACCATTAATCACCTTTTCTGAGTGGAAAAGGTCAGGTTCAGGAGGAGTAGTGAGCGTTGTGGCTTCAGAAAGCATGTCAGCCATGACATGTCTTTGCCTTTGGTACAGTGAATAGGAAATTGGCCCAAACCTTCAAAAAGATCTGGGTATAGTTTGAGAAGTTCTGCCTTGGTTGCAGGTGCTGTCAAAGCCATTCCATGGACTTGTCTGATAAGATCTAAGGTGGTGCATGCCACTCTACCAAGTATTCGTGGGTCACTGTTGTCTGTTATATGAAAAGTTAAATCAGATTCATTAGCACCAGGTTTGCAGTGTGCAATGATTGCGCCTTGTGGTTTGATGTGTGCACCGCCAAATGCAACCAATGTAACATGAGCTGGAGTCTTCTGATTTGCAAAGCCTTTGCTACATCTGCTGGGATAGTGTTTGCTTCTGCTCCAGTATCTAATTTAAAAGCAACTGGCATGGCAGCAATCATGACTGTGCTATAACAGGCCTTCTGGTTATCAAAGGTCTGCGAGTGCTGCTTTGCGGACATTGCACCCATATATGGGGTATTGACTCATTTTGCAGACTTCGGAGACTCTCCCTTTGATTTGCACATTTTTGCAAAGTGGTTCACTCCCAAACATTTGTAATACGTTTCTCCAAAAGCTGGGCAGGATGGAGGCTTGTGTGTGCTTCTTCCACACCTTTTTCAGGCTCTGCCTTCGTTAGCTTGATTGCTCTCCTGTGGAGCAAACTTCACTGATGGCTTGCTTTGTTTTTGCAAAGTGCTCTGGCAGCTTTGCTTTTGCTCAGCTGTATACAAGCTTGCTTTTGCAGACATAGCTCGGGCCTGAGCGCTTGTGAGTGCTCAGGCCCGAGTTTTGTGTAGATTTACACAGTCTGTGTTAGGGTGAGGGAGGCATTTTCCAGAAGCCTTTCTTTGAGTTTGCAGTTAGTTATGCTGAAGACAATTTTGTCCCTCAACATAAGATCCTCAGCAAGTCTAAGTTCACAATGCCCTGCTCTGCTTCTGAGGTCTGTGACAAAATCATCTAAGCCTATAGCCTCATTGTATCTAAGTTGCCAGAACTGATACCTTTCAAAAGCAGGGTTTTTTCTGGGTCACAGTAGTTTTTGAATGCTGCAAGCACCTCCATAAGGGTTTTGTTACTAAGGTCTGCCAACACCCCTTGCTCGTTGTTGTAAATTTCAAGGGCTTTATCCCTTAGCATGCAGTGAAGCATGCCTGCAATTTTATAATCCTCTGCCTCTTCCTCAGCCTTTGTGACTGAAAGGTATAATCGAAGCTTCTGTTCCCAGCTCCTCCTTTTCTCCCCAAGACTTCCAGTAAAGGATAATGGTGGTGGAGGTTTGAAATGCTCCATTTTTTTTCTTTGAATGAAAGCTGTAACCCCCTTAATCAGGCTGCTGGTGACTCCACTGAGAGACAGATCACTTCTGACACTATATAGTGTTTACTCTATGCCCTTGGGTTCAGCTATGGGGTACTCACTCAGACCTCCACGCCTTTGGGGTTCTGTCCTGGAGTCACCATTCAGCAGAGACCGGCGGGGTGGTAAACAGCTTTACTTTTATTAGGAACAGGATTCACCAACTCTCATGCCTACAGCTTGCAGTGAGAACTACAACTACCCACCACCACAAACCACACCCGCAGGGCATCAGGGGGAGAGAGGAGTCATCCCACCGCTGGCCCCTTAAAGGTACATTGCATCTACCACACAGGGTTATTCATCCTTCACTACTTGAAATGTATATACTTGCGACACCCTAAGGAGATTTCTATTTGACAAACCTAAGGCAAAAAATGAGGCAGGGAAATTTTCCAAAAGAAAATTGATTATTCAGAGTTATTTCTGTTTCAAAGAAAAGTGTGCTCATATATGAACAACTCTTAATTATTAAAATTCACAGAACCGCATTACTTAGCAACTGTCTGGAATCAAAATACACAAAGAAAGGCTTCTTGTTCCTCTTACAACTCCAGTGCTTGTGCCAGTGTCAGTGCCAGTTTGCTGTTTGCTTGCTACCAATACATGGATAGCTGCATGGTAGGTTCCTAACCTGTAATTAATGCTGATTTTTATCATTTTCATATCAGGAACTTTGGACATTCGTTCTTCACCAGTCCTTTGCATTTCAAAAACCCAAACTTCCGTTTCCTTTTTGTTGGCCGTGGTTACACATTCTCCTCCCTCACTGGGCTCCTTGTAAACCTGCGCAAGATGTTTCTTTCACTTCTGCATTTAATCAAGCTCTTCTATATGAACAGACACTTGACCTCCCTACTTCTGTCTCAGATTATTTGCATATGTGTTCTGGATGGTAAAAAGTGCAGCGTCAGACAGTTTCTTCTCAATAGACATCATCACAGACCGGTAGGAGTTCCATGTAGATGACACAGCTGTAGTTTCTTGTCTCTCTCTGCAGCTGTTTGGGCTGGAAGAATTCTATACTTAGTACAATTACCTCTATGCTCCTGGAGAAGATGAGGGAAATGATTGCACTTTTTACTTTCCTCTTTGGCTAAGTACAGACAGCCAAAAAGCCTGAGGCTAAATCAATTCAATCTTAGCAGGTTAGTCTAAACTATGTGGATTGAACAAATAAGCAAGTGAACAGACACTCACCTTTGATTCCAGAAATGCAGACACATGCCTGCAGTGGTCCAAGTCAGAAGCCAAGGACACTAGAGCATGCCTCTCCCCCCCTGCTCAGCTGGAGCAGACAGCTTGGGCCAAAGCTAGCCCACCCACTCTGCAATGGGTGGAGATATCATGGTGGAGGTGTAAAGCATCCTGGGATGCTGGGGGACTGTGAGTTAACTTGAATCTGGAGAAGATCTGAGACAGAATTTCAATAAACTGATTTAACCTAAATCAGTTAAGTCATCATAGAATCATAGAATCATCATAGAATCATAGAAGTAGGGTCGGAAGGGACCTTGTAGATCTTCAAGTCCGACCCCCTGCCTGGGCAGGAGGGAAACTGGGCTCAAGTGACCCCAGCCAGGTAGGCATCGAGCCTCTTCTTAAAGATAAAGACCCCCAGGGTAGGAGCCAGCACCACTTCCCTTGGAAGTTGGTTCCAGCTCCTAGCCGTCCTAACTGTGAAGTAGTTCTTACGGATGTCTAATCTGAACCTACTCTCCAACAACTTGTGGTTGTTATTTCTTGTTATCCCTGGGGGCGCCAGGGGAAGGTCTCCCCCAAGCAAGGTCTCCCCCAAGCCCTTCTGGTCCCCCCTAGTGAGTTTATAGACGGTTACCCAGGTCCCCCCTCAGCCTTCTCTTGTGAAGGCTGAACAGGTTCAGGTCCCGTAGCCTGTCATTGTAGGGTCTGCCCTGCTGTCCCCGGATCATATGAGTGGCCCTTCTCTGGACCTTCTCCATGTTGTCCACATCCCTCTTGAAGTGGGGTGCCCAGAACTGGACACAGTACTCCAGCTGTGGCCTGACCAGTGTTACGTAGAGGGGGAGGATCACCTCCTTGGCCTCTATAGTACATCCATCCAGATTTATCTTAAACTGGTGTCAGCCATATTGGAAGTGGTTTATGTGCACTGAACTTCTCTGTGTTACATATTTGAACTGGTTTCCAATCACTTATACAGGTTTATGTGTTATTTCTGCCCCTAGCCTTTCTGTCTGCCTCAGTGCTGCTACTGGACAAGCACAACTTCACTTCTGAACCACCAGCTTTTTAATGCATCTGAACCATTGCCCTGAAGGGAAGGGATTGTTTTGTTTTGCACAACAGTGGCCTAAGAAAAGCAGATGGGTGCAAAAAGAAATCCCCAGCCAACAAAAGTGAAAAAAGCAAGAAGTTTTTAAAAAAATATATTAGGAAGAAAAAGACCTTCAAGGACTTGATCCAAAGCCACAATATAATTCTCTCTATTTACATCAGTAGGATTTGGAACAGTAATGTAACAAGGATCAGAAAAAGTGATAGTACATACATTATTCTGCATACATGTAATTGATCTATATCATTTAGTGTATAAATAAAATATAATCTATTTAGACAAGTAGTGCAAGCTTGTTTCACAAATTCTCATGAGGACAGAATATTACATGATTTTACTGAAAAAGCCTCAGCATTTGGAGAATATAAAGAGAAACTATCTGTGAGAGTATGGAGAGAAAATTGTAAAGAACTAAAGAAAAGTTATTTTTGTTTCCTCTTACAAAATAGTAAATTAAAATACAAGATGCAGGACACCTCCTGTATACCTTGGGATTCTCGCTCTTGAAATCATAATAAGCGTAAGTGAATCTACGTCCCAGTTCACCCTTTCATACCACATACTTTTCTTTTAAAGATTTGTTGAATGGAGTTAACTAAATTCATTTTAGAAAAAGGTTACTTCAGCCACTTTTGTCACTGCCACAATACACTGTGGCCTAAACTTCTCAAGTTGACAGGGTAATTTCTTAAATTCCATTTCCACATTAGACACCAGAGCCTTGCCACTCTCTCTTTCCTACTCATATTAGTGCTCGTGGCTTATTGTCTGGAATCTGACTCTGGGAATTCATTTATGATGGCATGTGTTCAAGCCTCTCCACTATAATATAAACTTTTTCTGCTCACTCTTCAGTCTAAGTTACACATGTTGTTTAACAAATGAGAAAATTATGCAATTAACAGCTCTTAAATATAAACACCTTTCCCATAATGAATGGCGTGCAGTCAAAACAATTTAAGTATATTATTGCCACCATAAAGTAACTCAGTGCCACTGAGATCATAAATGGCATGGCATCTCATAAAGCACTGGAAAGAAAGCATGCTCAAAAGCTATGCTAATATTTGGTTTACTTTTTAGGCCTATAATATATACAATGTGAAATATTTTTTCACTGGAATGGTTTTCCTTCCTATTTTGGGATCCTAAGAATTTTAATAAGGGAGCCATTTCTGTGTGCAGAAGTTTCCACCACCTTGTCCCTGCAGAATAAAAACACTGGGGCAAACTGTGCTGAGCTTCTGAAGACCCAGAGATGGGGGCCAATACAGCTTCAAGATAGCTTTAAACCACCCAGAGTGAGATGTTCCAGAGGATGATATGGCCTCATCCTAATTCAGAACAGCACTGGAATCCCCCTGTAATTTCATAGATTTCATAGACATTTGGGCTGGAAGGGACCCCGGAGGATCATCAAGTCAAGCCCTGTGCCCTATGGGCAGGAAGTCAGTAGGGATCATAGGATCCCAACAAGATAAGCATCCAAATGTGTCTTGAAGGCATTCAAAGTGGGTGCTTGAACCGCCTCCAGTGGCAAGCTATTCCAAACCTTGGGGGCTCGGACAGTGAAGAAGTTCTTTCTTATGTCCAGCCTGAATTGGTCACGGCAGAGTTTGTGACCGTTCGATCTTGTCATCCCTTGGGACGCTCTGGTGAACAGACGTTCCCCCAGATCCTGATGGGCACCTCTGATAAACTTATAGGTGGCCATCAGATCACCCCTGAGCCTGTGCTTTTCCAGGCTGAAGAGTCCCATGTCTCTCAGCCTCTCATCATAAGGTCTGTTTTCTTGACCTCTGATTATGCACATGGCTCTCCTCTACACCCTCTCAAGCTTCTCCACCTTCTTTTTGAATTGTGGAGCCCAAAACTGGATGTAGTACTCCAGCTGTGGCCTCACCAAGGCTGAGTACAGTGGGAAAACGACGTCCCAGGATTTGTTTGAGAAGCATCTATGGATGCAAGCCAGCATTTTGCTCGCTTTACTAGCCGCAGCATCACACTGAAGGTTCATGTTCATCTTGTGGTCAATCATGACCCCCAAGTCCCTTTCATCTGTAGTGCTAACCAGCATAGCACTGCCGAGCCTATAAGCATGCTGCAGGTTTTTTCTCCCAAGGTGGAGAAACTTGCATTTTTCAGTGTTGAACACCATCAGGTTCTTGTCCGCCCATTTCATGAGCCTGTCAAGATTTGCCTGGATCACCCTCCTGTCCTCAGGTGTGGATGCTTTACCCCAGAGTTTGGTGTCATTGGCAAACTTGGCCAGTCCGCTTCTGACACCAATGTCCACATCATTGATGAAGATGTTAAATAGTATAGGCCCTAGGACAGAGCCTTGAGGGACCCCACTGGTGACTGCGCACCAAGATGATTGGCTCCTGTCAACCACCACCCTCTGGGTCCTACCACGGAGCCAGTTCCCCAGCCAGCAGATTGTGGTGAGGTCGAGGCTACAGTTAGCCAGTTTAGCCAAGAGGTGATCATGGGATACCAGATCAAAGGCTTTTTTAAAGTCAAGATATACAACGTCAATCTCTCCCCCCTTGTCCAGGTGATAGGTCACCTGGTCATAAAAGGAAATGAGATTGGTCAAGCAAGACCTACCTGCAACAAACCCATGCTGGGTATCCCTCAGGATATTGCCTTCAGCTAGTCTGTTAAGGATGGCCTCTTTAGTAATCTTTTCCAAGACCTTCCCCAGGATAGAGGTCAGGCTGATGGGCCTGTAGTTTGCCGGATCTACTTTCCTCCCTTTCTTGAAGATAGGCACAACATTGGCCAATGGGTGGGGCTTAGAGGTTTGGCAGCCTGCCCTGCACCTGAAAAGGATTCCTCTATAACAGGGGAATCCCCTATTTCTCTCTTGAGGCAACTTTACATCCTTTTATGCACCTGCAGCCAAATCTTAACCTCATTCAAGTCAATGCCAAAACCCCACGTGACTTCAATGGTACAGTCCTGATTTTACTGGGATGGTACCACAGGAGCTGATGAGATTAGAATCTAGCCTAGGAGCTCTATAACACAAGAGAATGTCACTGAATCCATCTATTATAGTGCAAGGATGTGAGCTGACCTCTTGACTTTCTCGCACATAAGTAAGGAATGAAATAATTTGCCTCTTGAGAGGCAACTGCACATTTGTAAGGCTTCTGATCTCCCTTGGGCAGATGAAGAATCCAGCACTTGCAAGGTTTTTAGAAAATATTTGGCAGTTAAGTATCTGCCATGAAGTACCCAGAACAATACAAGAAGGATCTGGTGCTGATAAAAATGGCGCAAAAATCATATTCTGCTCAACCTTTTCCAACTCTTCCATCCTTTCCTTTTGCATGCCTCACCTGCAACACCCTTGATGGAACACCATTAGCATTGACACATGTTCAGGGCCCCTCTCTAACTCATGGTGCTTTACATAAAATGTCATGAGTTAGAGTGCCTCCCACAAGCACACAGACATTGCCTGTTGTGTCGGGGGGTGGGGTGAAATAGAGCCTGCCTACACTTCTCCCCAGCTCTGGGACTGTCAGAGGAGAGGAAGTGAAGGGAGCAGCAGCAGCTGCAGGCTGCTATACCTGGCCTGAGCCGGAGAGGGTGTCAAAAGGAAACGCCTCTCACCTCGTGGCCCCCATCAGCTACCCCAGCTTAGGTATTAGGGGGAGCCAGGCTGGTCCCCTGAGGTGAAAAAGCTGTTCCATTCCCCTCCCCCCTACAGCTCAGGCCCAGATAGAGCTGGGGGGTGTGGCAGGGTGGAACAGAGCCCCCTCACCTCAGAGACCCAGCCCAGCTCCTCCCCTGTACCACAGCCAGGGTAGCTAGTGGGGGCTGCAAGGCAAGGGGGTCTCCCTTCCTGCACCTGCTTCAGCTCAAGCTAGGCATAGCAGCCTGCAGCTACTGCTGCTCCCTTCACTCCATTGCCTCTGACAGCCCGGGGTACAAGCACAATCATAGCACAGCCCTGCCCCCTTGTAAAAAATTAATCCTTGAGGTAACACAAGTTTCCTAAAGCAGTCTAAAGCAGAGCACCTTAATCTGTTACCTGATTAGACAAGAGTTAATTTTTCACACAACTGGCCATTTTAGAAGAGCTCTGCAGCCATGCTCCTATGTTAGGTCACAGCTGTAGGGCACTTTCAGGGGCCAAATCATATGAAAAAGTCACTTCTGTCTTTACCCAATCAGAATTTGCTGTGAAGAAGCAGAAGCAGCCACCCAGGCCATATTGCAAGTACCACAGAGAGGGAAGGAGGCCACTTCTGAAACACTTGGCTTCAAAGAGGTACTTGAGAAATTATTTGGCTGAAACTGAATATCATATTTTGCTTGGAATTGATTAGGCTATTTATTCAGGATCAAATATTAGTGCACCCCTGCTTATTATTACCAATCCTTAGAAACAAAGAGTCCTTCCCTTCCATCACTTAGATACTACAGTAATAGGAACCACAAATAGAGTGTGAACAATGACTTAGTATGTTTATCAACTGATTAGTTTATAGGCTATATTCATTTCACTTAATTCATGTCTACTTAGTAATTGACTACCCATGGGGCTGTGAAGCTGGGCAGAGAAGGAAGTGGGAACTAGGGCTGTGAAACATGCCAACATTTTGAGTCTTAGTATGGAGGAGAAAGAAGGCAGAGTACATGGGTGGGGAAGGTCAAAGCATGGCCAGAACTGCACCATACTTCTTCCTGCCTGAAACGACAGCCAGCACATGTGAGGTGGCATAAAATGGCTGAGGTTGGTCCTCAAACCCTACCAGCTCTAACTCCTGTGTTGGCAGCTGTTTGCCCAAGACCTTTATCGTAAGCTTAAAATGACAACCTTTATTGAAATGCATGCGACTGTCTGGGCAATGCACATTCAGAATGAGATCACCATGTTCTGTTCTCTTCTTGAAGAAGAGTGATGAGTCAGAGGAGGCTGACTGCTGTCTGATGAGAGGGCAAAAGAGCATGCCAAAAAGGTGACACTTTTAAATCTTTTTTTTTTTAAGTAAGGAGGCATCAAGAAGGGCAAAGGACCATAGGGAACACTGAGCTCCGAAACCTTTATCACTTTTATAAAAAATGACCTGGAGAGAGAAGATGACAAAGGGCAGATGGGATGTGGCTACCAACAATTGCAAAACCAGATCTCTAACTGCAAATCATTTGATGCAGTTTCAAGTCCTGACTAAGTAAATAGTTGCCAAAAATAGATCTAAAAGCCCCCTTTCCCCTTCCTTTTGCTACTGATTTCAATCTATTTTTAAGTTGCTAAGCTTAATAAAGTTCAAAAAAAAAAGTCCACAGCATGTTTTCCCTAAGGTCTCTAACTAAACAGTCAAAACCACAAGGGACAATGTTGGGTAGTGACTGTAAAGAAAGCCCTGTACTTTAAAAAGTTGAAAAATAGGACCTCGTTTAGGGAAAGCAAAATGTAAGATGTGACCTATTATAGCCATATTCAAAGTAAAGTTCACTCCTCTATGGAGAGGGTCTTTGCCCCTTAACTTTCACTATCAGATTTAGCCCCAGTTCTACACAACACATGCTACAGAGAATTAGTGAATTCTCAGAATGCCTCAGTCCTGCTTTCTTGTACAGCACTAGACAGGACACCTGTGAGAAAGGGTTAAACTCTTCTTCACCAACCAGCAAATGAATTCTTAGCACACTCTCACAGTTAACATACTCCATAATTTTGTTATTTTTATTCCAACCTTTTTATCTGTAAAGTATGAATTATCGCTGAGGCATGACTGCTACGAGCTAAACTATCAAAATGAGCCATAGGATTGTAGAAATCTGCTAAAAATTCTAAAGGCATGCAGAGAGCTCAGTACCAAAGCATGTCTTTATTGTAGTGGGTGTCAACCTATTTGGCAGTCATGCCACAGATTAGCCCCCCACCCTCCCACCCAGAGTGCCACTCCAGTCTCTTTCCTCTGCCCGATCTGCTGCTCTGCTTCCTGGCCTGTGCTCCCTGTCTGATCTTCTGCTCTACCTTCCGCTTTCTGCCCTATCTGGTGCCACATACAGAGGCTTCTCAAACCATTCATGGCACTCCTGGCCACCCCTATTTTACAGTATTTTTAACAAAGCAATCAAAGTAAAATTTGAAAAAAAATTACCCAGAGCCAAGAAATGACCACCTGATAATGCAATGACAACAGGAAGAGGCACAAAACTCAATGCTCATTACTGGAATGCATGTGGGATTATTGAAAAGCAGCCCCATGGCAAAAATGAAGAAATATGACAGTCAACCAGAGGATAGGAATACATCTACATTTATGGTAACATTACAGTGATTGGCTGTGAGAGTCACCAGGCACCCAGCCAGTTTGCTTTTCCAGTTTCAAGAAAAGCTCTGTTTGCTTGGGAAAAAAGTCTTCTGTGAAGAATTCATTGGTGTAGTCACTGGTGTTTCATTGGTTTAAACGAAAATATAGGATTCAGGACTGTAACAACAAGCTAGATTGTAATGGACACACGTCTGCTTTAGCTGATATCCAAAGTAACATTTATTATTCCAAATTGTCAATGTTTAAGGCCAATTCATCTGCTCCTATAGAAATACTGCAGGAGAGGAAGTAAGTGGGCAGTATAACGTAGAGCTTTTTTGTTTAATGCTGTTTGAACTCCCAGGTTCCAATTGGACTCATAGGCTAGGTACAGACATTACACATAATCCAGTTTAAGTGATCAGAAACTAGTTTAAACCTGTAACAGAACAGATGTTCAGTGCACATAAACCAGTTTGAAAATGGCTGAAACCAGTTTGAGATAAACCTGATTGAATGTAGTATCAGACTTAAATGATTTGGGTCAAACTAGTTTATGCAATGTCTGTCCCAGACCCTTTGCTCGTTTAAGCTAAATCAGATAACGCCATCATCCTGGCATGTTCTCTGAGCTGGGCGGGGCTCTCTGCTCCACAGCAGAGCTGGTCCCTCCCCTCTGCTCTTCCCTGTGCCCCCTTCATCCCCCTCACCACTCACTGCTTAAGCAGAAATCCGTTCCTCCTCTCTCCCACTGCATACACTGTAACCAGCATGTGGTATGCTAGCTAATGCTGTGTAAGGCAGATAGGACAGTGTCCACTTAAGGCTTTTTGGAAGTAATCAGCAGCTCAGATGGTAATGTCCCTGCATTCCTTCCTTTGCAAAAATCTGTTTAAGAAGAGCTTGTAATGAGTGAGACTTTGTTTTCTGATGGGGTGTTTGTGGTGGGCCAGTAGGCAGTGCTCCTGCATTGAGCCACCCACCTCACTGTGCCTGACCACCTTCCAGGTTCTGAGTGCCTCCCTGGGGGCACCTCACATCCAGCCAACCCTCTTCCTGGAGCACACCCGCTAGCCTGAGGGTAATGCTGCCACCACTCAAGTTCTGGACTGATCCTGGCCCTGTGCCCCCTAGGAAACACAGGCCTAGTAGTCCTTGAGAGTACTTGACCCACTGCAAGAAATTGAGGTGCTTCCCTCAGTCCCTCAGATGACCTGGTGAGAGGTCTGCGGGTGCTCGACCACCTGGGTGACAGCGATCATCACCTGCTGGAATTCACTATCCAGCGCACAGTGGCAGAGGGCTGCAGCAAGGCAGCAGCCCTGGACTTCAGGAAGATGGTTTTCAATGAGGTAAGGAGAATAGTCAGGGAGATGCTGAGATCCTGGAGGGGAGGGGAGTTGGGTGTCCAAGAAGATGGTTGTTCCTTAAGGAGGTGATACTCCAAGCCCAAAGGGAGGTAATTCCAACACAGATCAAAGGGGGCAAGAGGGCACAAAAGCCCCCATGGCTCACCAAAAGCATCCAGGAATGTCTCCTAGCTAAAAAGGAGGCGTACACCCAATGGAAGGGAGGGGCCATCACCTGGGAGGACTATACCTCTGTTGCTCGGGACTGTAGGGGGGCGGTCAGGAAGGCCAAGGCAAAGATGGAACTGGGACTAGCTACCAGAATCAAGGACAACAAGAAGTCCTTTTTTAAATACATAGGGGGTAAAAAGAAGGTACCAGGTAATGTGGGGCCTCTGCAGGACACACTAGGAAATCTGGTCATCACACCAGACAGTAAAGATAACCTATTAAACAATTTCTTTGCCTCCAATTTTCTGAGCAGGGACCGGGCCATCCTCCCCACTGGGACCCCCGTAGGTCCTAGGGGAGGTGCACCCAGGCCTACGGTCAGAGAGGACCTAGTCAGGGAACTTCTGGAGGGACTGGACATATTTAAATCAGCAGGTCCTGACGATCTCCACCCCAGAGTGCTATGGGAATTAGCAGAGGTCATTGCGGAACCCCTGGCATGGCTTTACAAGCACTCATGGTGCTCTTGTTGTCCTGTGGGGTCAGGCCAACTCTCAGGATCTCAATGTTGTGCTGTTAGACAGGAGGGTGTGACACAATTGCACATATACAAACACACAAATCAATTAGGTGCATACACACACACACACCAGCTCAGGCACATACACATCCAAACCAGCCTAGGCACCTGCATACCTATCACCAATTCAAGCACATACACAATACACCCCAAAGGTTAGACACAGATTGCTAATTCATATATCATGCACACGATGACTATTCATGCACACAATGACTATATATATATATACACACACACACACTCACCAGTTCGCACACATACAACCCACCTACACATACACACAGGTAAGCTCCTAACTTGGATGGTACAGTGTGTATGTGTGTGCTTGGGGTACCTGGGATACTTGGGGGAAGGTTCAGGTGAGAGAGAGAGAGAATTAAAGTGTAGGGAGTGAAAGTTGCCAGAACACGGATTAGAACTGGTGGACTGCAGAAAAGCTGGCTGAGGAACTGAGGCTTGGGTTTACTTAAGGTAGACTGGAGCTGGAAACTGAGGCAGACAGCTGAGATATTGGCGGGGGGCAGATAAGTGGTGGCATGGAGGAAACAGCCAGGAAAGAAACTGAGGCAGAAACCTGGTTGCTCAGGGGGAAAGGAAAAGGCAGTGGGGATAAGACAGTGGCAAAGAAAAAGGGGTTGGAGGCAGAGAGGAGCTCAGGAAAGGTGTTGGAGGTGGCAGTGAGCCAGAAGCAGGAGAAGGAGAAATGAGACAGAAGTTAGAGGGGCGAGGAGCAGAGATTGGAGCAGGGCCAAACCATAGTAAAGTAAAACCCAAATTAGGGGTCCAAATAAGAGCTTTATTAAACAGCCAACACACTACACAGCCCCATGAAGTTATTGGTTCACACACACACACACACAAGCACTCACAATGGCAGCAGAAGAAAGAGACTCAGTGGAAGGGTTGGAGTCCAGGTGGAGAAGAGAAGCAGAGTTCAAGTCCTTGGTTGAAGAGGGGGTGAGGGATTACAGCTACCTATCCAGGCTGGAAAGGGTCCTTGTCCAATAGGTGTTGTCCAGAGTGGGGGGGTCACCAGCAGGGCATCTGGGTGGATAGGTGGTGTGGCATGGTGCTGGTCCAGATGGAGAGGGCATCCAAGGAGTCAGTCTTCACTTCTCCTTTTATGGGGCAGACTACCTCTGATCTCCTATGGGGAGGGCATGTCCAGGCAACATCAGTCCTGTTCCAGAGGGCTCTAGGTGTTCTTACTGAGCATGTGCAGCCTTGGCACAATGGTGGGTTGCCTCATCTTTTGTTTCTTGAATGCTGAGCATGGTTCCAAGGGCTGGGTCGTTGGTCCAAGTATTGGTGTTGGTGGTTCGATCATTCAGAGGGAGCTATTTTTAGACCTACTGCCATTGTCTCTCAAGCACCTTCATTCATCCCCATTCATTCAGGAGCCAAGTTACATAGGTGGGGTAGGTGTGAGTCATGGGTTACACAACTGGGCCTGGGAACAGGATGGAGACTTGACAAACAAAATGGAAACTTGACATGACTTATGCTAAGTTACATATGTAACCTAAATCATATAGTACCGGTAAAACAGTAATATAGAACAGTAAAAATTAATATAAACATAATAATTATACAATATAAAGAAGGAGAAAAAAACAAAACAAATACAACTTGCTACCAAAATAAAATGCTGAAGCTTATCCTATGTCTTAGCTCACTTATACTTATCTATAGGGAATAGACAGGGAAAGAAAAAGCAGAAATGGTTGGGGAAGGGGAGGGAATGCATTTTAAAAGAAAAAAAAAAAACAACTGGGAGTTTTGCTACACTCTGATGATGTGCCAGAGGACTGAAAAAGGGCCAATGTGGTTCCCATTTTCAAAAAAGGGAGGAAGGAGGACCCAGGAAACTATAGGCCTGTTAGTCTTACCTTGGTCCTGGGTAAGATTTTTGATGGAATTATCCTGGCACATGTCCGCGAGGGACCAGCAGAAGAGATTATGCTTAGGGGCAACCAACACGGGTTCATTAGAGGCAGGTCCTGTCAGACCAACCTGGTGGCCTTCTATGACCAGGTCACAAAATCCTTGGATGCAGGTGTCGCAGTGGACATCGTCTTTCTGGACTTTAGGAAGGCCTTCGACACTGTCTCTCACCCCATTCTCATAAAAAACTAGGAGACTGTGGTGTCAATACCTACACAGTCAGATGGGTCACTATTTGGCTGGAGGGCCGCACCCAGAGAGTGGTGGTGGACAGGTCTTATTTGACCTGGAGGGATGTGGGCAGTGGAGTTCTGCAGGGCTCGGTTCTCGGACCCACACTGTTCAACATCTTCATCAGTGACTTGGACTAGGGGGTAAAAAGCACCCTGTTCAAATTTGCAGATGACACTAAGATGTGGGGAGAAGTGGGCATGCTAGAAGGGAGGAATAGGTTGCAATCGGACCTGGACAGGTTACAGGGGTGGGCGGCTGAAAACAGGATGGGTTTCAACACTGACAAGTGCAAGGTACTGCACCTGGGGAGGAAGAACCAGCAGCATACCTACAGGCTGGGGAACTCCCTTCTCATCAGTGCAGAGGCAGAAAAGGATCTTGGAGTCATTATTGATGCCAAAATGAACACGGGCCGACAGTGTGGAGGCGTGGTCAGGAAGGCCAACTGTACTTTGTCATGCATCCACAGATGCATCTCAAGCAGGTCCAAGGAGGTGATCCTCCCCCTCTATGCGACACTGGTTAGGCCACAGTTGGAGTACTGCGTCCAGTTCTGGGCGCCGCACTTCAGGAGGGATGTGGACAGCATTGAGAGGGTCCAGAGGAGGGCCACCCACATGATCAGGGGGCAGCAGGGCAGGCCCTACGAGGAGAGGCTAAGGGACCTGAACCTGTTCAGCCTCCACAAGAGAAGGCTGAATGGGGGATCTACTGGCTGTTTACAAACTAGTCAGGGGGGACCAGCAGGCATTGGGAGAGTCCCTGTTCCCCTGAGCACTACCAGGAGTGACTAGAAATAATGGTCACAAGCTGGCAGAGGGTAGATTTAGACTAGACATCAGGAGGCGCTACTCCACTGTCAGGGTGGCTAGGAGCTGGAACCAACTTCCAAGAGAAGTGGTGCTGGTTCCTACCCTGGGAGTCTTTGAAAGGAGGCTGGATGAACACCTTGCTGGGGTGGTTTGACCCCAGTACTCTTTCCTGCTATGGCAGTGGGTCGGACTTGATGATCTGCTCGGGTCCCTTCCAACCCGACCAACTATGAAACTATGAAGCACAAATAGTGGTCTCCCTTAGTCAGCCAAACCAAGGGGACCCCAAGGCATAATCTAGACCCGCTCCCAATAAGTCTCCCACACTATGTACAAAGGAGAACTTTATTGGTTATATCAGAGAAATCCCATGGAGCAAACAGGGTGGCTGGGTAGCCTTTGATCATGCATCTCATCATGCAAGCTATATATCTAGTTAGATCTCAGGTAGCTTACTCACAAGTATCATCCAGAGGCAGGTAGAGATTCCCTATGGAGGCAGGCAGTTCATTGATCATGAATTTGAAGAGACAGAGCAAGTTTCAGATGGTCCAGCTTCTCTCTGTGAGTTTTCATCATGACTATTGCCCCTCCTCCTCGGGCATATATAAACCTTATGACCTCATTTACCTGATCCAATGAAGCCCAGCACCTATTGGCTGCCAGCCAACCAATTTGAAATTCATCACTGGTTGCCAGGTAGACTGGCAGGGTCTTTAGCCCCCTACCAGTCAGGTTGGCATTACTTAGAACAATAGGGAGTGTAAGCCTTGCACCCAGGTATGTGATGCCAGGCACTTAGGCAGAGGGAGCAGGTTTCCCCCCTCCCCTCAGGAATGTATCCAGCTCAGGTTACAACTCAGGGTTACCTGGAGCCCATGGGATGTCTGCCCTCTGCATTGACCATGGTAATCAAATTGTAACAGAGCAGAGTTTGGGGAGAGACAGAAATGGTATTCTGCCAGGGTGCTAAATGCTGATAACAGAGCTGATAAGTGCTCTGTTATCAAGGGGGGGAGGGGGGCTCCTCCCTAATCACAGTGTCCTACCAGAACCTGGCCACACCCCCCCAGTTCCCTGCAGAAGGGAAGGGAGAGCTGCTCAAGTGCCCCTTCCCCCAGCTGGCTTCTATCCTGAGCCACTCCAGGCACGTGCCTGCAATTCTGGGATGTCTGTCTGGGTTACAAACTGATTTAGCCTAGCCAGATTAGGCAAACCTGCAAAGATTGAATCTATTCAGGCTCAGGCTTTTATAATGTCTGTCCCTAGTCACAGAGCAAAGACTTCCACCTTTCATGTGTTCTCAAGACCCCTGCCATTAGCAGAGATGGATTTTTGAGCCATCCTGATGCTAGTTCTCTCACCATGCACGTGCTTTGTAGCATCTTCTTCATCAGATTCAGCAACTCACAGCTGACTTCGGACCTCCCTCTAATAGGAACATGTTGTACATGTCAGTCGCATTTTACGTGGGGGTTAGGTTCTGAAGCCAGTGCGTAAGGCGAAAATCACATATAGTCAAATCAGGTGTTACCGTGCCAGCGATTTGACTAGCGGTGACTGCCTCTGCCTCCAAAACCTCCTGCCACTGCGGCAAAGCCATGCTTAGAGCTGTGCAGCAGGTGGCAGCAGTGCAGCGCAGGGTGGTGGTAGGGATGGCTGCATGCTGCCTGGCCACCACCACACTGCCGCTGCCGCCCGGCAGCTGGCCACACAGCTGTGGGCACGGCTCCATGGCGACAGTGGGAGGCTTTGGAGGCAGTGGCCGTCACTGCCATAATGGGCTTCCAAGGTAGCGGCAGCGCTGCATGCAAACTCAAGCCCCGACCCCCCCTCCCACCTCACATATAGTTGAATTCGTGCAAGTTAAATGGATGCTTATGATGCGACTGACCTGTATATTCTAGAAAGTCTCCAAATGTGCCTTTGAGTGATTCAGCCTCATGTGGTGACTATGTAAAAGGCACTTCCCTGGGTAGCACTGGAACATGCACCATTGACACACCTCTCAATCCATGTACAACATCCCTGCTTCGATGCTTTCAAATGGGTCCATGAAATATTTAATTATAGCACTAAATTATCAAATTCACAAAGAACGTCTTATTTGCTTTCCTATAGCATTATAACTGCCCATGTACTTAAAAATAAAATTACAAACCTAGAAATGAAAGTGAATAAATGGACCATCTATTATTTCAGTAATGATAGTTACAAAATAATTCAGACTTGTTAATAACTTAAAAATCTGGCTTTTGTTTAAAGTAATGTTACAAAGTAGGTATTTTATTAAGAAAAAATAAAGACACATAGAGCTGTGAAAATAACGGGGTTTTCAGGTCAGTAGCTGAAAATAAAATAAAGTAAATTTTAGACTGAACTGAAAAATTTCACTTTACAACAAAATATAAATAATAAAAATTATCTCAGGTTAAATTTAATGTTTTATTTAAATGTTTTGTATAATTGGAATGTTAATTTGAAGCATCTTGTCCCTTCCCGGGTCTGTTGTATCTTAAAGGAACAGCTACTGTGGAAGTCGTGCCATCCTTCCTTCTTCGCTTTTCCCCTACGCTCATGCTCACTCCCTGCAGTAAGCATTTTATTTTTATCCAGTGCCTTTTCACATATCCTCCCCCTTAAGATACGGCTAGGTGCCTTTTTTTTCATCTCCTTGAGGTTCTCTTGAATAACGGGGAACTCACCTATATGGGTATCACTGGAGAATTTGCTTCTTGACAACACCGAGGTAGGAAGTCAGCCACTACATTGGCATGGCCAGGCCTAAATTCAATATCAAAGTGAAATGGTTGTAAGGTGAGGGCCCACCATGTGATCCAGGCAATGTCAGTCTGAGTGGTCTTTAGCCAACTCAAGGGGACATGATCAGTTATTAATGTAAACTTGCAGCCCAGGAGGTAGTAATGGAATTATTCTATCCCCCCATTTAATGACCAGACATTCCTGCTCAATGGTACCTTTGTTCCTGGGGATTAAATTTTCTGCTGGCATAGGCGATTGGGCATTCTATGCCATCCATCTCTTGAGCTAATACTGCTCCCATGGTGTGGTTGGATGCATCCGTCTGTAGGATGAAAGGACGTGTGAAGTCGGGAGTGTGAAGGACCACATCTTTGCACAAGGCATGCTGGGTTTTTCAAAATGCTCCTCATCCCATTTTTTAGGCCCATTACCCCATTCCTTCAGTAAGTCAGTTAACAGGGCCATCACTTCCGCAAAATGTGGAATGAACCTGGTGTGCATTTGTTTTCCCATTTGGGGCAGTAAGTAGTCTTATATAGCCTCTATCTTGTCTGTTAGAGGATGGATACATCCCTGGCCTACCATGAAAGCTAGGTACTTAGTCTTGGCCTTCCCTAATTGGGTTTGCAGTCAGTGGCAACACGTAGGGGGTGCACGGGCGTGCTCATGTACACACTGAGACCACCAGTGCCCCCCTAAGAGCACCAGCCAGGGGGGGTGGGGTCACTAGGAGAAACACTGCTGGCACTTCTAGGCACACCCCTGACCCTTCCAGGAGTGCCGCTGGCACTTCCGGGTTGGTGCCTCCCCCCCACCCCCCCAGTCAGCACAATCAGGGCACCCCCCCCCAGGTTGCTGACTGGCCTCTGTGAGGAGCAAGTGCCCCCCCCCCGACTCAGGAAGCACCATTCACCCACGGTCATGGTCAGACCAGCTAGTCTTAGCTCTTGGAGGACCACTTGAATGGGCTTTTAAGTGTTGTTCCCATCCATTAGCATAGATCATCTATGTAGGCCATGGCATAACTCTGGTGTGGGGCCAAAACCCAATCAATTAGGCTCTTGGACGTCACTGCAGCCCCATGGAAGCCAAACAGCATATGCTTAAACTTGTATAGTCCCTACAGAGTACCAAAAGCAGGTTTTGCCTGATCTTCTTTTCATATGGGTATTTGCCAATAACCTTTGGTTAAATCCAAGGTTGATATAAATTTTGCCTGCCCAACTCTCTCTAATAATTCACTTATTTGCAGCATGGGAAAAGCATCAAATTTTGAGATTGCATTTACTAAAAGTCCACACATAATCATAACAAACTATCCTGTTCAGGCACAACTACTAAGGAGCTCTGCCAAGGACTGCAGGATTCTGTTATTATTTCCTGAGCTAACATTTTATCTATCTCCACCTGGATTAACTCATACCGATGGTACAGGATCCTCCTCCATCTTCTCCTTACCACCGTTCCTTCAGGGGTGACAGTATTGTGACTTAGTTCCGTGGCACAGCCTGGGTTCTCATTAAACACATCCCCAAACACATGTACTAGGAGCTTTAATTATTCTTTTTGCTCTACTGTCAGTTGAGTTCCTAAGCATACTTCTTTGTTAGCCTCTAGCTTTCTTTGTAACTTAGTTGGTTCTTTCCCTAAGTCTGGCTGATCCCTCAATGAGGTTGCCAATAGGCCTTCGGGTTCATTCCACAGTTTTAATAAGTTGACATGGAAAATTTGTTTTTCTTTTTCTGTCCAGGGCAAAGGATTTCATAATCAATAGGGCCAACCCACCTAATTATTTTAAACAGCCCTGGCCAACAAGTTAAAAACTTACTTGTGGTACTAGGGAGGAGAACTGAAACCTATTGCCCTTCACGTAAGTCCCTCTCTCGAGCCCCTTTTTCATAATTAGATTTTTGTTTTCCTTGGACTTGCCTGATGTGATCTCAGGCGACCTCTCCTGCTCTCTGAAATTGTCTCAATTCCCAGCCATAGTTAGCTAGTTGTGTCCCAGAGGTTCTCCTTTCTCCCATTCCACTTGGGCCACATCTAACAGGCCCCACGGTTGGTATCCATAAACTAGTTCAAATGGGGAAAACCCTAATGATGACTGTGGAACTTCCCTTACTGCGAACAGCAAATGTGGTACAATCAAGTCCCATTTTCTGGGTTCTTCTGGGCACTTTCCGGGCACATCTTTGCAGCATATTTTTAAGAGTCCCATTGAATCTTTCTACCAACCCGTTGGTTTGGGGATGATACGCAGCCATTCATAAGTGTTGTATTTTTAGAACTTGGCACAGGCTGCACATAACATGGGACATAAAGTTTGTCCCTTGATCTGTAATTACTTCTCTGGGGATACTAACCCTGGATATCCATTTAAGCAGTCCCTCTGCTACTCGAGGTCCAGTGACTGTACATAGAGGGATCGCCTCCGGAAACCTAGTGGCATAATCAATCATGACTAATATGAATTGGTGCCTCACAGGACTTTTGGGTAACGGTCCAATTATATCTAGGGCTATTCATGAAAATGGATCCTTCACCACTGGCACTGATTACAAGGGAGCCCTAGGGGGTTTTTGGAGACTGACTCTCTGGCAATTCAGGCAGGCCCTACAAAAGTTCTCTACTTGCTCATACAGCCAGGGCCAGAAACACCAATTGGTCAGCCTAGCCTCTGTTTTGGCCCTCCCAATGTGTCCCCCCAAGGGATTCATATGGGCCAGCCTCAATAGTGGGCTTCAGTATGCTTGAGGAATCAAAAGTTGTGGTACCTCTAGTCCGTCAGGTTGACCCAATTTAATTCTATACAACAGGCCCTTTCTTAGTTCATATCTGGGTAGTAAGCAACACCACTTGGGACATATTACCTGTTCATCTTGTTTGGCTAATTTGGACTGAATGATGGATCGGAACAGATCTTCTCCCTCTTGTGCTTCCCTGAAGTGTCTGAATCCAGTGGAACTTCTGACTCTTCTCCCGCTAGGCCCTCCCATTTTTCTTCCTGTCTTCTCACCGTATCTAATACATGATAAATTTCTGTCCAAGTAAGTGCGATATGACTGCCATTGCAGGGGTAGAGTTTTTAAGCCCCCAAAGCAGGTATGACTCTTACCCTGCTCTGGACACTCTCCCACCTTTGGCACCCAGCAGCACCTCCCCTCCTCTCCTATCCCTCCTTCTCCTCTCCAACAAGCATTGTCTCTGAGCATAGAAAGAGAAGACCTACACACCACTGCCACTATCCCCAGCTGACCCAGAAGCAGGGAAAGCCCCAAAGCCACTCCTGCTCCACTGTAGTCAGACGTTGCGGTGAGCAGCTACACCAGGTAACAGGCTCAGCTGGAGATTGTGGCAGCAGTGACAGCCCCGCCCCCCACTCCCCTACCTCACCTGCTACTTACTTGTTAACTTGCTTGGGGGTTCAGCCAGACCTCTGACTCAGGTATACACTGATACAGGGAACTGGAGCCACCAGCAGGTGAGCTATGATGTTAAAGAGGGATATGATCACGTTGCTATACCCCACCACACCCCAGATCTCCAGAAGATATACAGGTATGCAGATAGCTGTTTATATACACATGTGTACATACATATATACATACATTCTTAAATTGTGTCTCTTAATACTACTGGTATGTTTTAAAATCAAAGATTGCTTCCTGGAATTTGTTTATGGCTCACTCTGAAAGTTTTACATTGATCTGCATTTCAGGGGCATGAAATTAAGGTACTTGGAATCAAGACAATGTGGAGAAAACTTCCTAAAAACTAGAAACTAGTGTGTTCCATTCAACTTTATTGGGCTTCATCGACAAAGACTGAATTCCTGATGACTGCAGTAGAAGTTTATTTATAGCTAAAATGATACAGTAGAATTAACAATAAAATGATGTATAACATAATAATAAAATGGCAACATTTGTGGGAATTTGTAAAAGCAAACAGTAAAATTATACATTCTACTACTTTAAATAAAAGTAAAATAAAACATCATATATGATGATATATGAAAATAAATAAAAGGAAGCAATATAAAACAATAGAATAAAAAAAAAAACAGGTAAGTTTCTTGATTTTGGCCTTTATACTTTGTGCAAGTAATGCAAATACACCTATAAAGTATAGGGCATGCTGTAAGCTGTTAGAGAAGAGCCATTTGTTCTTCATTAGTCTAGTACTTAAAATTTTCCACTAATGGAGAGATCCATTTCCCCCTTTCTTCTTCAAAGAACAAACAAGATGACAGATTGTCATCTATCTCATTCTTCTCAGCAAAACTTATCCTGGCTGACTACGGGATCTAACACCACCTCCCCATAATCACGTTAGAGTAAATCTCAGTCTCATAATAGCCTTTTGTTTGTGGTTTTATACTTCAGCTGGCTAGATTTCTAGGCCAAAAGAGTGCTTTATTAATTTTAAACAAGGGGAAGTTTGAGGAAAGCTCACCAAGCTGCTGTCTTTCTTAAATTTATATCTTGTTTTGAATATGGGCAGAATAGTGAGTCAGTAATTGTCAGCATATTTCCCAAGCCATTTTTATGGAGGAAAGTGTTAATATTATTTAACCATCCAAATAAGGGTTTATTTGGAAGAGAAGAGGCATCTACAATGCACTTAGAGCATATGATATGGGTACAAGCTCTAACTTTTATCCAATAATTTGGAGTTCTTAATTGAGCTAAGGTACTCTCATTAAGCAGCCCCATTTCAGATCACATGATTCCTATCCTCCCACCATCACAGATTTTGGTAGAGGTAAAACCTACCTGAAAAAGTAGTTAGAAATGTTTTCTATTTTGAAATGAACCAGGGGGTCAGTTCTGCTGCCTACAATAAAATGAACTCTGCCTTTAGTGCTCCTAGGAGTACCCTTTTACTGGACTTGGTGAGAAAGGATGAAGCTCTGCCTGAGGCTTGTTTTGCTTTAGTGCTTACATTTTTATGAGCTTATTCCAGATCAGATTTTTATTATTTTTTCCAAGGTATTTAAATGAAGATATCACCTCTAATTTCTTTTTCTGTAAAACCCATACTTGTTTCCTTTCATTCTCAAAAACCAATACCTTGGGTTTAGTGGTGTTGATTTCCAAGCTGCTAAGATCCGGATGACTGAAAAACAAGGATGTTGTGCCTTTACTGTATCTGAAATTGCAACTTCCACCTCTGGGTGTGGACACACCAATGCTTGGTGTCCTTTCAAAAGAGGAATGTTTCAAAAGGGCAGCAGCTGGTATGTTCTGATTCTTGTGTATGAACAAGCATAGAAGTGTTGAAATACAGCAGACCATCTCCAGCTCTACCACCCCTTCATCCAGGGCTCCAAGTGTTCCTGGCTCCACACTCTCAAGAGTATTCTTGCTGATACACATTTCACAGTGGGAGCTATGAGGGGTCCACACCCAGGGTAGGAGCTGTGTCTCTAGTTACAGTCAAGGCAGAGCATCCTTGTTTTTCAGTCATCAGGATCAACTGGCAAACAAGTATACTTCACAGCAAGACATTAGCATTCTAAACTGAAACACTACCGTTCACATCCAGACTAAGATACAGACACAGGACAGGAAGAAAAGAAAAGAAGTTCAGAGTCAAGTTATCACTCCCTCCAGCCAGAATTAAAAAGCTGATGCACTCCAAAGAGTGGAACCTAAAAACATTACACTAGACCAGAAGTGTTAATGCAAAGATTTTCTTAAAAAAAACCTGTGCTCCTCAAAAAAACAAAACCCCACAAAACAAAGCAAAACTAACAAAATGCTCCAGCTCTGCTCTGTAACAAATGTCATATAAAAGAACTACACAGGTACAAACAACAACTGGGGTTACTAACTACACACTACATGCAAAGCAAACAACATGAATGTCCTGCTGATCTGGCAAGGAGGCTGGATTCTGCTGGTTTTTGAAACATGGAACAAAATTACTTAAAAGGCTCCTACACAGCTCCTAGATGCTGCACCACATGCACAATTCTGCCCCACGGGAGAGAATTAGTCCTTAGGACCTCACGGAATGGTACATAGATAGTGCCCAAGACCTCTATGTTTTGGCTTTTCAGGAGGGAAGTTTGCCAGTGAAGTACACAGCAACAAAAAGGCTCCTGGAAATGTCTACAGCTCAAAATGAAGCATTTTGTTTTGGCCGGAAGTGGTTAAAAAACTGAAAATATTTAAAACAGAGCTATTTTGTATGCTTTTTTATGAAAACAGATTACCTAGCTTTTAGCTCCTATGCTAAAATCTAGCAGGATGAGTCATCAACCACTGTAAAATGGAATTTAATATGAAAACATGAGCACAGTCAGACTGTCTTTCAAAAGTGGATACAGTCATTGAATAGATTAAGAGATTTAGAGATATTTTGATAAGTGATATTTTAAGATCATCATTCTGTTTACAACAGACTGCAGAGTTTGAAGTGCTATAATTTACATACTGAAAGAGACAAGCACCACAGGGAAAGCTGTTAACTGATTTGAAGAACAGCTGTGAAGTACAAGTTGCCAGCCTCATGGATGTTCCTTTAAACGAGGCAGTGGAGGATAAGATGGCGACTGCAGTGAATCTTGTCTATTTTAATACTAGCATCCACACCCTTGTTCAGGATTCCTTTCAGCCTCTATCTACTTCTACCCTCTGCCCCTTTAGCAATATTAGAGAAGTTTGGGGGATCACAATCCTAAAATGAAAATTGTTTATCTGTGCATTAAACTACAGGACTGTGGTTATGAGATCTATTCTTCACTTTGTCTCTGATTTCCAGTGCAGACCTCAATAAGCAACTTAAATGATCTATGTTGTGGTATCCTGTATCCATAAATAGTAATACTATTTCTATCTCAGATACTTACATGAATCCCAGTACCACTAGATCTAAGTGCTTTGTCATCTTTAACATATTTATTTATTTTTATGATACCTATGTAAGAAAATGCCACCAGCCCCACTTTACAGATTTACATACCTATCAATATATATTTAAGTATGTGTACCTAGATCTATAAAAACCTTAGGTGCGTAAGTGTCACTTTCTACACCTGCAATGCTATGTCCAGTTCTGGTCACCCCTGTTCAAGAAAGTTGAATCCAGGCTGGAACAATTGCAGACAAGAGCAAATAGAGAATAGTGAGCCTTTCTTCTGAGAAGAAACTAAAAGTTCTTAGCTTGTTTAAGCTAGCAAAATAAGACTGAAGGGAGATGCATGCTCATCAGGGGGGATAAAGACCAGGGAGAAAGAAACTATTTATTGTATATTATTTCTGGAATGAGTGGGTATAAAATGTCAATGAATACATTTAAACAGAAAATTTGAATTCTTTAACTATCAGAGGGGTGATGGTTCTGGAATACCCTTCTGGTAAGTGTAGTGGAGGCAACAATTAATTTTAAAATACAACTTGATAAATATATTAAAAAGATTATGTGACTTGGTTGATTTCAATTACACAGGACTGGTTTCAGTCTTATACTCCTAAAATATTTGAATATTTATTAGGACATGGACAGAATCCTACATGAGTGCCTTAACCACCAGACTTTTAGGCTATAGTCTCTCTCTCTCTCTGTGCAACTACTTACTAGTTAAGCATTTTATGCGAAGTGTAATGCGCTAAACAGAAAAGATTGAGAAAGACCCACTTCAACATATCCTGTGGCCTAATACTTAAGATAAAGAAAGTTAGGAGGCCTAGATTAAAATACCTGCTCCAAATCCAGATGTTTCATAATCCAAGTGAGTGGTGGTCTATCCTTTGGATGGGGGGCGGGCGAGGGGGGCACTGCTACTCCATTTCTGTGGGTGCTTAGCATTCCCATATAGGCTAAGTACAGACAGTCAAAAAGCCTGAGGCTGTATTGATTCAGTCTTTGCAGGTTACCCTAAGCTGCAAAGACTGAAGCGATAAGCAAACAAACAGACATTCATTTGTGATTCAGGAAATGCAGCCACATGCCTGCAGTGGCCCAAGCCAGAAGCCAGCATGGTCTATGTGTTTGCTTCCTCTTCCTGCTGCCCCCAAGGTCTCTTGGATTTGTGGTCCACAATCAGAGCAGCAGGACTCTGCAGGGTTGCTAATCACTTCCTCTTCCTGCTTCCAGGTGTCTCTGGGATTTGTAACCCACAGTCGCAGCCAGCAGTAAGTAAGCCAGGAGGGCAGGGCAGCTCTGTACTTGGGGGAAGGGGAGTTTAACCCCCTCCCTGGCGTCAGCCCCCAGCCACTGTTTGCCAGGCGGCGGGGGAGGGGACAGTGATCCAACAAGTAAGACCTGTGAGCCAGTCCTCACTGATCCAGCTAAGAAGCAGAGGGGCAGAGCCAGCCCTGCTCTCTGGAGCAGATAGCGTAGCCTAGCCCAGGGCTGAAAAGCATGCTGGGATGCTGGGAGACTCTGATTTAACTTAAACCAGGAAGGGATTTGAGGCAGAAGTTTCATAAACCAGTTTAACCTAAATCAGTTTTATCTTAAACATGTTTCAGTCATTTTGAAACTGGTTTATGTGCACTGAACTTCTGTTCTTTTACAGGTTTAAACCAGTTTCTGATCACTTAAATTGGTTTATGTGTAACTTCTGTCCCTAACCATAGAGATAGGCACCTGGATACCTTTGAGGGTAAGAGCTAGGTCTCACTCTTGTCATCAAGATTTCTGTTGCCCAAGTTAGGTATACTCATATTTAGCATTCTAGCTCTAGACCTCACTTTTACGTTCCTAATTCTCTCTATGCAATGTACAGGGAAGCTGGACACCTAGTCTGAGGTGAGGATTCCACCACATAGCAGAGTATCTAAAAGGTAGGTGTTAAATACTGAAACTAAATTCTAAGTTCCCTTTTAACTAGATCCAAACTGACTTTGTAGCCACTCTAGATATCTAAGTTAAGAGAGAGATTAGTTGACTCCTCTCAGCAGTTACAAAACTTCTTGAGTTCCTATTAAATACATGTGGGCTAATGCTCTTACTCAGACACTCCTCATTCCCACCTTAACTCTGTTGTGAGGGAAATCTGTGTGACACCCTAATCTCTACCTAAACTCCCAATTCCTTTGATACGCTCTGATCTCAGTCAGCAACTGTTCAGTTCTGAAAGCACTTATATAGCTCATTTCAAAATCCTAGCCCCTGACATATCAGCAGTGCTCATCTTTTTCCCATGAGCTTAGTGGTAAGATGACATGTTTAAGAAATCAGCGACGTGGGTTCCAGGCCCAACTCCAAACCCACCTCCCCCTCAATCCTAGGCAAGTGCTCTAACCACTAGGTTATCGGCTAGTATCAGTAGTGGCCTTCCTTCTCCCCTCCTGTTGAAGTTTGCTCACAGGCAGACATGATGGGACAAAAATGTGTGTGTGAGACTTGTTGAGCAGTGATGAAGGGAGTCTTGGCATTTCTTTTTAACCAATGATTGTCAACTCAATGCTTCTGTTGAGAATGCTCAACTCAGTGCTTCTGTCAGTTAGGTATTCTGGTTCAGGGAGGTGCCTGCCCTCTGAACAGTCTGGATCCCAAGAGGAAGAAGTACCACCCTTGCCCTCAGTGTCAAATGCCTGTGCTCCAGGGAAGAGTAGGAGTTCAGATATACTTCAGCCTAGCTGAAGGCTCCTCCTAAAGCAATTTGTATTGCTATTAGGAGACATAAGTTTCCCCATTTACTTTATGGAGATCCTATGTACCTAACCTGTCCATTTGGTTCACCCTCTTGGGCAAAGTGCCTAAACTTTAACAACTGCAGTGCTTACAGTGGAGCTTTCCTTAGGTGTCAATTAGGATTAGCAACCAATAGGACATGTAAAGTGCTTAATCCCATTGAAATCAATAAATATTAGGCATCCCGATACTTTGGAAAATCCTGCTTGGTACTATTCTGCATCTTTGGGTGCCTAAATATCTTTAAAAGTCTGTCTCTGAACTGAAATGGTTGGAGTTAGGTCCCTTTGTGACTTATCTGAAATCACACAGGAAGTCAGACCTCCCAAATCCCAGTTTAGAGACTTACCTACCAGACTATCCTTCATCTCTAAACCTAGTCCTGGGGATGTTGTGAGTTTAAATTAATGAAATTTTAAAATACCCATATTAGTAGTCTACAAAACCAATTAGTCAAAAAGTCAGAATGCAAATGTATTCCATTTTATGCCATTTTCACCACAAAGATTTCAATCAACTGATTCTGATGTTAAGAGTTGAAAGGGTAAAATATAAGACAAGAAACTAGGACTCTTTCCAAAGTAAGTTACATACACATTAGTGACATGTAGGGGGTGCACATGCACCCCATGAGATCAGCTGTGCACCCCCTGGAAGCGCCAGCCATGAAATGCACTTCTGGTTTGGCTGCTGGCTCAGCGATCAGCTGCTGGGGGACCCCCCCTCACCTGTCAGCGATCTGGTGCCCCCCCAGACTTGGGAGGCACCAGTCGCCCAAGTACATACATAATCTTGTTCTTTAGCCTTTCCCAAAGCAAAGCGAAAACAATCCTCTGATAACCATAAGAGATTTCCAAACAGTTTTACAGGGCAACCGAAGGTACTGCTGGGAGAAGAGGAACACACACTGCATCTTTAAAATGTAGCAAAAATCCTTTTCTTGGTCAGTCCTTATCTAGTATGTCTCAGGCAGCTCCTTAGTGTTCCAGGCTCACCTCTACACTGTCTTACCTTGCTAACAGAAGAGCCCCTTTCTGCTTTACTCTCCTCTGGTTTTGCCCCTCCTTCAGGAACTGTAGGCAAAAGTTAGAAAATCAACTAGCAATACTAGAGGACAAGACTAACTGTCACTTACCACAGTGGGAGGAGCACTGAGCTGTGGGTGTGCTGTACAGCAGCAGTCAGAGAAGTGCTCTCTCTAGGTGGTGACGGCGAGAGGGCAGCTACTCTTATGCTGCTGGGTTACTTTCAGTTTGGAAGACAGTATTCTCAAGGGCTTATCTGGGCATAGCACTGACAGCATGATCAAGACGCTCCTGGTCTCCTTTCTTGTAAGTCCTGTCTCCATTTCCTTGGCATTAGCCCTTTCCCTGTATAATCCTGTCAAAGGGGGAGGACAGTGGCCAGTGGGACAGTGAGCATGCAAGAGAGCTGCAGGTTTGCCCGCTGTCCCAGTGACAGCGAAGAGGGCTGTCTGCCTTCCTCTATATTCCAAGTAGCTGTGCAGGGCCCTCTCTCCCACTCAGTTTAAGAAAGACTGTAATGACGTCCTGTTTATCTGTAAATATCTCTCTGAAATACAGACAGAAAGATGCTACTAACTGCTTTGAAATGAAATCCAGGCCACTGCCCCTTTCTCTCACTAAAGGAGGCAGGGCAAGTGCTGGCATACACTGTACAGTATTTATTTATTAACATTAAACCACTCACGAGCATTAACGCTTTATAGAACTCATGAGTAAAAGCAGTTCCTTCATTGAACAGTTAAGTCTAAATGTCATTTAGGCACAGACAGCCTCATGTAGGAGACAGAGTCGTCTCCTACAGCTAATAGGAAATAATCCAGTAAAGGTAAGATGACTCCTGACATGTCTTCATAAAAATCACATTGCATTTCTGTGAAATGATACTAACTTTCAGTTCAAGCTTTGTTTGCTTTGTTGCACAACAGGGAAGAAAAAAAACAGAAAGCCTTTAGAGCTCCTTAAGATACATAATGAGTAACTCACAGACTATGTGACTGATGCATGTTTTCTTTAATGCATTTTTTTCCATAGAAGTTAGGAGAATGTTTCCAATGTTTTACACTGTTAAAAATGCTGGGGAACAAAACACTTAAGGAGCCTGGAAACTCCTCTGTGCTCCCATATTTTTGAAGGACGATGGCAACATTTTACCTGTATCTTTCTGTATTGTGAAGAAATGCTGAAAACCAAAATTTATTTGTTTATCCTTTACATATACTTATTTACATTTCACAGTGAAACAAAAGATAACTTGTAGAACTGGCATAGAGTCCTCATTTAGATGAATTATGTGAATTTTTTTTTTGGATACCAACTTTCGTCTTTTGCAGTTCCGGTTTTGAAAGTTTGCCGACTACACCCAGTTACCACCACAATTTGTTAGTATCAGCACAACAAGATAAGCCTAGTAGCAGTCAGTAAGTACTGAGTCCTAAATTAACTGTAAACTACAGAACAAGACTGAATTAAGTAATATTAATGGCAAAATTATTATTGATACCAATTGGGAACAGGATTAGACCCAGAAAATGTGCTTTCATGTGTTCATAAATGTATTAATTATGGCTCCAGTACCGCAAAAATGTACATGTGCTTGACTTCAGTACCATGAGTATCACCTTGAAAACAAAGGACCTACCAATGGAGTTAAAGTCTATCACATGCTTGAGCATTTGTTGGATCAGGCATACTTTATTCCCTTTTCTATAGCATGAGAAGCATTAGCAGAGAAAATTCCTTTTTAATCGTGCTTAACTCTTTAATAATGGGTGATCATAATTGCATAGAGCTGTCTCCACCTGCTGCTCTCAAGGATATATAGATCCATGATGGACCACAAGGATGCCACAAGATCTTTATAAGGGTGTCAGTCAATATTAGCACTGTTAGGTGTGCAAACACCTACACGTGATTGACAAGATAAACCCAGACATTTTAAGGAGGAATCCATGGTGTCAAAAACATTCTGACCTATTGGCTTTCTTTGCAACAGAAAAATTGCTCTGTTTCTATAGACAAAAAAAAAGAAATGAGTGAAAGTTAAGACCTGGTATTTTTCAAGGGGTGCCTTGAGTCTAACAAGATTGATATAGGTTCTGAGATCTTTTTACAGGAAGGTCACACAGATATGGAATAGATTTTTGCAATGTTGAAGCTAAAAATAAGTGGTAAAATTATTAAAAACTCTTAAAATTACTGTATCAGTTACCACAATGTGGATGCAAAATTAATTATGTAAGGTGATTAAGTAACCCAGGTTTATTCTGAACTAACAAATGCAATGCCCTGGCACAAACCCACAAAATATAATTAAATAGAAGGAAGGTTTCCTGGCCAAAAGAAAAGGAGCACATTTTATGCGTCAGTATACTGGGAGAGAAATGTCTGTAGTATACCAATGGTAGAGAATACTCCAAATATATATAAAAAAATATATCCATCCAACTTTATTTTATTTAACAAAATAAAAGTGGTGTGAACAACTTATCCGGACACTGCACCCTTTGGTGTACATAATAGGCTGATGTTTCTAGCAGTGTTTTTCTATGTGCTATGAGAGGAAGTTGCTTTCACAATTATCTGCTATTCCAGTTTACCCTGCTTTTTATAGCATAGAATATTATCTGTTTTTTAATACACCCAGCGCAGAATGGAACTTACTCATTTTCCTACAGAAAAACATTGATGTAATATAGTGGATTAGGTCTTCAGCTTGCAAGTAACTCCACCAAGTAAATCTACATATCCAAGCAGCGTCAGGAACAATCTTAAAATCTAAGGGGGGACTAGACCTGCCTTTGTAAAAAAACATAAATGCAAAGCATAGACTATTCTAGCACACAAACTGAATAGTAATCGATTCTTATACTTTCAAAAGACAATCAGACACTAGCCAGTGATTTCTGGTATATATAGTGAATTTATGTAATAGGCAGCTAATTTCTGAGAATTTAGGTGAGATCCTTATTGTATGAGGTAGGCTCCTGATACAATATTTGAATGCAAGACCTTTCCAGGATGCAGGAAGTGGTATTCAACCCACTGCAGAGACTTACATATACATTTTTAATGTATATACAAGTACTACAAAAAATTCAGTGGGATGACTCATTTGTGTGAAATTAAGTACAAGTGTCATGCAGTTTGCATAACTGAAGTCTGTATTTGAACAATGTTTTACCTTTCATTTTCTAGAATGAACCTCTATTTCTTTTTAGCTTTAAGGCAACTCACTAAACATTAGGGCTGTGCGAAGCTTCGGTCCCTGATTCGATTTGGCGGAGTTCTGGCCCAATTTGGTGGCCAAATCTCCAAATCCGAACCAAATCAGGAGACTCTTTAATCTCTCTGAATTGAATCAGAACCCTCCGAATCAATTTGGAGAGATTCAGAAAGATTCGGACATAGACACAGCTTTAAATGTTTTTTCTACATACCTCCAGGTACCAGGCGGCTTGTCAGCACTGTGATGGTGGGTTGGATGGAGCTTGCCACAGAAACATGGGGGGGCTCCCCATCGTGCTCGGCAGTGGACCTGGAAGTGGACCAGAAGCACTTCCGGTCCACTTCCAGGCCCACCAGGCAGTGTGCTGGGGTTCCTCCCGCACTGCCCCAGAGACTGGTGCCTCCTGGGTCTGAGGGGGCACCCAGGGTACCCCTGCAGCTGATTGCTGAGCTGGGTGGTGCGAGTGGGGGGCCCAGGGCTCTCCCCAGTGGACCCGGAAGTGGACCGGAAGTACTGTCAGTCCACTTCCAGGTTCACCGCCAAGCACACAGGAGGCCCCCTGTACTCCTGTGGGATGCTCCATCCACCCCAGCATTGTAGCATTCATAAGCCATGCCAAGTACCTCAAGGTATGGAGAAAAAAAAATTTCAAGCTGTGTCTATGGCCAAATCTTCGATTCTCTGAATCAGCATTGAATCTTCAGATTCGGATTTGGCTGAATCAAAATCAGAGACAGTGGTCCAAATCAACCAATTGAATCACTGCCCCTGAGTTGGGTTGAATCTGAATCTCATACAGCCCATTTTGCACACCCCTACTAAACATCCGAGTTATGTTTGGGGAGGTTAAATTGGATTCAAAATGGCCACCTGATTTAAACTTAACTCATCCCATTGCCAACCTTACACTTACAAACTCAGTCTCAGTGACCAACAATCAGTCTAAACCTGTAACTATACAGAAGTTCCATGCGCACAAGCTGGTCTAAAAATCACAGAATCTGGTTTAAGATAAACCTGGGTCTACGTGGTATCAGTCTTAATTAGATTTAGGTCAAACTGGTGCATGGAACTTCTGTGCACTTCCCCTGTGCAGCCCAAGGGCTGGGAAGACCCAGCCACTGCCCACAGCCTGGGGCTGCTCTATTCATTTCCCCTTTGCCCCTGCACTGGTCTATTATTTGCCCTCTCCAGCCCCTGGCTCCCCACCATCACCAGCCAGCCCTCTCAACCCCCATCCCACAAGCCACTTGGGATGCAGCTGCTTTTATTGGCATTCACTACTGCTGGAGCTGGTGGGAGTAGGGGCAGGAAGGGATGGAGATGTAGGCTTGCTGGGGGTGACTCCACCCCACCTGCAGGTTGCACCTCCCCCCCACCCCTTGCAGGTCATGCCTACCCCCTCACCCCATCTGCAGGTTGTGTCTGCCCACCTACCCCTCGGGAGTGGGGCGGGGGGGGTCGCATCTACCCCATCCCCCAGCAGACCCCTGATCCTGTCCAGCCTGCTGGACTTCCAACTCCCCAGTTAGCCTCCCCATCCTGACTTACCTTATATCAAGTAACCATTTTAAATCAATTTAACCTCTCAAAAGATGAACTGTAGTTAGCTGCATAAATTGGGGAAAACAGAACCCCCAGGATCTTTTGGGCAAAACAGATATTAAGTTTGCTCTGTTTGGTCCTTCTGCTTGGACCTATTGCTGCAGGTGAAAGGCACATGATATGGGTATGTGTTATTACCCCCCATTTCCCAGATGGAGACTGAGATTAGAGATGAAAACTGACAATCTCAAAGTTGGTCACCCTTTTGAGTACTTAGGAGTCCAGTGTCAATACGCTCCATTCATTGCTGTTGAAACTGCGCGCTCAGTACCAGGGAACAGATGCCAGGAAATTATGCTACCTTAATTCTGTTGATTTGAAAGAAGATATACTATACATTTTCCAGCTGTGTTGGTTCTCATGAGGAATGCCATGAGGAACTGTCCTTTAGGCCTGTGCAAATAGGGAAGCATTCATTTCGGATTTGGATTCAGATTCAGCCAATTCGGATGACAGTGATTTGATTCAGAGATTCGGATCATTGTCCTGAATTGATTTGGCCAAATCAACTTCAGAAGATTCAGCACCAATTCAGAGAGAGTTGGTGATTTGGATCAGCTGGGGAGAGGCAGGCACAGCTGGGCGGCTGCAGGTTCTCGCATAGCTCCTCCAGCTGTGCTTGCCACTCCTCGGGCAGGGGGTGCTGCAGGAGAAGCCCCCATGGCTGCCCTGCCAAACCCCATCCCCTGCCCAACCCCAGCCTAGTCCCGGTACTTAAAAAAAAATTAAAATAAAAAGCCCAGCACTAACTGGCTGCAGGAGTGGTGCTTGGGGCCTCTGGGCACTCATGGCAGAGCGCCCCCCCCATGCAGTGCAGGGCACTGGGGGGCAGCAGGGATCACCTCGCCTGCCTGGCACCTGCATGGCAGCTGCCCCATGGTGCGGGTGCAGTGCAGCTCTGCAGGGTGCTGCGTGCTGTCTGGGAACTGGGGCCATTGGGCTGAGTGCTGCCAGGCTCCAGCTGACATGTGGAGCCACCCCAGCTCCAGACATCGCACAGCACCCTGCTGAGCCATGCTGCACCCACACCATGAGGCAGCTGCTGCATGGGTGCCAAGCAGGGGGGGGGTGGGGCAATCCCCTCTGCCCACCACTACCTCACAGTGCATGGGGGGGTGGCTCTGCCATGAGCACCCAGAGGCCCCAATCACCACAGGTGCAGGCAGTGAGTGCGAAGCTTTGGGAAAAAAAAAAAGTCCTGCAGTGTGGAGGTGCAGGGTGGGGGCACGATGCAGACATGGCTCACTCTGGGCAGCAGCAGGGCATAGTCCATGTTTCCAGCGCTTGGTGCCTGATGCGGGATGCAGGCATGGCAGTACTGGGAGCAGGGACTATGCCCTGCTGCAGCTTGCCCACTTCCGCTGCACCCGTGTCCCATCCCGCTCCGCCTTGGCTGTGCAAGCGGCAGCAGGGCAGAGCCCCCACTCCCAGCACTGCCACACCCGCATCCCATGCCCCCCCTCCCCCTTCCCTGAGTAATGCACCGTCCCAGCCCGGCTGGGCAGTTTGTCCCAGCCCCAATCCCTGCCTCCCTCACGCCCCTTCCCTTCCCCCCCGCCCAAGCCCAACAGACTTACCAGCTGGAAGCAGCTGTCAACTGCCTGTTTAGTCTATGGCCGAATCTCCAAAGCAGCCGAATCTTTTCCAATGCTTTTCCAAATCGATTTGGATACTTCAAGTCAATTCTGAGCTTTTAATTGGATTCCCAATTTGATTCGGATTATGCGATTCAGTCCCCAAATTGGGTCAAATCTCCTCCGAATCAAATCAGGTACCAAAGCTTCACATAGCCCTACTGTCCTTTCTAGTAGTTCCGATACTAAATGTATGCTACAGATTGTTGTGGGGGAAAATGGCTAAAGTTAAGAAATGCTACAGGAAGCCTACTATCACAAAGATCTGTTTCAACTAAAAATATTCAAGGATAGCACTGGATTATTTGACTAAATAAAAAAGCTATTATTCTGTTCCATCTTGCTAGGGCTCATGCAAGGGATTTTGATTATGCAGAATAGAGCATCATAAAATATGAAAAGAAAGGCTCCTATATTTGTTTGCCAATTACCAGGAGTAATCACAATCAGAACACAAAAGAAATTTCCAGTCACACAAAGCAAGCAAATTCCCTTCCCTTTTCTTTAATTCTTTTGAAAATCCTTAGCTATGCTGAGTGCACTTATGAAGACTGCAAGAAAGGCAGCTGAGTTCTGGATACATGAAAATGTTAGTCCAAAATGGGACAGGAAATTATTGAAAAAGAGGAGTATGGATAAACAGGACTACAGGAAAAAGCAGAGACTTCCTTTTGAACTTGATGGATGAAGAAATCAGTTTAAAAATTAGCTGTACGCAAGAAAGGCTTTGCATGCAAACATGGTCCTCATACTCCTATAGGGCTATATCACACCCATACATAATGCAGCCTCTTTCTGAAACTTTTTAATGGGAGGAAGTTTTCCCCAAGCAAAATCTCTGAAGTCAAGTAAACAAATCAATGCATCATAAGGGATCCACTAAGTCTTCTGGGGAATATAGTCGATTTGAGGCTATATGGCTAAGGAACCTGTAGCTGGTGCCTGTTCTTGGATGCACTTCTATAAGACCTCCCCAAAAGAACAGTGGGTTCTAGAAAGATGTTAATGAACAGTGCAGAAAGAACAGAGCTCTGGAATCTGGCCCTAACTTGTGATTCTCTTTGGGGTTTCTAGTCTGTTGCCTCTACTGATTTCATACTTACCGTTTGAATTTTCACTGTAAAATGTGTGTGTAGGAAAAGAATAAAAACAGCTTGAGTCATTTTGGGGTAAAAAAACATTTTGTTCTCTTTCCATAGAAATCTAATTAATAAAAAGCACCTATCATCCCCTTGGGGTCTATATGCAACTTCTGTTATTTGTCATGGACTACTGTTATTTGTCAGGGAGTACTGTTATTTATATGGGTACTAAGGAGGAGTTGAATGGTGTTCAAAGTGTACCACAGATGAGAAAATTGACATAAGCATGTTCTTTTTAATTAGTAATAAATTTTCATTTCATCACACAGCCATCTTGTAGTGGCTATCTTGTGGGAGGGGCAATTCTAAGAGACTCAAAAAAAGAAGAAAAAGTTATGCAAAAAATAAGAATATTACATTGTAAAAAAGGCATATCAGATAGAGAGCACTGTATGAATATTGTACAAAGTTTCTGTGGCAGTACCTCTGTAGACCTATGAGGTTACTTGAAGAACCACTTCTGAGAAATGTTTCACTCTTCTTGTAAATATATGAGGAAGCTCTTTTAATTATGTATGGTGATAAAATGCTTCTCTATACACTCCATTATATTCCCCTACTGTGTCTACTAATGTATTGTATACAAGAACCTGGGTGAAACGCAAAACATTCGTGCTTATTGTGGTAATGAGAACACATTTAACAGTGGCGTAATTTGGTTTGTGTACAAGTTTGTCTGTCATGCTTTGTAGGTGTTATTTAGATAGTTATTGCTTTGATCACCCATTTACCGTATTTCCTCCTCCATGATTTACACTTTTTTTTTCTTTTCATGCTCATTTTTATTTCAGCAGTAACCTTAACTTTCTGTGCCTATAGCCATATGCCTTTTATAGTCATACCAGGGATAAATTTGGACCAGTTGATCTTGATTCTTCATACACACTCCCCCTTTTCCATATATTTCTAGGCCTTATTGTCTCCTCCTCTGCAAAATGTTCCACTGTGCTCGTGCCTGCTTTTTCCCCTTTAAATGTGTTGGACCTATTACCCCAGTCACTGGTATAAAAGCACAGCAAGGAGATCTGACAGCCTTTCTAACTGACTATCTCAAACTACAAGCTTTCTTTTTTGGATTGTGGTTTTCCAAACCCTTCTGTGGCTCGTGCGGAAGGAAGTCAATAAGCGCAGTTGCAGGTGCTGACGGCAGCCTGACCCCTCACCACAGCCAATATTTCTCCTACCACCACCATATCTGATCCACACCCAGGCCAGAAATGCTCCTACAGCACTCAGAACTGGCTGGAAAGGAGCAGCTCCTGGTTCACTCTACACTTCTTCCTCCCTCTCCTTACAGTCCCTCTGTTGAGGGATAAGTACTACTGGAGCTAAGTGCCTAATTGTTTTTAAAAAATGCTATATAGAGTTTAGAGTGTAATATTTTAGAAGCAGCAGCTCAGATGCAGATGAAAAATCAGACCTATGAAATGAAGCCAAAATAGAATATTCTACAAATGTAAAATACATGAACAGAAAATGCCTTTCCTCCTTCTCGGAGAGGCTGTCGTATCTACCATATGTGGAAGCAATAACCTAGATACATGAGCGACCCTTGAAAGGGTTAAAAATTTTAGCTCGAGGAAATGTTGCATTGTAGTGATGTGTACCTATGATTTACTTTCACAAAACATGGTGCTGTGGGTAAAACAATTATTTAATTAATATACAGCCCAGTAAAAAATATTTTCAAACAGTGCATTTGTCTTTCAAATTGGCCTTATGTTAAATGTATTTTTCTTTTTAAAAATTAATTTTTTTTACAATTACATGGGAAATTAAAATACCTTTTTAGTACCTAAAATTACGAGAGGCTATTGAAATAATTCAAATTATTTTTAAAAATGTTTAAGCAGTATATGTTTGCTAGCAACATTTTAAAGAAAGTTAAATTACAGAACCTGGGGAAGTCACTGGCTAATCACCTGGAAGCAGGGTTTACTAAAGGTGATACACAAGCTTTTGGCAGCTGTGTTTGCTTCTTCATTTTAGATTAGCTGAGTTCAGAAACTAGTTTGTTCAAATATCAGAAACTGAGGAAGAATGAAAAGGTTTTTTTTTTCCCCCAGTTTATGATTTAGAATGGGGTGTGACAAGGGAAGATCTACTAATTCTAAAATCTTGGGCTAACTACAGACATTTAGGGAGGTTTAATCAGATTCAAAATGACTGTTCGATTTAAATTTAGCTCACCCTGATGCCAACCTTACACTTACAAATCTGGTCTGAGTGACCAGCAATCAGTCTAAACTTGTAACTGTACAGAAGTCCCATGCACACAAACTGGTCTAAAATGTGCAGAACCCGGTTTAAGATAAACCTGAATCTATGTAGTATCAAATTTATTAGATTTAGGTCAAACCAGTATGTGGAACTTCGGTACACTTCCCCTGTACAGCCCCAGGGCTGGGAAAACCAAGCTACTGGCCCCAGCCTCAGGGCTGGTCTTTTCCCACACCCCTCCCACCTTGCACTGGGCTATTTTTTGCCCTCCCTGTCCCTTGCTCCTTCCCCCATCCCAACCAGCCAACACTCTCAACTCCCATCCCACAAGCTGCTCGGGGTGCAGATGCTTTTATCAGCATTTGCTGCTGTGGGAGCCAAGCAAGTTGGGAGGGATTCATATATTCATAGATTGTAAGGAGCTGTAAGGGTCCTCGGAAAATCATCGGGTCCAGCCTTCTGCACTAGGCAGGAAAGACAACTGGGGTCAGGTGACCCCAGCAAGGTGACCATGCAGTCTCCTTTTGAAGATTTCCAGGGTAGGTGACTGCACCACCTCTGGAGGGAGCTTATTCCACTGTCTGGACACCCTAACTGCGCAGAAATGTTCCTAATGTTCAGCCTGACACGGTCTTCCAGGAGTTAGTGGCCATTACTCCTGGTTTTCCTCAAGGATGCCCTGGTGAACAGTTGTTCACTGAGCCCTTGATATACTCCCCTAATGTAGTAGTAAGCTGCTACCAAGTCCCCTCTCAGCCTTCTCTTTTTTAGGCTGAAGAGTTCCAAGTCCTTTAGCCTTCCTCCTATGGCTTGCCATGCAAGTCTCTGATCATATGGGTGGCTCTTCTCTGGACTCTCAAGCTTTACTACATCCTTGTTAAAGTGTGGTGCCCAGAACTGGTCACAGTACTCCAGTTGTGGTCTCACCAATGCTGAGTAAAGTGGAAGAATCATTTCCTTGGTTTTGGTTGAGATGCATTGATTGATCCATGCCAGAGTATTATTTGCCCTGCTGTCTACAGCATCATGCTGATGGCTCATATTCATACTGTGGTCTATTATTACCCGTAGGTCCCTTTCATTCATGGTGCTCATCAGTTTGGTACTGCAAAGCCTAGAGGTGTGTTAGGGATTGTCCATCCCCAGGTGGAGCACTTTACATTTCTCGATGTTCAGCTTATCTGGCTTTGATCCACCCAACTTGCTAGTCTGTCTAGCTCCGTCTGTATCTGCAGTCTATCTTCAAGCGTGACCATGCTTCCCCATAACTTGGTGTCATCCGCAAACTTGGCCAGTGAGCTGTTCACCCCCACATCCAAATCACTGATAAAGATGTTGAATAGCACTGGACCAAGCACCAACCCCTGAGGGACACCACTGGCCACCTCTCACCAGGACGACACAGATCCATTCATTAAAACTCTCTGGGTCCTACCCCACAGCCAGCTTCCTACCCACCTAACTGTCAGGCAGTTAAGCCTGCAATCCTCCAATTTTCTCATTGGAACATCATAGGATACAAGATCAAAGGCATTTTGGAAGTCTGTATATACAATGTCAACCTCCTCTCTCTTATCCAGGTGGCAAGTTACCTGGTTGTAGAAGGGGTATAGGCAAGTAAGGGCAGGAGGAATAGGGGTGTAGGTTTGCTGGGTGGGGGGAGCTCAGGGGTCTCACTGGCCCCACCCACCTCACCTGTGTTTCACACTGCCCCCCCCATCCCTCATGCGTCCGGCCTCTCCTCCATCCCCCAGCAGACCTCCAGCATCCCTGCTAGTCCCCTTCATTCTGATTTACCTGATATCACACAGCTATTTTGAATTGATTTAGCCTCCCCTTAACACCTCTGAATGTCTATATTTAGCCTTAAGGGAGAACTCGACCAGTAAGTTCAATTCAACACAAGTAATACTTTCTTTATATAGTCAATTAGTTTTAAATGGAAATATGTTTTGATAAACATTTTTCTTTTTTGTCCAGTATATTTAAATAGAGGTTTACCTTACTAATAACATGTTTCCTGCATTCTAATCAGAATTCAGTATTCATTCAATACCAAACCAACATAAATGATTATAAATAAGAAATGTTAGTTGACATTTTCTAACATAATAAAATATAAAAAATTAAGCGTCTCAGTAAATGCATGTTAAGCTACATGATTGCATGGGCATGGCATAGCTTACCCACTTATCAGATAAACCAAAATATGGTATAAAGTTTATATTTATCTGCAAAATATAGCTGAATAGTTAACAGTCACAAAAATCAACCTTTTATTTGGAAATTAATTAAACACAAAACTGAAACCACAAACACAAAACAAGATTACAATTACCAACTAAAATCAAGGTTTCCTGTTTGCTGTTTCAAATCCTGAAAAAATATGAGATTTAAATATTGTTGATTTAAATCAATTCACAATATAAGAGATAGCCTGCAACTTCCTTTTATACTACCACAGTCTCCACAGAGCCTTCCATTCAGTAAAATCATCTCTCAGCAGTTTCCACCACCATATGCACGACCCTCCATTTTCAAAGAGGACAAAAACACTATTAAGATTTAAACAGACAGCTCTACCATTTATTTAAATAAAACTCACTGCCTCAATTTCAAGGCAGAAGAAAAAATATAAATTAAAATTAAATTGGACCACAAATTCTTTGGAACAAGCAGTCTTCATTTTTCTGTCTTCTACAGTATCAAGTACATTATCAGAATTTCACAGATAAGATCTCTTCTGTATTTTGATAGTGTTGGAGTGATTTTGTGATTGTGATGGTGCAAGAATTATGCAAGAGGCAAGGATTTTTGCAGGGGATATATTTATTGGATCAACTGCATGGTTGGGATAAAGTTAGATAAGCTTTGAATGCAAGACAGTCTTCATCAGCCTCTGATATTTTAGGTCCCTGATAAAAACCATGCAGCTGGTCCAATAAAGATATCACCTGCAAAAATCTTTGCCTCACAATTAGATAAGAAATGGATGTTCAGAGTAAAAGCAGAACTTAAGTAAGTTGCATGTGTGTGTGTTTCCATATAAGAATATGGTTCTTAGTCAAAAAATACTCTATTTCAGTATATGGCACTCTCTAGAAAGACATGTACACCTCAGCACATATCCAAATCTTTAAAAAATTATCTACAATCCAATTCAGGCTATAGAGTGGACCACACAGGACCTTGATCTCCAGAGAAACAAAAAAGGAAGACTATTTTTGTTATATATTTGTACTGAATATTAAATACAGCTAGAGTGGTGAGTGAAAACCCCAAAAAGGACAGTAATGATAAGATTTTTTTTTTTTGTTTAAATTTAGGGCTGTGCGAAACGGAAGCATTCCACGTTGACCAGCATTTCGACATTTCAACAGAACAGTGTTTTTTCGACTTTTGTTTCAAGTTGAAATGGCTGTTCCATTTCGTTCCGTCAAAATGTTTTGCCGTTTCAACCGTGTTTCGCTGTTTCACCCATAGGATATAATGGGAAAGGTCAAAACAGGCTATAACTTTGTCATTTATGGACTGATATGGATAAAACTTGCAGGAATGGTAGTCCCTTCTGAGGCATGACACGTGACACCCTAGTTGTGAAGTAGTTTTTCCTAATGTTGAGCCTGAAACAATCTTCTAGGAGTTTGTGACCATTGCTCCTAGTTTTCCCCCAAGGGTGCCCTGGTGACGAGTTGTTCACAGAGCCCTAGATGTACACTTCTGCTGTAGTGGTAAGCTGCAACTGAGTCCCCTCTCAGCCTTGTCTTTTTCAGGCTGAAGAGTCCCAGGTCCCTCAGCCTTTCATCGTATGGCTTGCCGTGCAAGTCTCTGATCATATGGGTAGCCCTTCTCTGGACTCTGGAAAGGTTATAGGCCATTTCAGTATTCCTCATTATAGCCTATGGGCGAAACTTCGAAACAGCATTGAAATAGCAAAACATTACAACTTGCCTTGTTTTGTTTCGTGGCTGTTTCAACCACATCCATTTTGTTTCAATTTTGCTGTTTCAACCTCGAAACAGGTCAAAACAGCATTGAAACAAAACTGGTGGTGAAATTTCGCACAGCCCTATTTAAATCCCAGCAAAAGATGATAGCTCAGTACATTATATATGCGGCCATAAATAAGGTAGGCTGGATATGAACCTTATAGACTAATTAAATATAAATAATATATATAAAGAGCATAAGCTTTCGTAAATTTGAGTTCACTTCAATCAGATGCCTAAAGGTTCTTATACATGTGCAGGGAGGTTGCTTGAACATACTATAATTACAGCACATCAGAGCAGACTTGTTTAATCATGCCTGCTGGAGTATGGTAATTACTGTGCTCCAGTAGACTCTAGTGTCATGTGTATCAGTGTCCCCATGCTAAAAAGTGGTGACGGGGCACTTTGAACTAAAACTCACTGCCCTGCTGCCATTTTTAAGCGTGGGGACGCTGATACACATGATGCTCCGGGTGCTGTTAATTAGCATGGCTCTTGGAGCTGTGCTAATTAAAGCACTCCTCTCACTCCACCACCTCCTGAAGCATGTCTATAAACACCCTAACTTCATCATAAAATGGCTAACTACCTCTCAGTACCCATAAAAATCATAGCAAGATTTAGGAAAGGTCCCAAACCTGCATATTTGGTCTTCATTATTGCTTAAGGAAGGGCAGATCTAGGCTCAGTATTATGATGCAGTGAAAGCAGTTCCTGGAAACACTAGTTTACTTAGCTTAAAATATACCCAGGTATATCTGTTGAAGACAGAGAGCACCTGTTATGGATCAGATAGATGGACTTACCATAAGCCTACTAGGTATTTCCTTCCAACCTTACATTCCACATACTACTACATATAAGCTATATAATAATGTGATAAATACCAACATATTTAATAGGAATAACAGTCCCGATGTAGCACTATCAGGGGAACCACAAATTACATTTATAACAAGTCCTTGAATAATGTTAATGTTTTATCCCAGGTTTTCAGCTGGAGCACTGGATCACAGCATGAAAGCGATAATACACTTGCAGCACACTCTGCATATAAGATCGCTATAAAGAGGATTATTGCTAAAAGAGAAATTAATTGCGAGTCTGATCAACACCTCGCAGCCGACGGCAAGACCTGTTGTAAGAAGTGTCCACCAGGTAGGTATTATGTTAAGACAATCTACTAAAAGTGAAGAGCTGAGAAGAAATAGCCACCTGCAGCATTATACCCTGGTGCATAATCTACATGATATAGCTTTCTCTAGGATATAGGTATTTCAGAACTTGGCTGCAGCCACATTTCCCACAATGACAGGACTATTTCAACTTAGTGCTGTCATGTAGTTGGAAGTTTGGGCACTGCAAAATGGACTTTCTTGACTGGTCTCTAATTGTTTTTTATTTGGGCTTCTTTTCCTTAAGGGTATACCTGATTTGTCCAGTCTTTACTAACAACATTCCCATTATCTCGTCCAATCCTAACTAGGCTACTCAAATTTTATAAAATGTGCTTCCTAAGCATTCACTAAGTTTATGCCAAAAACTTCCCAGGTCACGTGTAAAGTGATTTTAACAGAAAAGTCCAAACACTTTTGTTTTTATTGTGCACCATAAGGAAGTCAGGAAGTACATATAAGCTCTCTTACCCTCAAGACTCTTCTCCATTTGTACACATGCTTTTGCATTCAAAATATCATTTTGCTTGTTAAATTTTCATTCCGTTTCTTCTAAATAAGTTTTTTTTTTTAATACATATGCTACATTATTAAAACACATGAATGGATACATACCCATTTAAACTGTCTACAGCATTTAGGGAATCTTCATCTTGCCCATACTTGTAATTAGAAAATATTGCAAGAGTTGAAGAGAAACCACATCTGTTTTTTTTTTCCTGGGAGCAGATATGGCAGGTCTCATTCTTTTTTTTTTAAGGTACATTCAAAAAGCATGATTGTACAACAGGCAACAATACAACTTGTTCACCGTGCAACAATGGACTTACCTTCATGGATGAATACAATTATGTGGAGAAGTGCCGAAGGTGCCAACCATGTGACAGTGGACATGGTATGTCTATAACATAGAAACTTGAGTAATGGAAAAATATTTGATTTTGGGCTAGATTGAGAAGTTATCACAGCACCGAACAAAGGATAGCACATAGTTTACGATGTCCTAGGGACAGACCAGTAGGGAATTGTAGTCAAAAGTTACTATTTGATACCTGTATCCTTTTATTTCTGTAAAGGGAGGAGAGGACTAAGCCACCCCAACCCTTACCAGGGGAAAGCTTATTTTCCCATTCCCAGAGGCTCGGCTACACATGCTGGCATTTTGAGAGGCAGAAGTATAGCCACTCCGTATTTGCCCACTTTGGAGGGTGTGTAGAAGCCCCCCAGAAGCTGCTCTCCATCTATGTTGAAGCTTGCAATGCAAGTAGTTTACGTTATGCCCCCACCCCTGAGTGCAGTACATGGGTATTTACCTAGAGTTACCGCAGTTTAGGTTACAGTGGAAATCTTTTAGGTGTATTAAACAGCTTTAGGAAGCTAACACAAAACAATCTGAAAACAAGGTTTTCATTTAGTATCTTTTCACAAACTTCCTTATGAAAAATAAGAATGCTTAGGGTAAAAGACAGTCAAAATGATTTTTGGACAGAGGCAAGTTTCATCATAGGTTTACTCCTCCTTATGAAATGGTATCTGAGCATTTGTAGAGAGTCCATCCAGGAGAACACAACACCTGCTCTCTTCAATGTGATATGTAGTTATAGTTTACTACTCAAGCAACTTTGCAGCTCCTACTTCTCAGACACAAAAGTGCTGCATAAGCAGGCTTCTTTTGAAGTGCTTCAGAACCCAGCACTTGTTTTGAAGCACTGTAGAAATTTGAGCAGTATTATCTGAGGAAATCCTGTTGCAGGTGGCTGGGGATAGGGGGCAAAAGTCATATTAAAGGTGAGAATTAGTAGGTTAATTTTTTTAAGGGCTTACAAAGAACAATTACTTAAAAGTATTGGAGATTCAAAAATCCTTCAACCCTTTGCACCTGACTGTTTATGGCCATCCAGGTATGTGAAAGAGGGAGCAAGACCCTTCTCATAATCTCTCATGCCTCTACATGGGACACAGACCCCAACACAGTATTTGATTTCCTCACTGAGCAGAAAGACAAAGACATTTGACCTCTGCTTCTAGGAACGTCTCAAATGCTGCATCTTTGCACTTTCCACTGCCCTGAGCTGTGACATATGCCCATAATTCATCCCTCAGCAATTGCTAAAATTGTTCTTTTTAAGTGAAGCTGAACAAGATCTAGCTATCTGTTTTGGCTTCAAACCCTCCTGTAGACACTTTCAAAACCCCTATAGATACTCAAAAGTCTCCACTTCTTATCTAAGTGCCTACCTGAAACCACTGCCACCTAAGGAAACAAAAGGCCATTACATTAATGTGACTCCAATAGTATGCAGGATCTTAGAACATATTTCAAAAGAAAGAATAAGGACTTGAATAAGGATGTGGAAAATGAGATAAAATGCAACAAGGGTTTGCAAAGGTAAATCGTGCCAAACTGACTTAATGTGGTAACCTTCTTTGATAATGTAATGAATTTTCTAGGCAGGGGAAATGTGATAGATCTGATACATCTGTATTTCACTGAACTATTTAATAATATGCTACATGGAAAATTTAGTTAAAATGGAAAAGGTGAAGATTAATACATGAATTGTACAGTAGATAAGGACTCTACAAGAAAGACAACAGGTTCTAATGAAAGGGGAAGCCTTGTGTTGAAAGGAGGCTACTAGTCAAATTCTTCAAGGATCAGTCTTGGAATAGATCTCATTGTTTTTTCACTAGCGGCTTTGACATAAACGTAGGAGCACGCTAATGAAATTTGCTGATAAAGTTGGGGGTACTGTCAATGAGGGGGAGAATCATCGTGCAGGAAACACTGGATGGACCTTGAAGACTAATCACAATTTTATAATGTTCAGTAATACAAAGTACCAGTTTGTATCATCAAGGACTAATAACAGGATTTCTACTAAAAGCTGGGAGCTCAGCAGGTGGAAACAAAGGAGGAGAAAGACCTGGTTATATTAGACAGAGGAGACACCTATGTGATAGAGCTGTTAAAAAAGCAAATGTGATCCTTATTTGTATCTAGTGAGTTTTTTCTAATAAAGGAAGGGAAGTAGTAATCTTGTACTAGATGATGGAATACAGTAAGTTTATACATTTGTGGATGACAGTAAGCTCTTTGGAAGACTGGATCACAATTCAAAATAATCTTGATAGTTTCTCTAATTTATCTGAAAGCAATAAGATGAAATTCATTAAAGATGAAAGGAACAGTCAAAAGAACAAATACAACATGGGGGATATACAGCTAGCTACTACCTGCAGAACAGAAGAAAGAGATGAGCAAGTTACAAATGAAGTTCAACAAGGTCGAACAGTTATAAACTCCTGCAAGACCATTTCAGGCTGGACATAAGGAAGAATTTCTTTACTGTCCAAGCCCCCGAGGTCTTGAATAGCCTGCCATCGGAGGTGGTTCAAGCACCCACGTTGAATGCCTTCAAGAGAAATTGGATGCTTGTCTTGCTGGGATCCTATGACCCCAGCTGATTTCCTGCCCCTTGGGCAGGGGGCTGGACTCGATGATCTTCTGAGGTCCCTTCCAGCCGTAATGTCTATGAAATCTATGAATGAGTCAACCTTGTGACACTGTTACAAAGAGGCAAATGTTGTATTTACAGGGACGTCATATGCAAGCCAAAGAGAAGTTGTTTTCCTCTTGGTGCTGAAGCCTCAGCTGGAGTACTTAGAAATCAATAACAGTCACCAAACCTGTTAGAAAACCACGCCCCATGTCAGAGACCAAATGCTGAAGAAGTGCAGGTTCTGGTAGACATTCAGTTAAAGGTGCCACTGGATCCGACGCACAATCCCAACAGTTGTGCCTCCTGACACGCTACACATGCATTTGCTACACATGCATGGCAGAATACGCAATTGTGGGACTGGGGACCAGTGTGCAGGAAGCCCAAGATCATGTAGGAAGTAGGCAGCCAGTCAGCTGATCCCCTGATCCCAGCCTTGGGAATATATCAAAATCAAGGGCTCCCATGCACTCTCAAAGAACCTTGACTTTGATGTGCTCCCAAGGCTGGCAGCCCCAATCAGCTACCACTCCCAACTTCTGGGGCACAGTAGACTCAAAAACTACAGTGTGCCCTGGAGACCTGGAGCACAGATCAGCTCCTGCCTCCAGCCACAGGGATGCAAAGGGCTCCAATGTACCCCTGTGGCTCCCAGCCACACGCAAAGCCCATGGTAACACTTTTAACATCTCTGGACCTTCCATCACTGACTTCAGAGTAGCTGTTCTTAAAGGACAAAACTTTAAAAATTAGTTTGAACACAAAATTGCGGAACACAAAATCATCCAAAAACAATTTGGATTCTTATCCCATTCTCTGGACTAGCTGTTAATCCCAGTGCCCCTGAATGTGTTTTAACTGCCTTGTTTATCCCTGTTGATAAAATCTACCCACCTTTTTTCCTCTCAGCAATGTCCCCTTCCCTATCTCTTTTCTTTCTAATTAAATTGTTTCTTTCTGTATCTATTTACAGCATTTAATGTAGTAGGCTGTTGCCTACAAAAGCTCAAGGAGCTCTCTAAACAAATCAGTTTCAAAGGTACAACCCTACCCTACCTTCAGCCTGACTTCAGACTAACATAACAAACTTTACCTCCTTTATCTACTCCTAAAAAGTAACCTGAAGCCTACAAAATGTTTCTATAGTGCAGAAGCTAATAGAGAATCCCAAATCTTAAAGGCTAGGGACAGAAATTACATCTAAAATGGTGTAAGCCAGGGGTTCTCAATCCCCAGGCTGAGGCCCAGCTGCCGATCCACAGCATGGTTGGCTACCAGACTGGAAGTGGCCACGAACTGGCAAACTGCAGTCCCCCAGAGCTGGGCAGAGAGGCTGCAGCTCCTTCTACAGGGCCTGCAGCAGCACAGGGTTTCCCACCCCCCCGCCAAGGGTGTAGGGGTATCCTTACCTGTCTTCCAGCCAGAAATTCTGGCCACGGTCGGCTGTGACCCTAGTCCGCAGTTTGCCGGGCCATGGCCACTTTCGGGCCACGGTTTGTCAGGCCACAACATAAAAGCTTGGGGAACCCCTGGTGTAAGTGATTAGAAACCAGTTCAAATCTGTAACACAACAGAAGTTCAGTGCACAAAACCAGTTTAGCCATAAAAATGGGCAAAACCAGTTAAAGATAAACTTGGATGGATGTAGTATCAGACTTAACTGATTTCGGGTAAACCAGTTTTTTGAACTTCTGTCCCAGACCTTCTCCAGATTCAAGTTAACTCACAATCCCCAAGGAACCCAAGATGCTTTGCACTTCCCCTGCAATCCCTGCCCTCGCACAGTGGGTGGGCTAGCTTTGCCCAAGTTTTCTGCTCCAGCTGAGCAGGGAAGCATGCTCTAGCATCCCCCAGCTTCTGGTCTGAGCCACTGCAGGTATGTGGCAGTATTTTGGGAATCAAAAGTAAATGTGTGTTCACTTGCTCTTCAGTTCAATCTACGCAGTTTGGACTAGCCTACAGAGATTGAATCAATTCAGCCTCAGGCTTTTTGACTGTCTGTACTTAGCCAAAAGGTATACATATGGACAAAAAAGAAAAACTGCTAATTTTTTAAATATTCATCTCTATGTATAGAAGCAACTTTCAGCAAAACAAAACTATCTTGCGTAAGCTTTCCTTTTTGTAGTTTCTGCTAAGATGTCTCATTCTTATCCTCCTCTTCCCAATGTCCTATAATCAGGAGGAGCACGTATAAAACAATATTGTAATACTATTATAATAGTGATGCAGACAGCAGTAAAGCTACATGAATACAGCCTGAGAAGAAGAATTTGCAAACAGTGCACTAAAATACTCAGAGTATCTGCTTTTTTCTAATATTAACAAACTTTTGGGATTTATTTTAGGTCTGGAAGTTGAAAACAACTGTACCACCACACACAATACAAAATGCAGGTGTAAAAGTGGTTATTTTTGCGTTTCTGAACAATGTACAAAACATTGTGAACCATGTGACAAGTAAGTTTTAGGCCTGTATTATTTCATCAGTTTACTATATAAGATCATGTTCTGGGCAGAGGCAGTTTTTAAGCTAGCTTCAGTGGCACATCTAAGGCACTGTCTAGAATGGTAAAAAAGGTGTTTGCTTTTCAAATGATTTAGCTCACAGAACTAGCTCATCTATGTTGAAAGTCCCATCTAATATAGTAAAGCACGCTGTACTTCATTTTGGTGGTCAAGTTATAGTTTACTGAGTTTTTCAGTGATGTAAAGCTAGTTTAGTTAATTCAGTTAAAATAAGTCTTTTTCTTTAAGTCTGCACAAGGTTTACAACTGCACAGGCTTCAATTTGAATTCAGTTTCTACAACCACATGGGCACATATGCACTTGAAAGCAGAAATGTGGTAAATCTGCATGCAGATTCTGAGGCTATTTTAATAATTTCCACTTTTAATTTTTGAGCTTTGCCTTTGTTTGTGTGTGCTCCATTAGTCTGAACAGAAGACTGTTTCAAGTTAGCAAGTTACAAAGGAGCAGACTAGTTGGCTGAGGTAATTGTCCTGATAATGATTTTAAGTAGTAGATAATGAATTAAGTAGAGTAAAGCACCCATCACACCTTATGTGTCCATGGAAATGAATGTGCAGTCTGTAAATAAAAATATTCTTAACATAATTTACACTGTGACTCATGACTAGGAACTGAACAAAAACCCACAGAGAATTCGCAGCATTGGAAAACTGAGAAGCTCCTTCTTCATTAATTTCAAAATTCTTAATACCAACATATATTAAAGAGCAGGATGGTAAGAATAGATGAACGTAGTGACTGCTTCACCCTCTTGACAGACTGAGTTGTTTTTCTACCTTTCCTATGAAAAAAACATTAATATTAGCTGTTCATATTTCTGTAGGTGTGAAAATGGCATAGTTGACGTACACTGTACCCCAACCTCAAATACCGTATGTAAAGGTAATTTTTAAAACTCCTGTGTATTTGATGGTAGAATGCAGCTATACAGAAGTGGCCACTCTGGCCAATAGGCAAATGTCCACACTGGAGGCAGCATGGAGCTGCACCACTTGACAGTGCACAAAGTGGAAGAACATGGACACTGCTTCTGGCTGATGGCAGGTGTAGAAGGAAAACAATCATCTGCCCCTTTTAAAGTGGTGTACAGCAAATGAGCCCCTAGCATGGAGCAGGAGAGAATAGAAACCATTTCTTGTCTTTCCCCTGCACAGTAACTTGAGAAGGGGCAGGGAAAGACTCCCTGCATCTCTCTGCTCACTCATCCACAGAAGGACCTCCTCAATCAGGCCTTCTTGATCCTGTGTAGGGTTTGAAATGTGTTGTTATACAGAGATCTGCTTCTGTTTGTTACCTTCATGAAAATTTTCTGCTGGTCTTTATTATAAGGAAACTTTTGGTGGATGTTGTCAGCACTTATACTACTACTGCCATTGGCTGGAATACTGTACTACTGCTTGCAGCGTAAGTCTCTTTTCTTACACTGAACTGAATCTGAATTGCTTAAAATTAAATGTATCAGGTATCATTCCTGAATTGATATCATTCCTGAATTCTGTACCAGCTTTTAAAGGTCTTCAAATTTGTGTGTTTCAGACAGGAAGAATTACAAGAACTTGAATGTTAACCAGCAGTATTCAAATAATGTGATAGGGGTAAGTACCATTACTTAGCTTGGGTGAAATTCAGCACAGTACAGGGTGCTAATATGAGACCATCTGCCTCAGCTAATTCTACACTGGAGTATTACAGACCGTTGACACTAGAAAGGAAGAAAATTAACTCTCATCTTGAGTTAATGAGATTGCCTGTTAAAAATGAGTTAATGAGCTTCCTTTTTTAAAGGCATGTGCTGCCTTAGGATGCACAGACTAGCAATGCATTCCCTGCAGCTGAGGATACCTTGTCATCCTAATGTTACCCTTTCTGCTTCATCAGCTAATTTAAGGGTGGAAACAGACAGCACCTGACATTTCATTTCTGCCACCATAAAAAAAAAAATTCATAGCACAAATGGTGAGCAAATAGACATTGCTACCCATTGTCACACCACATCAAAGAAAAATCAATGGCACAACAATAGGTAGTAACAGGCTCTGCTGCTTCATTACTGATGTCTGTTAGCTCTTTGGTAGGAGAACAGAAGAACCTAAACTGTTCCTACTCTTCAGTCACCAGGGCTAGGGACAGACATTCAAAAAGCTTGAGCCTGAATTGATTCAATCTTTGCAGATTAGTCTAACCTGGCTAGGCTAAATCAGTTTTGTAACCAGACAGACATCCCAGAAATGCAGAGACATGCCTGCAGTGGCTCAGGCTAGAAGCCGGGTGGGCACTAGAGCAGCCCTCCCTTCCCTTGCACAATGCTGAGCTGAGAGGGCGTGGCCAGGCCTGGCAAGATGCTGTGATTATGGAGAGTTCCCCCCACCCCCCTCCCAAACAGCCCAGTGGGGAATGTTTATCACCCATAACTCAGTGTTTATCAACCCATTAAGAAAACAGAGGGACATTACCAGCTACCTGTTGATTCTTCCTTTGTTCCATTTGCCACAGCTGGGAGGTAGCCAACATGTGGACTGCTAACTAATGTGAGGGATGGGGAATGCCTGCTTAGCAGAATGGGGGCAGGCAGAGGCCAGGCAGATGCCTAGAGAGACTCCAGCCAGGGAGCAGAGGGGAGAGGCCAGCCATGCTGTGGAGCAGAGAGCCCCGTCCAGCCCAGAGAGCATGCCAGGATGCTAAGGGAGTCTGATTTAATTTAAACCAGCAAGGGGCCCAGGACAGACATTGCATAAACTGGTTTGAGCCAAATCAGTTAAGTCTGATACTACCTTCAACCAGGTTTATCTCAAACCTGTCTCAGCCATTCTCAAACTGGTTTATATGCACTGAACAACTGTTTTGTTACAGGTTTAAACCAGTTTCTGATCACTTAATCCAGTTTGTGTGTAATATCTGTCCCTAGCCCAAGGGGCAGGTTCTCTGGGGGTTTGAGGACCCCACAAGCACCTGCCCGGTTTCCTGCTTACAGAGAGGCACCCCAGGGAATAGGAGTTCCTGCTCAGTCAGACCCATTCCCCCAGGATCATTGGGGAGCAAGTCTAGCTGAGTGGGAAAATTCCTGCTCCATGAAGGGTGGGACAAGGGACAATGTGTGTTTTGCCCAATGAAGCAAATCAGCTGTGCTGCAAAACATTATCTAACGAAAGAAAAAGGATAGCATAAGAGAGAAAAACTGCAAAAGGTCTCATTAATACTTATTTCTGTCCTTATTTTCAGGAAGAAAACCCTCTGCTATATACAGGTATGAAATAGACATTATACTTTCTAAGAATTTTGAAAAAATGATGTATATACTGTGTAGAAATATATGTTCAAGTTTAATGCCAGGTCAGTCTCTTATTTTTCTGACAGCTATTGCTCCTGGGTGATATGCAACTCATCCTATTAATAAACATGAGCTCAACCACTCTTTGCTTGGACACAATTACCACTGGTTTTAAATTAGTCTCAACCCCAGCACTGTTTTCAGAATGGGAAAGGGGAAAGAAAATGGAGGGAGTTTGGTCTGGGTTTTTTTTCAGATGGCACTAGAGGGTGGGTTGTGTGGATTGGAGTCCCCCTGAGGTAGGGGCCTCTGATCCCCCCACCCCACCCTCCAGCGCCAGGTGGACAACCCCTAGAATGAGCTCCCTCCACTCCCCTTCCCTCCTCCCATTCTGAAAACAGTATCAGGACTGGAAGGGAGAAAGGGCATTGCTAAGTGAAACCAGCTGCAGGCTTGCAGTCAGCATCTGGATTCCCCAACCCTCAGGACCCTAGAGCAAACTTATGTTGGATCCAGGGGATCGTTCTAACCCAGAGCACTTCCTGCAAAGTTCCATGAGTTAGAATGGGGAGCTGCAGTTCTGTCTGCATCTTAAAAGTTCTGCCTCAGTAAGGACAGCATGCCATCTACTAACTGGTCAGGGCTTGTGGACACAGGTGATATCTTTTATTAGACCAACAAGATTTTTTGCAAAAATCTACTAGGTGATGCATGACAAGAGGCATTAGTGACAGGAAAAACTCAGCTCCGCTTGGATCAGCCTTGTGAACTTATGCAAACTTCTGGAGACTTCATCTTACAAAATCGATTAAAAGACCCACTATTATTTCAATAAATACACTAACAAGCTGGTTGCCATGTGCTGCTGATGTGTCCCACTTTCACACATTATGGGACTTCTAAGCCAGAGGTGTTCACACTGTATTATAGATGACATAGTAAGAGGACTTGGAGCCCTGGCGATAAGCTTTGGGTCATTAGTAACTGGGACATCATAAGCTGGAGTCTAGTGAGGAAAGTATCATCATGGAGTGGCTCATATCCCAGCTCTGTGAAGGCCACAAGTGCTTATTTGTTTAACAGGACTTCACAAACATGAAGTAGAAAAGTAACGGAGAAGGAGGTGCTATAGAAAGCGTTGAGGTTTATAGAACATCACAGGGAAGGAAAATGGAGGCATCCCTGGACATTTAGATTTCCTGATATGAGGGAAAGTGTAACAAGCAAAGGTATTCCTAATCTGAACTCCATTGCTTAAAAACAAGCATACAACAAAGACTAGACTCACTCTCTCTCTGTTTGAGGCTTCAAATTCTTCTTTTATGAAGTACTTTTAAAATGAAAAAGAGTAGTAAAATACTAATGCCATTTTTTTTTAATTTTCATTTTTTGTGTGTATTTCCAGATATTGACTTGAGCCCCCACATTTCTAGTATTGCAGAGGGGATGACATTACCCCAAGTCAAAACATTTGTTCGGAGGCATCAAATAACAGAACCAACCATAGAGCGAGTCATTCAGGACAACCAGAATGATACAGCTGAGCAGAAAATTAAATTGCTCCTTAACTGGTATGAAGCCCACGGAATGAAGGGGGCACACAGAACTTTGATCAGCAGCTTGAGAGAACTCAAAATGTGTGCTGTTGCTGATAGTATTGAGGAAAAACTGAAGGCGGCTGTTTCCAGCAGTCAGGAAAACAACAAATCAAATAATGGAACTACTGAGCAAAGCAGTGTCCATTCTTATGGAGACTCAGTGCCATAACATGTTTAATCAACAGGAAGCGATTTCTGAATGAACTAAATTTTTTCTTAATATTGTAAATATCAGAAAGCCTTCAGATGTCATTTCTTTGAACAAATTCTGGATACCAAGAGGGTGTATAGGCAAGCATAAGCAACAGGCCTAATTATTGGGGAGGTATTTGCTCCTCAAAAGTTCTGAAACATTTCTACTGTTTGCTAAGATGTAGGAATAGAGATCCTGGGATTATGCACAAAAAACTATAGAAGTTCTACCTAAGAACCTACCGTTCATTTTACATCTATCTTACTAGCAGGAACTTGGTGTAAATGGTGTTAGAGGAACTGCAGATTACGAGCACAGTTTCCAAAGAGGGTGGCTAAATGAACTGCTTGCAGTCACCCATGAAGTAAGTGGCACATGAGGGAATGGAGCCTGGGCTGCTTAGGTTCTACAACAGTACCTGACCAACTAGACCATCCATTGGCAATGCGTAGGGGGTGTACACAGGTGCAGGTGCACCCCGAGATGGTGGAGCACCCCCTAAAAGAAGCCCTGCCGATGCTGCTGGTAGTGCCTGCAGGCAGTCGCCGCTCGCCACCCCTTCCCCACTCTGCCGAAACCACTGCAGCCACCTGTGGGAGCTCCTCACTCAGCCTACCCCCACTGCCGCCACTGGCACGGCTGCCTGCAAGAGCTCCCAGCTCGCCGCCACCACACCCCCACCGCCACCACTGCCTGCAGGCGGTCACTGTGCCCCTCCAGCCTCCGGGGGCATGTGTCGTTCATGAGGCCATCCCAGAATCTGACCTCCTTCTACCATAAAAAACAATTAGAAAATCAACCAGTAATAGAATGAAAACCTATTTCAGGATTGATGGCCATGACATATTTATGCTTCACTGATGTCTTAAACAGTTTTCCGTACAAGTCTTATGTTTCAGTTCTCTGACAAAACACCAGAGTTTAAGAATATTTTTAGCTAAAAAACTTGCATTCAGCAGTGATCGCTATGGTCCATTCAGGTTTCAAATCCACCCAGTGAATTGGGAATATGACCTGTATTTCTGAAGGACAGGATCAGGTCCACAATTTTTAAAGTTTTATCTATACCAGCTGGGAATCCTCCAAGATTTGGTTGTATGACTAGCTTTTCTACTGCAAAAGAAACTAAAATACAAACAGTAATAAAAGACATCATTAAAAAAGCATATATTTCTTTCCTTCTTTTTCTTTGTATCATGTGGTCTACAAATCTTACAAATGTCATACTCTCAGGGTCAGTACATCACAAAAGCAATGAGTGTGATCTCCATCCATCTGAAAAAAGCCTCTTTCCATCTCAGGACCACACAAAGCCCAGGCCCCTGTGCCCCAGGCCAGTCTAGTCAGCAAGGTGGGGTCTGATATCAGGTTTATCTTCCTCCAAAAAACTCCAGTGTTCTACTCAATGGCATGGACAATGTATTTAAACCTGTTGACATCTACATTTCCTATGCCAGTTCTTTTTCACCCTCTCCTGTACAATTGTTCTAAAACACTGAAGTGTGTACATTGGCAGCACTGCAATCACAACAACTAATTAATAACCTTAATTGTCCTGTCTCCAGGGTTAGGGACTGAAGTTACACATAAACCAGTTTAAGTGATCAGAAACTGGTTTAAACCTGTAACAGAATGAAACTTCAGTGCACATAATATAGTTTCAAAATTACCAAAACTGATTTAAGATAAACCTGGTTGAATACAGTATCAGACTTAACTGATTTGGGTCAAACCAGTTTATGCAACTTCTGTCCCAGACCCCTTCCTGGTTTAAGTTAAACCAAACCAGAGTCCCCCAGGATCCCAGCATGCTCCTCAGCCCTGGGCTGGGCTGTGCTCTTTGCTCCAGAGTAGGGCTGGCCCCTCCCCTCTGCTCTAGCTGGGGGCAGGGGCATGGCCAGATGCCAGCCAGCCTGGCCCCTGGAGGCAAAGGGAACAGGGAAGGGGTTTATTCCCCATCTTCCCTCTCCCACGGGGGACCACGGCTGAGGTCTGCCTGACCGGGTGTAACAGCCCATCAGGCATTCAGCTGCCATAGCACCATCTGACTGCCTCACCCACAGCTGTGGGGCTGGGGCTGAGGGGCAGAGCCCGGCCAGCCCACAGGGACTGCTGAGGGCAGATGCACAGAGGCCAGCCCAGCACACGGAACTGGAGCCAGAGCTCCAGGCACTGGGCAGAAACTAATGGGCTAAAGCTTCCACCCTTGCGAAGCGATGCTGCATGGTGGGACAGGAGCCACAGCCGGAGGTGAGGGGAGTAGAGCAGCCCTGCTGGGCCCAGCCAGCACACAGCTTCCCTCGCCTCCAGCAGCCTGTTCCCCTCTCCCTCCCGCCCCTGCTGCACTGCTCTGGGCAGCACGGGTGGGAGGGACAGCTTTAGCCTGGCAGCTTCTGCTCAGCGCACGGAGATCTGGCTCCAGCTCCAGCTGCTTTTACCCGCCCACTCGTCCACCCCTGAAGGGGTTACTTATCAGGCTGGGCAGGTGAAGAAAGGCAGATGGAGCTGAAGTCAGAGCTCCATGCTCTGGGTTGAAGCAGTCCCCACCTCCCTTCACCACCGGGAGCAGTACAGCAAGGGGAGGGGGGAGTAGCCGCTGGAGGTGAGGGGAAGATGCACACTAGCTGGGCTCAGCAGTGCTGTTCTGCTCCCCCCATCTGCAGCTGCATCTCCTGCCCCTGTCCCTCTGCGCAGCTCTGGGTAGGCAGGTGGAAGCTTTAGCCCTGTGGCTTCTGCCCAGTGCCTGGAGCTCTGGCTCGAGCACTACCCACTCCGCCTGCCCGCCCAACATGGTGCGAGGCAGGGAGAGGAAGGGGGGGTATTTGGAAAGCAGCTGGAGCTGGAGCTCCATGCACTGGGCAGAAGCCGCAAGGTGAAAGGGTCAACCCAAGCCGTCTGTGGCAGCTCAGACTGCCCCGCCCCACTCCCATCCACAGTGCAGCCCCTGCTGGGAAGAGGCTTCCGCTCCTGGGACACCATGAGAGGGGCTGCTTCCCCCATCATGGTCTCTGCCGCCTCACCACTCCAGCAGCAAGGGCAGAGGAGTGGCCAGAAGCCAGCTGGCGTGGCCCTCTTAGAAGAGGTGTTATTTCCCACTTTCCTCTGGCGTCTGGCAGAGGGGGCAGGGAAGGAGCTTATCCCGCTACTTGCCCCATACAGGGAGTGATCAGCAGTGGCAGTCGGGGCTGGCAGACCCCGGCTGCAGCCCGCAAAGGCAGAGGAGGGAATAAAACTCATCCCTGCCTGCCTCAGGGGCCATGCTGGCCAGCACCTAGGTGCACCCCCGCCCCGCTGCAGCAAGAGGGGACAAGGCAGACCCTAGCTTGGGTCCCTGCTGGTAGGACAGGGAGGGGAGGAATTAAACCCCTTCCCTGGCCAGTTCGCTTGAGGCTACTGCCAGGCTGGCCACAACTTCCCTGCAGCTGAGGGACCCTCTAGGGCCCTCCGGCTTTTGGCCTGAGCCACTGCGGCCATGTATCTGCATTTCCTAAATGTCTATTCACTTGCAAATTAGTTCAATGTACACAGGTTAGACTAACCTGCAAAGATTGAATCAATTCAGGCTCTGGCTTTTTGAATGTCTGTCCCTAGCCCTGGAGCTGCTGACTTGAAAAAAACAGAAAAGCACCTATGGTGTGCATTTGTGAAGGGACTGTCCCTACAGATTATGACTTCACTGGAAGGGGATTTCACTGATTAGGGAAGTCAGGGACCAGTTTTCCTTCTCTGTTCACTGACACTTCATGACTCATTGGTGATCTCATAGACATGTTCAGACTTGTTCTCTTCCTCATGGCTGAGCTGTTCAGGTCATGTGATTTTTTTTTTTATATATACTCAGTGACTGGCAGTCCAGAAAAAAAAAAGTGCTAAAACATGGTGAGATAGATTAGCCACGCACAGTGTACTTCATGACAGTGCTCAGATTGCTCCTAATTGGTGTTCTTTGATTCATCAAAAATAATGAACCTGCACCTCCACTGTTCAGCAGCCTGAGCAAACTACTAACTGTTTATGAATCGCTTGCTCAGGTGCAAATGACAACGCAAATGATAGGCAGGGGAAAACCAGGTGCTGTGAATCAACACAGGAGTTATCATTGCTCAGATCTGTATGAGATGGTTACTACCAACAAAAAAACAGTAAATCTTACATACCCTGAAAGTGTTGTAATGCAAAACTTGACCTGATTTGAGAACCTGATTAATACCAGCTTTGTGTGAAACAGCTACACTATAAAAGAGGCAGAACTGACAGTAAATTGCAGTTCACAGATTTTCAGTCTTTTGTGGTTCTGTCCAAGAAGACTGTACAGCAATGAAGGCTACAGGTAACTTTCTTGTTTCCAGAAGCAGCTATGGCAGAGCCAAGGTGCAGTATAGGACATACAGTGCTTTTTAAATGTCATATGGAACATGAAGATCAATATTTTGGAACTATCTTCTGAAAAGCCTGGAGCCGTCAGCCCTCACAGCATCCTGTTCATTTGAAGTGGCCCATATTGGGCAGCATACTGAATAAGGGTTGTCAACAGGTTGCCAACATCTCTATCTCTTGCCTTTCAAGAGAAAAGAAACAAACTACATCTCTACAGGTTGGACTTGTTGGAGAAAGATGACCTAATTTCCATGCTGCATTGATTACACTTGCAGGAGAATTTCTGAGCTGAACTGCAGAGTTGCAGTAATAATACTACATAAATGACTAGCAATAAGGCAAGCCAAATTTCCTGTTTGCCTGTGGTCTCTATTACAGAACTGGGTGCCGTGCTGCAAGCCATTCCACCCTACTCCCCTGACAGGCTGGGGATAGAATGGCCCCCTGGTGAATTCCCCAGCACTATGGCCGGATAATGCTCACAAAATCTAACCAATGCAGCCTGTCTGTGCAGCCAGCCACAGAAAGAAGGGCAAGTGTTGTGAGTTAGTGTGACTATGTGAGAAAGAGTCAGGAAGGCACAACATGGCTTAAAAGTATGGATGCGTTCCTGCAGTTTGATGTTAGGCTCCTGAATTCATGCCTAGAGCAATTCAGTACTGAACAAGACATCTTGATGTCAAATGGGTTGCTCATTTATCAAGGTCCCAGGAGATCTGAAAGCCTTAAACAGAGGGGCCTTAAAATGAAAGCATCGATATTCTTACATTTGGAACAATGAAATCTAATGGGGAATTTTGTTTAGATGTCATGGGATTTCCCAGCATAGGACTGTCAGACAAACTGTTTGAAATTAAAAAAAAAATTCCCCTGAATAATGAGTCATATTTTCCCTGAGATGTCTCCAAATCTGTACCCAGATTACTAGTAAACCTGGCAGCTATACTTTTTATTTTGTTAAGCCAAAACCTAATGGTTTCACGAATGAACAGAGTGGGGCTAAAACTTTGTTTTTTCATAGCAAAGGGTACAACACAGAAGTTCCCAGACTAGCAATGTGCAGGACAGAGCCCCAGACATGCCAGAGACTTGGAGAATCTATTACTATAGCTTCAGGGCTAAATTTGTGCAGCTGCCTCAATGAAGTACTGCAAATGGCCTAATTAGCTCACTCTCTCAGCAGGGAGGGTTTAGCCACATGCAGTTGGAGCTGCAAACTGATAATTCACCTCTGCTAAGACACAAAGCAACTCTGTCACTTTGATGTCTCCAGTTCAGGAGTTCAAACACAAAAGCAGCATTGTGTTCACACTGCACCAGACATCTCTTTGCTGTGTGCTTGCAGCATGGCGCTGTCTGGCGACCGTAGGAGGAACTGGCCACTACTAAACCCAATCTCAATTTCCAGAGAAGAATCCATTTTACAGACTCTTTGGGGATACCGCTCCAAAATTCAGGATTCTCTTGGAAAATTTGGTATTTTGGTTGCTTTAGGTATCTCTGTACAACATCATTCCCATTTTGTAGAGATATCCCTCTCAAGCTGCTTTCATCCCAAAGGATAACGGTAAGATCTTAAGCAGATGGCCAATGCACTTGCCTTGTCTCAGATTTGGTCAGAACACAAGTAAAGACAGTGTAGGAAGCTCAAAAAGAAAGGAAGCGAAATGACAGTCTGTTTGGAAACTGAAACATATGGAAACTCAGAACACAATGTGCTCAGACTCAGGAAGACAAAACTAAAACTTGCTGTATAAGAGTCATTATTTTTATTCTGAAAGACTGTGCTGGAGACAAGGCTTGACCTGAAGAAACTGAAACTTTTGAAGGAAAACAAGTCTGTCTACTGCGGTAACTTCAGAATCCTCCCACATCTCCACTGAAAGCTGCCCCATTTTAGAAAAGAGCACCTTCCATAGGAGCTGAGAAATGATTTCTTTAAGACACTAATCTACATGAGGTATTCAAATGTATGTGAGAAGTCAATATGTGGAGTATAACAAGCAGAAAAAAGGACAAAACAAACACAAAAATCTATGCGGCGGGGGGGCGGAAATAAAAGGGTTGGTTCTTATTAAGAAAGGTCTTTGGGTCAGATTTATTTCTTGTCTGAAGGAAATGAGTAATATATGCTCAGGTGTCACGTTCTGCTTCCATTAGCTGTAAGTGCTGTGGTTTTGGCCTGTGGTACTATAAATGAGGATAGTACTCCTGCCAACTCATTGTTAGCACAAGGGAAGTGCAGTTACACATCTAGCCCCCAGCAGCAATCTGTGGTTGAATACTGTACAGAACAATATGTGGCAAGAAAATTGACCAAACCAGATTTGTTGTGGGGAAATTCTGGCTTATTTGATGCTCCATATATCACAGTGGATTTACTGAAAGTTTGACTCCACCGTGACTCTGTTGGGTTAGTGCCTCTGTGGGTGCATCCCCAAAGGGGGGGTAGGGGAGGCTGGAGTCAGCAACCGTGCTGGCCCCAGCAGCCTTATCTGGGGCATGGCTCTGACCAATCAGGCTCTAGTTTTGGACAGTGCATGCTGCTTCCACATGCGCCGCCCTGCATTTTTTAGGCATGGATTTTTTGAACCTGGGATTTTCCAGGGTCAAAAAAAAGTTCCACGTTGCAAAGTAGCAGTGCGGGGAACACCTGCATGTGCAGTGTGTGGCACCGCAGACAGGTCTGTGGCACTGCATACCACATGTCCACTGTCATCTGGACGTGCCTTGTAGTTCAGTTCTTGGGACCAAAAACTGGGCTTTCCTTGTGGCATACCCCAGTCCGGTGATTCTCAACCAGGGTGATGCACAACCCTGCAGTGCCATAAGAGCCACAGGACGTTGCTCAATATTAGCAGTGCGAGGTATGTAAACAATTACACTTTATTCACAAGATAAACCCAAAGGCTGGATCCAGACAAGCAGGCACATGCAGTTTGTGGTGCTGCAAACTTGTTTGCGGTGCCACAAAATGCATGCGTTGCACATTAAACCATGCATGGCACTGATAATTTCCAGTGCTGGGGTAACATTTGCTACCAGGATTTCCAGGTAGCAAATAACTCCTAAAAAAAAAAAAAAGAACAACCAGCACAAAGCATGCTGAAATGCCACGTGCTGAGACAAACACAGAGATGGAGGAGCAGGCAGCTACCCCACTTCTGCATGCTGCAAAGCCCCATGCTGCAGCATCTTGTGCCCCAGCTAGCCGCTCTCCAGCTAGCTGGGGCACAGTTTGCTTTGAGATGGGGAGCAGGAAGCCCTGAGCCGGCTTCTCCCCTGTCTCCATGTGCAGGATATAGCCCAAATTTTGAAAATGATCAAGGGATTGTTGGGAGGAAAAACATTCAGGTTTTTTGAATGGTCTGCACTTAAGGGCCATCTCACACTCTTCACACCAGTCTCATTAGTGTATTGCCACAGCAGTTTGAAGGGTTGTCTGCATCTGCACTCTTAGGTTTCGTCTTTGGATCTCTCATTCTCATGTGTGGATCTAGGATTTTGAAAAGAGTTAGGCTGCAAATGGTGTGGTGAATCATCACACATGACACAATGCACATTTTTCTCCAGTTAAAAAAAAACTAGAAGCTTTACTAATATGGTAGGGGCCTACAGCTTTATTATTCCATTTAAGATTGAAACAAGAACAAATATAACTTTATTGGAATGTGCACTGATTTGCTATATTAAATATTAAGTATAAAAACAACAAGCTAGGCAAAAACGTAATCTAAAGATGTTGTTTCATTAGTCCTCTTAGTCCCGTACTCATTAGAATTAGATGTATAGCTCTTGCTCAGATTCATAAAACAAAATTTAGCCTTCACTGACAGTTATTTCCACACCTGAGTTAATGATTTTAGCTAAAGCTAAAAGCTACCATACTGGAAAATTACAGAAGAAACGATAGATTGATTAGTGAAACATCGAGACCATTTAAAGGAGAAGTCATTAATACCAGTGGAGTGAAGGGAGATTAGCAGAAATTGAGTAGATTATGACCCATGTAGTCAGATGATTCCCTCAATACTGCCTGAATAGAAACGCTGCTTCTGGAAAGTTTATTTTAAGTTTTGGGTGGAATAAAGGAAGGTGAAACAACATCACTCCAGTCACCTCCTTCCCCTCCCCCAATCCATCTCTGCACATAAATATGGATTTTCCTCTCTCGTTATTACTCTGTGAAAGGCCACACAAAGAACTGGACTTTCCATAGATCCCTGACCATGATTTCTGTTACTTTAAATGGGGATTAAATCATTTATTCCAAATTGTGTCCTCTGATTGTGCAATACAGTAAAAAAATGTCAGTTCTTACTATGCAGTTAATCACATTCTCTATTACTGTCTCCGTTTTTGCTCCAGTTTTCGTACCTGCTTCTGTTCCCTCTATAAACTAACACTTTCCAAATCAAGTTGAGTTAGAAATACACAAAGGCAGATTTTCTGGTTGGGTTTTTTTTCCATTTCAAATGAATTGCCTTTTTTTACACTAACCAGTGTTTCAGTTCTCAAATCTAAGCATCCACCAGATGGCAGTATATGTCCAGGACATTCACATGGATGATAAACGATTTCCCCACCTATCCTTAAACACAATCCCCAGAATTACCCTTTACAAGAGCCTGGATGATTTTTCATCACATCCCGTGCCCAAATAGCTGTCTGCATAATGCTTGGGGAATTCCATAAGCACAGAATACTGGCATTATGGGACACGTGACATTTAATAGTAGCTAGAAGAAAAAATGAACAGTAGATAAAGTATTTTAAGGAACCTTAAGGCTCCCTTGGAGGAATACCTGGCTATCCTTCTAATACAAGAAGATTTTAATCAGCATGAGCTGAATGAGCTCTGGCAAAGTTAGACCTTTCTTCCAACCTGTCTGTGGGGCCTGAGTCCATTTCACACTGAAAGGCTGATTGGATGCAGCCATCTATTACTCCCCACATTCGCATGTGCCAAATTCTGCCCCATCACAGCTCAGATTTGAATTCAAAGTTACCAGTGATAAGTAAATACGCTATATAAAAACTGCTGGTATAAGGAAAAATCATGGAAGCAAGCTGAATGCTCATTCGTTATCATTGTGTACCTTTATTTGCATCAACTTGTGTATACTCATTAAAATAAAGTCCAATTGGATGTTCATATAAATCAATAAAAACATTTATGCTTAAATTCAGAAAACCTGACCTTTACCCCAGAAAGGTAACTGGGATTAATTTGATATTATGGGGAAGAGCCAATATGGCTTTTGTAAAGGGAAATCACATATCGCCAATTTGCTGGTTTTAGGTTCAAGAAGCATGTGGATAAAGGGGATTCAGTCACTACAGTGTATGTAGATTTTCAAAAAGCTTTCAAAAAGTCCCTCACCAAAGTATCTTAAAAGAAACTAAGGAGTCAATGGATCAGACCAGTGGTTTTCAATCTTTTTTCATTTGCAGACCCCTAAATATTTTTTAATAAAGGTGCTGATCACTTTGGAAATTTTGAATGGAGGTATGGACCCCTCTGATTGTAAGTGCGAGTATTCACATATTTTTGATTGGGATAAATACTGAAGGGACAAAGAAGATGATACAAAGTTTTCCCAGGTATCGTAGAATCATAGAAAAGTAGGGCCAGAAAGGACATTCAGAAGTCACCTAGTCCAACCCCACACCTATTCAAACCACCCTATACAAATCCATTTCTAACCTATTAGTAAAACTACACAGTCAACCCTGACAAAACCACATAGCATAACCCCCTAACTGGCCACAGGTAAAGCAGAGGGACAACAGTGGCCAATGTCCTACTACTGCAAGGGTTGTTAAAATACACTCCAGAGAGCCAAAGAAAAGGGCTGTGCCCCTTTCTACATAGGAAAGAGAAATGCCTCACAGTCTGTACTACCAACATGTCACCATAGGTAAAATTCCTTCCTAGCCCAAAATTTGTTGATCAGTGTGACCCTGAGTGGATGGGAAAGACCCTGTAGCCAGAAATCTCCAGATTTAAGTCTCACCCAGTCAAAACCCCTTGTTTTGGCTACAGCCAACACACGATGCTTCTGAGGAAGACAAACCTCCTTCTCCTCTCCCTCTCCCCACCCAACACACATAGTAACAAAAAGCGGGGGGAGGGGAATCTTCCAAGCCCCATATGGCAAGCAGTGAAGCCCGGAAGAATGGAAAATACCCACAGTAGAGTATAGGCATAGCTACTCTTACATCATCCCTGACCAATACTCATTCAACCTCTTCTTGAACACATCCAATGGGTGGAGATTCCATACCTTCCGTAGGCAGGCTATCGCATTGCTTCACTGTTCTAACAGTGAAGACATTTTTCCTAATATCCAGTCTAAACCTATTTTGCTGCAACTTCAAGCCTCCTTAATTTTGTATTTTGACCTTTTTTCAACAGTGCATTTGTTATAAACAAGAGGTCTTCCTCCCCCACAGTTAGCAAGAAGATAGATGATGTGACTTAATCATTTTTCTCTTCTGCCCTTTGGCCACTAAGTACTGCTCAAACCTTTGTCTGAACTTTCTCTAGTTCTCTGCTATATTGCCCAGCAACAGAATGTGGAGATTGAAGAAATTCCATGATTAACTGTCCTTTTAATTAACTGTGCAGGCAGATTACTTACAGGGGCTTTTGTTCCACACCCCACAAAAGTGTCTCAACTCTGGGGCATGGGTAGTTTGGGGCACAGTTCTTTTAATTGGTCCCACTGAAATGTTCTGCTTTCTGTAAATAATGAAATGATTGCTGGAGCATGAATTTGACTCCCCCAGGTACAAGAAGTGACTCACTCTTGCACACATGCTTGCTCTCACGAGATGACTATTCAGGTATCTATTCTTGGATAGATAGTTGAACAGACTAGGACTCACACACAAGAGAAGGTGTAATGCCTAGGATGTGAGTTTTAGGTGCCTAAAAGCATTCAGGACCTAGGTAATTGCATATGTAGAAACTGAAATGTTGGTGCTTTGGCATCTTCCCTGGAATCCAAGGAGAAAGGTGCTTTTAGAGTTAAGCTGTAGCTAAGCAGGGTCCTGAGGATCTTAATTTTAGTTTCTACCATGTTAAGCATGTAAGTCATGTTGTAGATGTAGCCCTAGTTAAACTGAGGGGACAGCAACAGTGGGCACATCTATACATGCATATTAAGGTGAAGCAATAAACTCTGGTGCATATTGCATTGGAATGTAATGCTTGCAGGTGGTTCATTTACACGTTGTGCCGGGTTGGAACAGTCCCAGTTAGCAGGGGGCTCGGGGGGGTTCAGCCTGCCAGGCAGGTCAGGTGCTGTTCTACCTGGCTCAACATGCTGCAGAGGACCTGGGGGGGGGGGGGGGGGCATGAGAGTGCTCCAGTGTGGGGCTAGCCAGCAAGCAGCCCCCACACTAAACCATTCTCATGACCCAGTCACTTGGGTCAGTGTCTACATGTGTGTTGCTGTGCATGAAAAAGCTCCACAGCAACACAGTACTTGTATTCATAAGTACTCACTTGCTGCAGAGTTTTAGTTTCCTGTGGCCTAATAGGGCTGCACCTGTAGATGCTGAGATGTTTACAGTGGAACTAATTAATCTACTCCACAGTACATGTCTTGTGTAGACACGCCCAGTGAATAACTTTTGTAATGTCATTACACACAACAATTTTTAATTTTCTAGCACAATAAATCCTGTTTGGTTATTAAATATCTATTCCTTCATGCAAGTGCAGGATTGTGTATGAATCAAATAGGAAACAGGGTCTTATGACTAATGGGAAATCCAAGCAATCTATCTGATAGAAGTTAAAAATAGTAAAAAGACTTCGAACCAAAAGAGCAAAGGTTAATATTTAGTCAACAGGAAAGAGCTGCTCCCTGGAAATTTTAATAACTCCTTTAAAAAATAGACAGTCTTTCAGTCCAAGAGCTCAAGGCTGGTTTGAATGTGTCAATCTAACTATGATTCCAGTAAATTATATTTTAATGGTCCATTGGTAGTATACTCCAAAACTCTGCTAATTAGTCCAAATTAGGTTCAACAACAGTCAGAAAATGCATTTGGTAGTGCATTTGTAGATGTCTTTTCTGTGTCCTTTACAATCTAGTATTTAGGACTTTTTTCCTTGTTTGACCTCCACAAATTTAAATTCAACATAGGTTTGCATTTTTGGATTACAATCCATTTCACTACAGAAGACACAGATTACTTTATAACAGTATGCTTTTCTCCTCATTTTTACTATGCTTCGCTGTAATGAGGCCCCTAACCCATCACTGAAGGACAGAGAGAGCCAGAGAACTGCTGGCTGGCTCCAGCCCCCTGGAGGGACTAATAATGGCAGAAGACCTTTTAATAAAATGGCTGTCCACCCCAGGTGCTGCCAGCACAGGGCAGCCAGTGATTCACAGGCCCAGGGCAAAAGTAGTGAATCAGGTGACCCAGAGACAGCGTTATAAGCCTTATAAAACCAGGATCATGGCTGAAGCCTCAGGAGATGGGATTCTGAACAGCCAAGGAAGAAGGACTCCACACTGCATTTCTGAGCAGCAGAGCTTAATATTTTAGCTTGTTATTATGGTGTGATGTTGACCCAGAGTGGGGTGGGGGAACCTTTTATTTGGAAGTGGATGCTTTTATTTTTCATTGTGTTTCTGTTATTGTTTGGGGTTTGTGCTATACCAGAGGACCAGATTTTGGATGCAAGGGAGAAGGCAGGCAAAAGAAGAGTGCCAAGGGCACCCTGGGTCCTAAACCCTTCAAAAGGGACAGCCAGCCTAAGTTGGCTAAGCCTGAAAGAGCCTAGGCCTGGCTGTGAGACCCAAGAAGCTTGGAAGCTGCAAGCAGCACCTGTGGGGAGTGCTGCTATCAGCTGAAGAACTGTAGCATGAAGCAGAAAAGATGGAGAACACAAGCCCAAACCTGTGCAGGGTGAGCCAGGCACCCAGGGTCCAGGGTGTGGACCTCAGGCAGAAGAGCCCAGCCAGAGTAAAGTGGGCCAAGGCCAGGGGGTCATAGCCCAGACAACGTGTAATGTACTTTAATGTTGTAAAGTGAACTATAGCTCCCAGAAGCCTCCTGGAGACCATAGGAAGGAACTGTAGTGTGGACTGTATTTCCCAATAGCTTCTAGGGGACTGGGAGAATGAACTGTACTGTACACTACAACACCCAGAAGGCTGCAAGAGAGGAGAGGATACAGAAAGATCAGTGTAGAAGCACAGAACAGCACAACAGGGAGAGAGACATGTGGTGTGAAAGCATGCAGCAACTGGGATTGTGAACTGCAGCAGCCAGGCTCGGACATGGAGCCCAGGCAGACAACAACTAAGCATTATGGGGACCAGGGACTGGTCTGGAGTCCTTCCAGATTTGTGTGTGTTGGGGGAAAAGAGGAGGGCGTGTAGTTTAACCCTTCTCAAGTGTATGTCATGGTGTTAGTGTTCCCCATCTGTTACCTGTTATCTGTTTTGGGGTGTTTTACCATAGTGACACTGTTTACTACCTGTTATACATATCCTATGTTTATGTACCCTAATGTTTATTTACCTGTACTTTTACCAACCCCTTTACCCTCTTGACTTGTGACCTTAATCCCTAGCATCCCCCATATAAAAGTGGAAACTTCCCTTGGTGATTCTCTGTGGTAGTTCCTGGGGTTGTGGGGGTTGGTACAAATGATCTAGGACCTGAAGCAAAACTCCCTGATCTCTAGGGCCAGCCTCCCAGTTCAATTGTAGCAGAAAGCCCCCTTTTCCTCTTGCCTGCAGTTGCTCTCCCCTCCTTGGATATGTTTTTCCTCTTCTACCTTTTCTTCCTTCCTCTTTCTTTCACTTTAAGATAAGGAATTGTGTTTTGAAATGTGTATGTGTGCATTTTGTATCTCCCCTTGTATTTTGGTATTTTTATCTATTTGTGTGCCATGGCATTTGTAGCTTATATTTTATAGTCCTCACCTTTCAACTAAATGTGTTTTAGTTTCATAAGTAAGTTATACATTGTAACAATGTTAACAAGGGCAGGAATCAAACTGCCCTTCCCTGTATCAGGCTGGCCCCTGAAAGAGCCAGTGAATCAGTGATTGAATGTGTAACACTGTAACAGCAGACAGAAATGAACACCTGGGACATTGCAGATCAACCAACGGAACAATTCAACAGAAGACAATGTAACAACCAGGAAATCTCTAAACCTCACTGATCAAGGGCTAGAAGCCCTGGCCTGAGTTAATCAACGCGGGGGACCAACTTTTGGGCTGAATATCTCCAGATCGACCACTCCCAGAGCCCTATTCAAAATTCATCAACGGACTCCCAAACCTGCACGTACATGCAGACGACCCCTGGGGCTGACAGATGCTGTCCAGTAGCCACTGAGGCGGGGGAAGTCCCACGAGGGTCAACGACCCCTGGATTGGGCAAACCTGAAAACTGGGGAGTCACCAAAGTCTGCCAAAGACAGATAAAAGGCAGTGAAAAGTGACCCTCAGTGGCACCCTCTTGATCTCCAACTTGACCAGACCTGCCCAGCCAGAAGGACCAGCCGGTGACCCCCTTCTGGAGGATAACACCACGCTGAAAGAAGCCTCGACTGGCCATCGACGGCAGACTCCACCGCTTGTAGGATAGGTATACCTGACTCTGTAGCTTGCTACTGTGTGTGTGTATGTGTGTGCATATGTGTGTGTGTATGGGGACCAGCCCCAAGGTTTATGATTTAACTCATTACAGTGTTTCAATCCGCCTAAAAAACTAGAATTTTAAGGATCCCGAGTTGGACAGTTGTAGCCAACACAATTATAACATCAATGTGTGGCAAACAAAACAACAGGGTGGGACTTTGAGAGGCCAGAAGGAGCAAGTAAGGCAATTGCTAAAGAGTGACTTGGCTGCCCCAGGGCCTGACCTGCTAAAGTCACCTACATTTTAAATGTGTAATATTTATCACCATTTACTTGTCTGCCCCCATAGTCTCCAAGTTCCCAGGCTTCAGTCTTAATATTGTAAGCTCCACTTTTTTCATCTTTGAGGCCTCATCTTCCTGGAATGGGAGGACTTTCCGGATTGGAGGTCCAAAAAGATGGAATTTCCTCATGTTAACTCACTTGCCCCTTCCTCCTACACTTGCTTCCTATTGAAGAGGGAGAAGACTCATGGATAGTACAGGAGTAATCCACTCACTGAAAGTGGCCCTTCCAGTCAGTGAAGTCATAAAGGCCCAGCCAATGATGAGGCACTTTCTTGCCACCTTTCTCCTAACACTACAGAAGATTGACTGGTGTTATCTGGTCCCTTTTCCATGGCTTGGAATTATTTTATATTCAACCCTGCAGCCTCACTGAATATGATCATGGCCAATGAGAAAGCAAAACAGTTTCTAAGAAACCCATCTCTCATAAGCAAATAAAGATTGGAGTTGATGGGAAATGTCAGTACCAGGACATAAGCAGCCAGACCTAGGGTCCAATTGGGAATCAAGTTTATTGAATCGGGATAAGAGTCAGAATTAGAAAGGGCAAGTTGGGTGGGCACATGGCACCAGCTATGACCGATACTGGGGGGATAGTGGCTTAGCTGGCCTAGTGGCATGGAACATCATACTGGATCTGGGATTTGATGGGCATGGGAAATTATTTTTTAAATGTTTGTTAAGCAGAATATAAGGTTGCTACATAATACCTCTTCTTGTTTCTTTGGCAGTGTGTTGACTAGGTTGAAAACCAATGGTGCTTAGCAATACCTGCTCCTGTGTATATTTTTGTAAATATGTATATTTTTTCTAAAAGAAGAGAAGAGTACACACTTTTTTCCCCCCCAACACCAGTGTTGTTAGCAAGTGCATGGCATAAGTCACAATAGTTTGGGGCCCTTTAACTAAATCTGTAGCTGATGGAAAAGATGTTGAGTAGATAGCTGAGGAAGCAGGGAAGCCAGACTGCCTAAGTGAGCAGTAAATACACTGAGGAGATTTAGGAAAGCAGGGAAATACATTTCAAAGTGGGAGGTAGATACTTTGTAAACAGTACCACCCACACCATAAACATGATAAAACCTGTGAAAATCAGAGACACTGTGGACATAGAGAGAAGTTACATTTTTCACCTGATCAGCCCCCTGAAAGTGCTCTACAGCATGCCGTGACACATGTTCCAGGCTGCAGAGTACTTTTAAAGCGGTCACTAATGTGACAAATTAACCCTCTTCAAATGAGGCATCAGATAAAGGCACTCCACTTTTGAGTGATTTGGGGAACTTGTGTTCCCTAGTGTTATTTTTTTGCATGACTGGGGCAGCCCAGCCCTGCCCCCAGGGCTGACAGCAGGAAGGGAAGGGGGAATGAGCAGCTGGCTGGGGTTTGCCAAGCCTGAGCTGGGATGGGGGGTTGGATTGGCACCCTCCACCCCACCTTGTGGCCCTCCACCAGCCCCTCCCCCCTCCAGCTCAGGCTGGACAAACTACAGCTGACATCTCACTCCACATTCCCCCTCCCCCTTCTCTTCCTGCTGACAGCCCTGGAGCTGGGTGTGGCAAGGCTGGGGGACGGGGAGGGGGAGTAACTCTTTGGCTGCAAGCAGGCTCCTCAGGTGCCTGCAGGCATGCTTAATCCCTCCCCCCTCCCACCGTTGGGTTGGGGGTGCACTCTAACTCATGATGCTTTATGGAAAGCACCATGAGTTAGAACAGGGATTTGCATGTCTGTCAGTGCCCTATAGGACCAGGAAACCATTCTGAGAGGGGCAAAAGACATGAAAGACATCAAAGCAACCAAAGGGAAGAAGGTGTGTGGATCATCCATAAAAAGGCAGCCAAAAATGAAACCTGTGGGACCTCCACCTACCTGCCAAAAAGAACTGTTGACCCCCAGAATACTTATGAAGGCCTGGCTACAGGGAGACACACTGTCCTCAGGACTACTTAAGACTTATGCAAGGTTTCTGTTATGTCTTCACTTATGCTAAGTTTAATGTTATTGCTTTGTCTTATTTTGTTCTGTCTTAGCTTATGCTAAGCCTGTGGCTCAAGAGAAGCCTATCGGAGACCCACATCTCCAGGTTATCCATCTGTTTTTATGGAGAATTTCAAGGAAATTGTGTTTTGTAATACCAAAATCCTTTGTTAGATATACCTACCCTTTTCTGTACAGAGTTGGTTTTCAGGTCCCTAATACAGCAAATAGTGTTTTGCAATTGAACAGTCACCTACCCAACAATGGCGGAGTTCAGTGCCCTAGAGCAGTGTTTCTCAACCTGTGGGTCACAACCCAAAAGTGGCTCACAAGAAGAGTCACAAGCAAGTCCCAGAAAAACACGGGAAAGTATGAGTTTCTCCTTTCAGGTTGGCACCATTCAAGCTGGGTCATGGGAGCAGCACCAGCAGCTGGATGCAAGTAAGTGTATGGGGAGTGGGTGTTGGAGGTCCAGGGCTTGGGAAGTTTCCAGGTATGTCTGTGTCTATGCAGGGAATGGGTGTCTGCATCAGGGCAGGGGGTGGGGGAAAAAGGTGCCTATTCCTCCAGTGGGGGATGGTGGCAAGGCGGGGGGAGGTCCTTCTGGGGTGGTGGCATCTGGTGCTGGTGCCTATACTTTCAGGGGAAAGGCACCCAGGAGATGCTTCTAGGGAAGAGGGGTGGGTCCTTGACCAGCCTACCTAGCACAGAGCAGGAACCCTAGCCCAGGGCATGGAGGTGCCACAGGCCTCCCCTCCTCCTCCCTCCAGCCCATGTCAGGGCCAGACTCACTCTACTGCCACCCGCATGAGCCAAAGCCACTGCATTCCAGCCCAAGCAGGACCCCATTCTGCTAGGGACCCCCTCTGGCAGGGCTGGGGAAGCAGGGGGCCGTGGATTGGGAGTGAGGGGCAACAACAGAGTCAGGGGGCTGTGGCTTGGGAGCATCAGCAGGGCCAGGGAGCTGTGGGTCAGGACTGGTCATCAATGTTTACAAATAGGTCCTGGTACAAAAAAAGTGGAGAACTACTACCCTAGAGCATAACATCTCATTGGGGTATTGGGTGCCTAATTAAATGAAAACATGGCCCAAAAACCCTTGCTCATCCATAGAGGTCCACTTCTTCAAAAATTCATGAATCTAAAGAACATTAATGTGATTATTCATGCAAGTAGCGTCAATAAGATTCATCCCATAATTAAGTCTTTTGATTTAGCTAATGACTTTACCATTTGAGAGTTGGAAGGGGGCAGCAGGCAAAAACCAAAAGGATAATTCATCACACCATATAAACTGTCCATTTAATTCAGCCACTGCAATTTACTTTGCTTACATTTTGTATTGGAACGTGTGCGCATGTATCTTATTCATTAGAAACTTTACTGCACCTTTTCCCATCAACTCTTTGCTAAGATGCTATTATGTTTGACATCTTTGTGCATCTCATGAAGTACAAAGACTATCAAACTTCTACTGCACTTTTAGATATAGCTGCCATTAGTCTCCCAATATTTTGTGAGTCCAAAGGTTCAGAGCCCGTCCTGCTAGGCAGCTCCACAGAGGGTTGGGAAGAGGAAGACTATGAAAGGGCCAGGTTACATCTCCTTGGCCTGTGGTTCCAGCCTTTGTCTCCTCTCTGCTCCCCTGGTCCTGCCCCCCTTCCTGGGTAACCAGAGTGGGGGGTACCATGATCTCCCAGGGTCCCCTTGCCCCCCCACATGTGTGTTATATTCCATCCTGTTCTTTCCCTATTAAACCCGTATATGGTTAAGTTCCAATTCGTCTCAGCTCTACCCTATAGGGGATAGGAGGAGAGTTGCTCCCCCACAACACACTAACACCTGCTAAATCCCTTCAGTTGGAGAGCTGGGACTTCATCTGAGTATCACGCAGGTTACATTTAGTACCTGGGTTACCCCTACCATCCCAGCCCTGCTGGCCCCCTCACTCCTAGCGTGCCCCCCCCTCCCCCACCCTGCCAGCCCTGCCAAACCAAAAACCCAGTCTAACAGAAAGTAATATTAATTAACCTGACCCGAGTCTTGAACTGACTGACCCACGCACAGAACATTTTTTTGGAATCCAAAAAAGTTGTATTTTTCATTAATTTAAATCTTGAACTAAATCACCAGTAAACATTTGCAAGGTTAGCCCCTAGAGTCTTGTTGAAGTATTGCAATAGAAATTCAATGTATTTCCATGGATTACCAAGTGAACCCAAGTGGCACCTGGTGGTGTAATAGTTGCAAAGCAGGCATGAATGAAGCATGCCCCCAGTAGCTGGTGGTGCCAGGAGCATGGTGGTGGTGGTAAGCAGGGAGCACCTGCATACACTGCCAGCTCTGCCAGTTGCAGGGGGGTCGTGAGCACCAACCAAGGGCTGGCGACTGCCTGCAGACACCGCCGGCAGCATTGGCAGTGGCCAGCAGCAATTGCTGACTGCCCACAGATGCCACCGGCAGTGTCAGTGGCCAGGGGAGTGGGGGTGAGCAGTGACTGCACGACTGCCCGCAGTCGCCACCGACAGTGTTGGCGGTGCCATTTCATAGGGGGTGCACCTCCACACTCAGGGGGTGCACATGCACCTGTATGCACCCCCTACACATTGCCAATGAAAGCAGGAGGGGGGGAAATAAATAAATAAATAAATCACATTTTTGGGCATAAGTAAGATCCACGTTGAAAATTTAAAGTGATAAAAAAATCCCCATGGAAGAAATTCAGAAGCTAAAAATAAAACATGTCAGAGGTGTTTTAAATTACCATGATAAAAAAAAAATCTAAAATGATAAAATCAGGTGACAATGTGAATACACATTTAGTGTAAATTTTTGTCACATGGGCACAGGAAAAGTGTAACGTGGTAACAGGAGAGGTGTAACATGGACAAGTGCCCCATAAGCGCAGCTAGCAGTAAATTTCATTAAGTTTACCATCAAGGCAGCTCTATACTCATGGGAAAGCTGGGTTTAACCCCCTCCCTGGCCCCAGACCCCAGCCAGGATTTGCCTGGAGGGGTGGGCAGGCACCCTGGGTTTAAACCCCCTCCCTGCCCCCCCCTCCCAAACCCTTCTCTTCTGGAGCAGACAGCCCAGTCCAGCCCAGGGCTGGAAAGCATGCTGGGGGACTGTGATTTAACTTAAACCAGGAAGGGATCTGGGACAGAAGTTTCATAAAGTGGTTTGACCCAAATCAGGTACTACATTTAATTATGTTTCAGCCATTTTGAAACTGGTTTATGTGCACTGAGCTTCTGTTCTGTTACAGGTTTAAACCAATTTCTGATCATTCAAACTGGTTTGTATGTAATTTCTGTCCCTAGTCAATGTGTAATACCCAAAGCACCGTGTACATGAAGCAGATATGCAGCTGTTAATATACTATTAATAACATATGAATATTAATAAGCATTCCTTTTAAGAATCTAAGGTTTGCTGCCACATTTAGAAAAGCCACTCAAAGTCACTACTTTGCACTCAATGGGCTGTACACACAAGCAGGCAAGAGGTGGAGATGGGTGGAATAGCTGCCAGCAGGGTCCGGTACTAAGCTTTCCAAATAAATATGGTAATCAATGCAAAAAATGCGATTTGTACACTGAATGTTTTACATTTTTTGGATTTGTAAAGCAATGCTCTGTTAAGACAGATGTAGCCTTGGGCACCAGAAATGGAGACAAAAATCTTTGCATAATACACTATTTTATAATGACTCAGGGTCAGCATTTGGTTACTCACATCCACATTTAAAGAAAAGTCATAGAGAAGATGATGGTATTTCAGTTCCTAAGAAAACTACAAGAACCCTCATGCAGGCAAGTCTCAGTCGCCCCCAAAACAACCTGCAGTTGCTCTCACACTAGTGCCTTTGTGGGATAAGTCAAAGGGCTCTGTCTGACTCAAAAATAATTTTCATACCTGGGATCCTTTCTGGTCAGGTAGCTCACACCTCTTGGGGTAACAGAATATTACCACAGATGTGTGTGTTTCAAAGCATTGATTATTTTTTCACTTTGCTTACAGAGTTGTGTGCACCTAGCTGTTTGGGGTTTAGTGAGTAGCAATTCCTGAAATTGGCATGTGTAATTCAATGCTGCTGAAGAAATATTTAGTATTGAGACTTATTTTAAAAGTATCTGTCTAGATTCAAAACCTACTTTCAGTTACATAGGTACAACTCACAATGAAGTCAGAAGGGATTTCCTCCAGTAGCCCACAGCAGAACATGCCCAATAATAACTGAGAAATAGCACACTGTGAGGAGCCAAATTGATTAAATGGGCATAGCTCCATTGTAGTCAGTTTTACTCAGAATAGACCCAAACCTGCGGTATTTTAGATATTTCTACTCAGAAAGAACAGTTTTAGGCAATTTAGCCATAGCATATTAAAGCACCCATCTTTATTCATATATTTATTTCAAAGTGGTTTCTCACAGTACATTACTGGAAAGGGCATGACTGTTTCTTGTTGCTAGACTAAGTTATTAATATATTTATTTCTATAGTATGGAACAGTTCCATATAAAATGGGATTAGACCATAACAAAAATAATCACCGTCGTTAGTACAATAGTCTGTGTCTTCTGAAACTCTGCCTCTACTTCTTCTTTTTTTAAACAACAAAACCATGAGAACATTTTGTCAAAGGTCAGGAAACAGCTTGGGATTGCTTGTGGGGCTTTGAGCTCTTACTGACTTAGTAAATCCAAGTATGAAAATGATTGCCAAACACAAATCTATTAACAATAAAGCTACCCTACCAGAAAATATTTTCAGAGGTAAAACAATTCTATGTACGTGGAGTGAACAGTTGGAATGAGATGGAATCTGTTCACATTGAGTTCAACTTGAGTTTTGCCAGTGACTTCTCTGGAACTAGGAGCAGTCTACAGGTAGGAAGAGATCACTGTATGGACAAAAATAACATGGCTTTATATACTTTTATATATAATATGGTTTTATCTATGCATTTTAGCTTTATTGCTTTTCACATAAAACAATAACTACAAAAGTCTCTTAGCTGTTTATACCATTTTGGTCTCCGCTCTGGCCAAAATAGTGTCAACAGACCCCAATATCCCCAATTCTGGCAAAGGAAGCATTCCCTCAATACTTTCATAGAGTCAGAGAGAAATAGGGCTGGAAGGGACTTCCAGAGCTCATCTAATCCAGCCCCCTACCCAAGACAGGATCATGCCTACCCAAACCATCCCATACAACCATAATCGAAACTCCACATAAGACTACCCTCAGCCCTGACACAACACAGACCTAGCATCCTAACTTGTCACAGGTAAAGCCAGGGAACCACAGCAGCCAATGTCCTGCTTCTATAACATATAGTCAATACATGCTCAAGAGGTCGCCAGAATATACCCATCCTTATAAGCCCTGGAATAGCATGTTGGGTAGATGGCACTGATGACACTGAAAAAATCTGAAGTTTTAGACCATGTTAAAGCCCTGTACTTAGACAGACTTAAGTCACAAATGGGTGTCTTCCAGAGCAGCCCTGAATCAGTTGGACACAAAGGTGACTTACAGCCACAATAGTCCCCTTCTTCTTGAGTGGAGAGTTCTGTGCTGCATGTACTAGACTCAGCACAGAGTCTCCCCACTATGTTTCTTCTGAAGGTTTTGTGCAACCAAGATCACGTTAGAGCCCGTAACATTAACATGGAAGTCTTAATGTATCAGTGTCAGAATGTTGACCTTTACATAGGGTGTCCAATATCCAATGAAAGTTTGAGGTACAAATTTAGGTATAACATCCAAATTATACAAATAGTTCTGAAAAAAAAATCCTTAAGTGTGGCTAAAATAACTGACAAGTACATAAATATTTTTAATTATTGCAAGGGGGTTGAGGGAATTTGCCCATTTGTAAGGGGGATTATGGTAGGAAAGCAGCAAGGATCAACTGTAGCCCAGCTACAATCAAATAGCAAAGTCTTTCCTTCATTTTCATTCCATTTTTCTAAGGCAAAATTCCCAATGTTTTTAATGGCTGCTGCTGCCTATGCCATGCTTTGTCCATGAAAAATCCATGCAACACTCTTATTTTCTGCATGGAAGTAGGCGCACACTTGGAACACAGGAAACTACTGATTTTATGGTGCAGAAATAAATGCATGCTAAAAAAGGCCTGAAAATCTGCAGAAGCTACAGAATAATTCTTTTTAGTTACCCACATTAAGGGCTAGTTCATTACTGCTTTCATTTTTGTTATTTTTCGGAGCAAGTAATAACACTGGTAGAAATAAGTAATGTGAGAGAGCTTGGTATTTTATTTAGATCACCTCTTGCTGACTGGACATCCAGTATTATAATGGACATCAGTAAAGGTCAAAGCCTAGCTTTTAACTGGATTTAATTTAGGTATCATGGGAAATGTCATCCCTGATATTTTTGGCCAAGAGCAGTATATTGAAAACATCAACAAATTAAAGGGAAAACAGAAAGCTGGAATGTGCATCATTATATTGTACATGAAGGAGCCAATGTACATGAAGTCCCTCTATGTCCCCACAGGAAAGGGACTTGGTGCAAGTGATGACATGGCAAAGCAGTCATGCTGCAACCTGGCTACTCCCTGGGAGGGAAAGGCTGGACTATTTAGACCACATTAAAGCCCTGTACTTAGACAGACTTAAGTCACAAATGGGTTTCTTCCAGAGCAGCCCTGAAACAAGGCTGCTATCCTCCACATAATACAAAAAGTGCCAGTGGTGAAGTGATCAGTGCCATTACCAGGAAGGCAAATATATTTGTCCTACTTCCTCAATCCTGAAAAATGGAACTGCATTCATTCCACTGTGCAGAGGGCCTCTGATGTTTGGGGAACGGGAGGGCAGAAGATAGGAACCATTTTTTTTCCTCCACCCAGAAACAGATTCCTTGTGCCACTGTGGGGCAACTACTCCTATAACCAATATACTCCAGGAGCAGTGGCAGCCTACCATGCCCCTTCCTTTCTCAGCAGTCCTTGGCTAGTGGACAGTTTGGGGATCCATTGAACATACCCTCCACACTCTTAGGTAGCCTTCAAATCCTGTCTTGTGCTTCTGGGAAGAAAGCTACTACTACAAAAGTCAGGCTCCATAACATGCAAGGCGCTGCAGAATCATCATGTACGGCTTCTGCCTTCGGCGCACTGTGTACCAGAAGCTCAGTTATTTTGTCATGTTTTGGCCATCTGACAGCACTAGGACCATCAGGATTTTCTCTTTTGATCATGTTTGTTGGGGAATACTGGAAATGCCAGTGGGTAGATAAGTTGTAAGCTACCTTTTCACTGTGTTATGTGAGAAAACAGCCTAGTTGCATTATTTATACCAAGGTAGATAAACTGTGAAGGACTCAGGCATAAAATACTGGAAGCAACTGAAGTGTGCCTATGTATGGCAAGGCTTTCAGCTTTCTGGTGCAGAGGAAGTCCATCAGATCCCCACACCAGGTGGGGCAGCATGGCAAAGCCTTAAATTTACCAGCACATCTGGAGCCCAAGATCATGATCCCAGGGTCAGGTCATGCACCAAGACATTAAAAGCCACTTCATGCAGTCCAGCATCAACAGCCACAGTCCCCAGTGCCAGGTTGCATGGCCCAGCTTTACAGATCCTAGTGAGCACAATGGGTTCTGAGGAATTTAATCCCAGATCCTCAGAATTGCACATCCTGTCATGGACTTCTACCTCCGGGATAAAATGTGTCAGATCCCAAACATGTGACTAAATTAACAAAATTTAACACAAATCTGCATTTAATTTAGGTCACAGAAGTTTCAAGACTGCAAAACTGTCCCTGTTCTATAAAGCATTGTTCAAATTTAAAGCTATAAATATTGCATCATCAGGAAAAATCCATGTTACATTAAACTTTTCTTCAGTTCCTTGTTTAGAAAAGCATTTTTAAATATTATTTCATCCTTAGTAGGCAGACTATTTCTTCTTCTGTGCTTTTTTAGTTGGGAAAAGCAAGCTGTCAGCTCTCCATGACTAATAGATAGCATAACTACTGGAAGGAAAAGAAGCTGCTTCCTGCCCGCAAGACAGGCCTTTAATAACAAGAAAAGTTATTTGAGGGATTCAGAGCCAGCAAAATGCATAGTTTCTTCTCTTCCCTGCATTTCCTGAACATCCCAAGATCTGTGAAAAGTCTCACTAGTCTCTGGCCTTCAGCATAACGGGCTTTCTTCATTTTTTCTGCCTTGGGCTATCCAATTAGCCATTCAGGCACTGATGCCCCTTCCATACATTTGCACCGTTCATGCTCCCAGGGAGACAGCAGAGATCAGGACTTGGAGACTTGTGCTGTATTCATTCTAGGAGAAATTTCAAAAGCAAATTCTGTGAGTGAACCAAGGACAATACTGAAGATATTAGAACATTAGATGTCCTTTAACTGTGCCCTCTTTACCCAGTCAGACACCCCTCCATTGACTGAGCCTTGATAACAGGATATTCCTTCTCGAGGTCCTCCATGGGCATAGTAGAACCCTCTCTTTATACAGCCTGCATAATTTCTGATGTTGCACTGCTGTCATCTTGTCCATGCAGCAAAACAGAGTGGGTGATGCTTTAACTCATAATATTTAAGTGAATAATTGTTTACTGCTATAGGCTACAGCACATAGATCATGTAAAACACTACCTATTAAATGAAATAATTTCTGTGCTGTTACCAATTTATTTTTCACAACGTGGAACACACTAACTTGTGTGACCTCTCAAGTAGTTAACTGAACATGGGTTTTTTGCATTTTCTCCAGAAGACTCCTGTCTGCTGTGTGCACTGGTACAAGTGACAAACAAAAGTTACTAAACATCATCCCATTGATCAAATCATCTCAGGTATTTGCATTTGGAGACATAACCAATATGTCCCCCCTGCCCCCCCACCACCAAAGGGCAAATATGTGTTTTGTCCATTACCGATCTAGACTATACCACTTACAGAAAACTGCATAACTTAGATTGATTCTGCCTTTGATTGTTTGCATATCTGTACCTCGCCTTAACGAGCAGCTACTCCATATTTTCTTTGTTCAGTGTGTAACTTAGTGCCTTTTTACTGCACACCATTCAAACTCAGTTTTCAGGACGGACTTAATACATTTCCTGTAAGTTTTCTGCACTCATCACTACAGTATCTGAATGCCTCAGAGACATTAATTTTTTATTTTTGTGACACCCTTGAGGCTGAGGACAGATGTTGGTGTGGGGAGCAGTTCTACCTCTGCAGATGGGGAAAGGTGTGCAAAGAAATTAAATGTAAGTCTACTTGTTTTCACATAGCTAAAATGAACCACATTGGATCTCATGTTTAACCTTACAGCACACTGTATATATTCAAAGCACAGCTCCCACTGATTTCTGTTGTGGCTATGTGTACTATGCACTTCTGCAAAATCAGATCCCAGGGTATCCCGAGAGGCATCTAGAAAGAGAAACATATAATCAGTGACAATTTGGGCAAAATCTGTCTTCTGTGACTCTCCTTGCATCACCAGGCACCCCCTGGAAGAGACAGGGCTAGAATCCTGCTTTCCAGGACGGCCATTCTGTGAGATGACCTTGGCCTTCCTGCTTGACTACACACTTTTCAGTTCCTGCAACACAAAGGCACTTTTGGTGATATCATCTCTTCTGCTCGACTCCCATAAGCATTCCTCAGACTTACTTTACAGTATTAATTAAGAGGAAGGTCAGGCAGATGTTTGATAGTGCCAGGAACAGACAGGAACTTAAAAAAAAGTCCCGCTTTCTCTCCTTCCTCTCCCCTCCCCCACCCCCCAAAAAAGATTATATGACCAATTTTATCTCAGGTCATTCACTGTTATGCAAGCAAGCTTCACTCCTGCCCCCTGTCTTACCTCCTTATTTTCCCTGGCTTCTCAAACTCTGATTCTGCTTTCATGCTCAGTCTGCACACCTTGGACTTCTCATCCCAGTCTTCCTGCCCAGCCATTCCTTGTTTCCCTTTCCATGATCTTCACCCAAGTTGTGGTATCTTCTACCAATTTCTTTCCCTATCAGTTTCAGTCAGTCCCAATTCTCCCCTCCAAGTCCCTCATCCAATTTATCTTCCCTCCTCACCAATAATTTCTTCCCTCCTCCAGTCATTTCCCTTCCTTCTGTTCCCCTTCACCACTGGCTCCTAGTACCACTATCCCTCTTTGGGCTTTTTATCCAGTCCCACCCTCCAGCCCAAATGCTTCAGAGCTCTGTGTCCTCCTGCCTGCCCTGATTCTTATTTCTGAACCAAGCTCATCCTCCATCACCAGCCAGACACTCGGTTCCAGTCTTCTTGGTCAATCAGGTTTCAATCTACTACCCACACATATTCTAGTCTCAGATGGCTACAACTTGCAATCAGATTTTCTCTCTTTCTGCCTCTAGTCTCTAACTCAGAATCGTTGTCCCAATCTAATCCTTTTTCCTCCTTCTCCTAGTCCCCTCTGCATTTAAGCCAGGTGGCTACCTCTTCCACATTACTTGAGTACCCAAGCACAGAAGAAGCACACATCTTTTTTTCAGTATCTGTGTCTCGTCCTTAAGAGACCATGTGTGCACAGTTTGACTGCAAACAGAAACTAAAGGAATGGAATATGCTCAACTAAAGACAAAATCTTCAGAGATTTTAACTTCTAATTTAAGAAACTTCTGTTGAGTAAACTATGATTTCTAAAAGGCTCATAGTATAACCAAATATGGGCAGATTTTCACAAGAAGCATAAGCCTTATGCATCAGTTACTTTCTGCCAAATTTCAAGTTCCTGCTCCAAAGTGTGGGAGCACGTGAACTTCTAAAATAAAAGGCCTTTCAATATTGCAAAACATTATCTATACTGTCCTAGCCTCTCAATACCTAATTTATATCAAATACTTTTCATATAGAATTATGAATCAAGTCAAACAACATTTTCAGGTTTTATACTAAAAACAGATCAATTACTTGTCCGGTGTCAAACAGCTTGGCAAAACGTGTTGCATCCTGTCTACAGTTGAGGGTACTGTTCATAAGAAGTTCTCTGAAGTTTCTGACCAGTATTAATTATCTTCATTACTGGCCCAGTGCCTGGGTTTGCAGATGGTATCCCATGGATGGCTTTCTACTGACAAACCAGATAATGCTCCTGCTGTGTGGTCCAATGACAACTGCTGATGTCTGGATGTCTGGATCCCATACATACTCTGTTAAAATATCATGTATCCTGATGATTACATGATAGCAAATGTTTCGCAATGCAGATGATATTTGAACCAAAATGTAGATTCACAAACAGCCTCCTGAGAGGAATTTCGAGGCATTTCCAGCATTCATCAGAGTCGTTTTATAGTGTTTAAATAAGAACAAGTTCAGGCAGATTGTGTTTGAAATTACCAAGAACAGACAAGCACTTAAAAAAAAGTAGGGGAAAAATCCCAAAACATCCTGTTTACCTATTTGCAGGAGAGATGATCTTTCCAAAACGCCAATAAGGAAAACAAGGAATTTCCCCATGAGCTTATTAGACACATTTGCAATACTAATTCCCCTCTCATGTGTAGGACAAAATAACTATCATGTAATGGGAGAGTAGCAAACATCTGCACTAGCTGGCCTGTACTCTAGACAGAAACAATTGAGAAAGGGTTTATAAGTCAAATTAAACTGCATGGAAGACCTAGGAAACCCATTTGATACAGAAACTACTGATTTCATACATACATACATTTTCAGGGTCAGAAGGGACCTCAGCAGATCATCGAGTCCAACCCCCTGCCCTACAATGACAATGACTGTCTGCTGAATTTAATTACTTTGAATTACATGTGATCAGTTTCCCTAGCTTGCCTTTCATTATAACTCATAACACAAAGGGGACCTCTCTCAGGGATGTTTGTCTTTATCTGAGATGAATGCAACACCTTCCTGGTTATGATTTTTTATTAATAATTTTAAGACAGTTTAAGATTCATTTTTCCTTTGCCAGATGGACAAAACCATAGTTTCTAAAGTTTATAAACCATAGAAATGAAAGTGCCCAGCGGATATAGTGTGTGCACATGCATTCATATCTATGCAAATGTGTGTGCTACATAGGAATTTTGAGTGAATATTGCAGAGTTTATGAAGGTGAATTGCAGTAAATTGTTCCACTGTACCCCAACCCTAATCTCTCAAACAGTCCTTATCTCCTAGTCCTGACTGTCTCCTGTGGAGGGATGATGCAGGGTACAATTGTGCACTAATTTGGAGTTGCATACAAATATGTGGCTTGTGTGAGATGTAGAACACATTTTAGATATAACTCAACTTCACAGGAAGCAAAAATTTAACTTTGCTTCTTTTACCATCCAAACTCCTTGAGTCCTAGTTAATATTAATTTCAGCAATAGTGATAGAAAGAGGTTCGGGTCAGTAGGACTGTGGGAAGGAGAAACTATGATGGTACCCTCTTGAAATTTTTCTATTTTACTGGGAAATGAAAGGAAAAAAGAGATTGTTCTCACCACCACTATTACCACTATTTCAACCAATGAAAAGGAAACTGATTCTGTCTTAAAAGCTGAAAGATGGTAGAGAAGTGGATAAAATTGGTTAGAGAAGAACCAGTGAGATGGTAGTTCTAACATAATATATATGACAGCAAACTATATGGAAAGCCAGGTTTGGGCTCACACCATAGGAGGCAAAAAAATATGGATTTGGGGAAGAAAGAGCAGGATGACAGGAGTGGGAAGAAGAGAAGGCAGATAAAAGATTACACAATCAACCAACAGACTGACATAGTCAGTTGTGGGAATGCAGAATTCATATGGCAGAAACTATAAATAAATGCTACATTATTAAAATGAGAAGGCCTGGAAGCAATAACTGCAAAATCAGTTCACTGTAAGCTGCAAAGACTGAACTAAGGGAGACACTATGGATAAATAATCAAGTCAAATTAGCCAAAGCAATTAACTAGAGAAGATAGAATCAGCTAACAAGGGAAAGATAAGCATGTGAGTCTACAGAGGCAAATAGAAACTGGCAAATAATCAAAAGGAAATGATAAAAGTACCAAGGCTTACCAGAACTCTTAATACTGTGAAGCTGGAGTCAGTGCATTACAGCCATAGCAATGGGTTTGACTATTGAAGGACATTCTGCAATTCCTAGTAAGGAGAACTGATATTGTATATCTTTGTCCTATTAAGTAACTTCCTGGCATGAAAAGTCATGTTTATATCCTGGCAGCCACCATGTGTGGATGTTAAGAGAAAAGAAAACATTCATATTATTAAGTGGAAAGGAATCTTGGAAAATTGACTGCAGTTTGCTTTTTGAAAGCAGATGGTTTTAATGTGATGGAAAGGACCCACCTCAAATGCCTACAAAATTCCCTGGATCCCTACATTTAAGTGAACTGGTTTTGTCAAACTAGTGTTACTTTTACAGACAGCATGAAAAATCCTTCTATTTATGACAATGCTAATCTCTTTGAGAAAATTATCCAGGTGCATATCTGCAAGGGACCAGCAGGGGAGATTATGCTTAGGGGCAACCAACATGGGTTCATTAGAGGCAGGTCCTGTCAAACCAACCCGGTGGCCTACAACCAGGTCACAAAATCCTTAGATGCTGGTGTTACGGTGGACATAGTCTTTCTGGACTTTAGGAAGGCCTTCAACACTGTCTTTCACCCCATTCTCATAAAAAATGAGGCAACTGTGGTGTCGATGCCTATATGGTCAGATGGGTTGCTAATTGGTTGGAAGGCCACACGCAGAGAGTGGTGGTGGATGGGTATTTTTAACCTGGAGGGATGTGGGCAGTGGGGTCCCCCAGGGCTCAGTCCTCAGGCCCACACTGTTCAGCATCTTCATCAGCAACTTGGACAAGGGGGTGAAAAACACCTTGTTCAAATTTGCAGATGTCACTAACGTGGGGAGAAGTGAGCACACTAAAGAAGAGGGACAGGCTGCAGTTAAATCTGGACAGGCCACAGGGGTGGGCAGATGAGAACAGGATGGGTTTCAGTACTGACAAGTGCAAGGTATTGCACCTGAGGAGGAAAAACCAGCAGCATACCTACAGGCTGGGGAACTCCCTTCTCATCAGCACAGAGGCAGAAAAGGATCTTGGAGTCATTATTAACTCCAAGATGAACATGGGCTGACAATGTGGGGCACCTTGTCATGCATCCATAGATGCATCACGAGCAGGTCCAAGGAGATGATCCCCCCCCCCCATGCGACATTGGTCAGGCTGCAATTGGATTACTGTGTCCAGTTCTGGGCACTGCACTTCAGGAGAGATGTGGACAGCATTGAGAGGGTCCAGAGGAGGGCCACTCGCATGATCAGGAGGCAGCAAAGCAGGTCCTACGAGCAAAGGCTGAACCTGTTCAGCCTCCACAAGAGAAGGCTGAGAGGGGATCTGGTGGTCATCTATAAACTGACCAAGGGGGATCAGCAGGCAATGGAAGTGTCCCTGTTCCCCGAAGCACTACCGAGAGTAACAAGGAATAATGGCCATAAGTTGATGGAGAGTAGATTCTGGCTAGATTTCAGGAGGCACTACTTCACAGTCAGGGCAGCTAGGATCTGGAACCAACTTCCAAGGGAACTGGTGCTTGCTTCTACCCTGAGGGTCTTCAAAAGGAGGCTCAAGTTAGCCCTGGCCCTAGGCTGAGTGACCGGAGCCTCACAGTGCGGCTCTGCCTTTAACTAAAAGAGCCCTGGTGCCCAGAGCAGGGCCCAGGAAAGGGAGGACCCCTGGTGTGAGACCAGGGAACCAGAGCCTGTAAGGGTTCAGCTCCCATGAGAGAGAAAGTGCCCTTGGCTGCCCAGTGTGGGGCACCAGGTCATTGAAAAGAGCCAAATGCGTTGCTGGAGAGAGGCTCTTGTGAGATTGGCCTCCAGGGGACCAGCCTTGGCTGCTTCAGAGAGGAAGCATGAGTTGCTGGGGAAGTGGGCCCCACAAGGGAGGCAGGCACAGGACAGGAGGGTCTGCCACCTCCACCTCCATTGCGGGAGGGGCGTGTCCACATCCCAGGGCTCTAAAGGGGAGGGGCTCCAAGGAAACCCCTCAGGGAAGTACTATGTGCACTCCCTATTTTGGGTGATTGTTCTTATGTCAAGATCTATATAGCTATGGGTATTCTTTAAGGAAGTTGGTATGGTTTATATGTTCTTAATGTGTTAATATGTATATTTGTATTGTTACTTGGTAGGTCTATGAAATATTATTAACTTATTTGGGTTATATAAGTTGAGTCCCCATATGTGTTTATCATGTTGTAACCTTAACTATCTTGTTCAATGTATTAATTATTATATATGTTGTAAGTTATATGGTTTATGTGAATTTGGGATATTATATGTAGTGATATATGCTAAGGTTTATTGTAAATATTTCATGTTTTATCTTAAGTATTTATTATAGTAATAAATTTGTATATAGTTAAGCACTCGGTCTCAGCCTGGCTCTGTAGAGAGGAGAGGGAACTGTTCTAGTAGCCGGCCTCTCCAACAGCACCCTGCCTGACTCCTACCAGTGTCATTGTAGGAGAATGCACACACCCAGGCTACATTAATTATTTTATTAGTTACTAAAATCCCCAACCCCTCCTCCCAATTGCAATGAATCTGTTGGGGTTTTTTTAATCACCCTTCCCTATTCATACCACAACCTTCATCAGATGAAGGAAGAAGTAGCTCAAAACTCCTATTTATTTTTAAATGGATAGCCAGCCCTTCTCCTTAGTTGAGCGGCCAGGGTTCAGGTGCCTCAAGCACTCATGACCCCATCATACCATGTGCCTGCATGCACCACCTTCATCAGGACAGTGGTGTCCTCCCTATATGAAGTATGCAGGGAGTACTTGAAGGAAGAGCCGCACAAGGTAGGTCCGCAGGTGGCCTTACACTTCATCTCAGATATCTGGAGCAGCCAGGGTGGAGATCATGCCTACCTCTCCCTCACAGGGCACTGGTGCAATCAGGCAAGCCATTGGTGGGCTCTCCTTCAAGCCGATGTGATGGATGAGACCCTCACAGCAACAGAGATCGTAGGAGCCATGAACTGCGTGGTGCAGGGGTGGCTTGTTGGTCAGGGTGAGCTCACCCACGGGTTCATGGTCACTGACAACAGGGCCAATATGGTCAAGGCAGTCCGTGACGCCAACTTTGTTGGCATCCGCTGTGTGGCACACAAGTTCCACCTTGTAGTCAGGGACACCTTGGAGGGGGACAGGGCTGCTGGTGAGGGCTCCATCAGAACCATCCAGCTCATTTCAAAATGCAGGAAGGTGGTGGGCTACTTCCACCAGAGCATCAAAGAGAACAAGATGCTGCAGGACAAACAGGCAGAACTGAGCATCCTACAGCACGAAATCATGCAGGATGTGGAGACTCAGTGGAACATATCTGATGCTCGAAAGGCTGGTGAAGCAACAGAAGGCCATCTATGAGATGACCTTGCTTGGGGAGATTGGGATCAGTGCCCCCCTTAACAAAACAGAGTGAGATACCATCTCCAAGATCTTGCTGGTCCTCAAGCCATTCCTTGAGACCACCGAGAGCCTCAGCGCTGGCAATGCCCTCCTTAGCCAGGTGATCCCCATAGTGAGGGAGCTTCAGAACCAGATGGAGAAGTTCCAGGGAATCAATGTTCCTGAATGGGGCAAGCCACTGTCACCAGAGGTGCAAGCACTGGTAAAGGGGCTGAAGGAGGGCATCAAAAAATGGCTGGATCCATTGCGGTCCAGTATGGTCCACATGCTGGCAGCCATATGTGACCTGAGGGTGAAGGGGAGCACGTGCACCAACAAAACTCTGGATCACTGGACAGAGGTGCTAGTGAACAGGGTCAGGGAGGTAGAAGGGCAAAGGCAGGGGGACGTGGAAGAGGGGGATCCACTGTCCTGTGCCATCACTCCATCCACCAGCCAGTTTCCTCCACCACAGGTGCTGCCAGTGTGGGCCAAGGGCAGGGCTTCCATGTTGGGGTCCAGAGGCACCAGACCCCAGCATTGGGCAGGTAGTGCTGAGGCCTTGGTGGCTACCTATCTTGCCAAGGATGTGGAACTGCTGCTCTGTGACCCCTTGGCCTACTGGGCAAGCCTCAGCCAGATGTGGCAGGATCTGGCCACAGTTGGCCAGGAACACCTGTCCTGTCCACTAACCAGTGTTCCAAGTGAGAGGGTGTTCAGCATTGCTGGTGATGTTGTGACACCCCACTGCACCTCCTTGGATCCCAGTTTGGTGAAGCAGCTGGTGTTCCTCAGGGTGAACCTCCCGCTGCTGGGGATCCCCAAGCTTCATGTGCAGATGAAGTGAGTGCCACCCTCTTCACTCCATCCACACCTATTTTTTTTTAACCATTTAATATCCCGCTCTCAGAGCTGGAGGCGGCACTCACTGTATCACTAGCCAGCAGGGCTGAGTTCCCATGCCAAGAAGAACTTGGAGGTATGGACTGGGGCTATGGGGAAAGAGGAGGCCCTAGGTCCTGGGCATGACCTAAAACTGCACCCTGCCAGGGTCTGGAGGCCTGGTGGGACTGCTGGTGGTGCAGTAGCCCCCAACAAATGCCATACGACAAACCTCCCTGGTGAAAGGTGGGTAGGATGCACCTTATAACCACCAGCCACCACATGCATGCACAGTCCAGACCTGCAAGATCTTTGAGAGGCCTAAGGCTTGCTGGTTGCAGTGAAGTTGTGAGGCTCCAGGTGAGCTTTGCTGCCTGAGATGCCATCTGTAAGGCATGGGCCACAGTGGTATGGAGCTGCAAAATCGATGTCACCCCTAGATATCAGGGGCCTAAATGCTTAGCCTAAAAAGTTAGCAAGCTTTTGGGTTTAAAACCCTTCATCCGGATTAGGAAGCATCTGTAGTTGGTGTGTGTGCTCTTCCTGGATGGAAAGAATAATAAAGAAGTCAGAGGCTGGCATGCAATGCAGGCAAAAAAGCCAGTCAGTGAAAATGTATATTGAGGTGTCAGGGGGTGAGGGATAGACTGGGAGCGGGTGGAGGGAGGGGAAGGGGGATGTAACAGGTACAAGTGGAGAGGTACCTGGGGAGTCAGATGTCAGGCAGGTTATAGTGTGTCATAAATCCAATGTGTACATTGAGTCCATGAGTTTTTGTATCCAGGAGGTTGATCCAGGAAGTGAAGTTCACAGGCTCATCTGTGAAAAGTGGTTTGTAAATTCAAACAAGCACCAAACCTTGCCAACCTCATAATCAAAAGCAAACTTCCTACAGCCCAAAACACACCGAATGGATCCAAACCACGCCATGACAAGAAATGTAAAACCTGCCAACATATTTCCAGTACCCTCACCATTCCTACATCCCACAACAGAATGATCACCACTCCTGGATCTTACAGCTGCACCTCCAGAAACGTTATATATCTCATCCAGTGCAACAAATGCCCTGATGGAAAATAAGTAGGAGACACTAAGCAACAATTGAGTCTATGTGTTTCTGTATCTAGGAGGTTGATGAAGTGCAGTTCATGGGCTCATCTGTGAAAAGTGGTTTATAAATTCCCTTTGAGGATCAGGACCGAGAGATTGGAAAGAGTGGCTTTCTTGTGAGAAATGTGCCCCCACAGGTAGTCAGGTATTCTTGTCTGTAATAGATTTCCTGTATGCATTCATTCTGGTGCGCAGTTGTTGCTTAGTGTCTCCTACGTATTTTCCATCAGGGCATTTGTTGCACTGGATGACATATATAACGTTTCTGGAGGTGCAGCTGTAAGATCCAGGAGTGGTGATCATTCTGTTGTGGGATGTAGGAATGGTGAGGGTACTGGAAATATGTTGGCAGGTTTTACATTTCTTGTCATGGCGTGGTTTGGATCCATTCGGTGTGTTTTGGGCTGTAGGAAGTTTGCTTTTGATTATGAGGTTAGCAAGGTTTGGTGCTTGTTTGAATTTACAAACCACTTTTCACAGATGAGCCTGTGAACTTCACTTCCTGGATCAACCTCCTGGATACAAAAACTCATGGACTCAATGTACACATTGGATTTATGACACACTATAACCTGCCTGACATCTGACTCCCCAGGTACCTCTCCACTTGTATCTGCTACATCCCCCTTCCCCTCCCCCTTTCCCCTCCCAGCCTGTCCCTCACCCCCCTGACACCTCAATATATATTTTCAGTGACTGACTTTCTTGCCTGCATTGCATGCCAGCCTCTGGCTTCTTTACTATTCCTTCCATCCAGGAGGAGCACACACCAACTGCAGATGCTTCCTCAGCCTAAAGAAGGGTTTTTAAACCCCAAAGCTCGCTAAGATATATTTCTCCAACTATTCAGTTGGTCTAATGAAAGATATCAGAGGTACCCTCGACTGGTCCATGCTGGGGCCAGGACCCAAAGAGGGGTGAAAAGGCTAGGGGCCCACCGTGAGGAATACCCAGAGCAAAAGGCTCTGGATTCTGACTGGCCTGAAGGCGAGGCCAGGGCCTAAGGGGGAGCCAAAGGTCCCAGAGAGGACCACAGCTGGACAGGGTGAAGGATGTAATGTGAGAGGCATGGGCCATAGTGTAGGGAAGGTACGGAGCTGCAGAATGGAAGTTACCCCAAGACACCTAAACGGGCAGCCTCCCAGCTGGGGAACTTCTGAATCAGTTTTCCATCAAGGCGTGACAGAAGAAGAGGGGCAGGTGATTGGCCCAGAAACAAGTGGGCAGATGGAAATCTAAACTGCACCAGGAAGGCCCCCTGTTACAGGTTACCATCCCTGCTGGTTTCATCCTACTCTGCCTACATACACACAAGCGTCACGAGTTTTGCTTTGAACAGTTTGAGATGCAGTTTCACAGACACCCCTGTGCCTATCTCCTAGAAATCTGGTAGGTTTCATGCCCTCAGAAGGAGATAGCATCCCTGCAATTTACATTCAAATTAGGCATGAAATGACAAAGTTATAGAGATTTTAGTGATTCCCCATTATAGCCTATGGCCGAATCACCAAAATAGTGTTGAAACTCTGAAACAGATTTGACCAAATTGAAACAGAATAGTGATCCGAAACACTGAAATGAATCACTGTCCCTCTGAAACGGCAAAATCCAAAACTGAAATGAAACATAGCCATTTTGCACAACCCTACCAGTGAGCCAGGCTGTGTCTCATTCTGTCATGCAGTGCTGCTCTAACACTGAGGTGACAGCTGCACCTGGTATCCGTGCTCTCATTAACACCAGCTGCTGGTTCACTTATTGCTGAACCATTGCTGCCATTTTATGTAATGTTGAAGCTTAATTCCAATTAAAATGGTATTGAGATTCTCCCCACATGTAGCTAAATTAGGCTGAGTTCAAGATGGTTCAAAAAAGGCAATCGTAGATTATTCACTGATGGTCCCTGTCAGCACCTTTTCTGTGAACACTCTGGAGAGTCCTTGAAAGTAGTATCTCACAGAGATGCAGGAGGCTTGGAATAAGGCACAGGGAATCTTTAGCAATTTTTACAGATCATTTTCAGGAGAAGGAAGCCCAATTTGTCTACAGACAAGTAAAGAACAGAGTAAAGGGCATTGCACTCATAGGCTGTACACTGTATTTACTCAAATTTTATACAAGGGGCTTGTTTCAATATAGGAGGAAAAAGCCCCCCATCTTAGATTTGAGTACAAATGGGAGGGAGGGGCAGATGCTGCCCTCCCCCAGTACCTGCCCCCATGACCTCTGCTCCCTGCCATCACTCTTCCCCCTGCAGCTCTAGCTCCAGCTGGGGCCCTGCTCTGAATCAGGGCAGAGAGCACAGAGCACATGCTGCCTCCAGCCTCAGCCTGGTCACAGAGCAGTGGCAGTGGCTCTGGCCCTGTCTTCAGGGCTGGGGATAAAGCTTCTGCTGCTGTAACAACTCATGTGTGGCCCGGTTGGGCCTGGAAGCAGCACATGTTAGGCCTCATAGGTCAGGCATGGGTACAAGAGGGTGCAAGAAGCCAGGGAGACAAGTCGGGGGGCAGGCAGCAAAAGGCAGGGGTCAGGCACTTGACTCCCCTGCTGACTACCCCACCACCATCTACCCCTCTGTCATTGCTTGCCCTGATGTAGCAGTGGAGGGCCAGGGGCAAATTTTAAGACTACCTGCCAAAAATAGATTCTAGACATGGAAAATTATAACAAATGTATAAATTGTCCATGTCTAGAATCTAATTATTGGCGGGGGGGGGGGGGAGCATCTCAAATTCAGAGTCATCTTGGATTTTGGTAAATAAGGTCTCTCACATGGTTAATGAAAGAGCTTTCTTTTGTTAGAGACAGGGAAATTTGGGGTATGTAATGTGCCCCAGTTTCTCCCACCCTCACCTACACCAAGAGTTAAAGCATAGCCAGGGCTTCCTGCGGGACTTCCAGGAGATGTTATGTTGAAGCTTACGGAGTTCAGCGTAGGGGGGAGTTTTGATGGATCGGTTCCAGGCCCAGAAAAACCAGCTATAGGAGGATGGGTTCCAGCTTCTTGGAGGGGGTTTTAGATGGACTGCAGACATGTTTGCCTGGATTTCCCCAATTGAGTCAACACCAGAGTGTTCAGACGCTGGGGATTCTGTGGCCCAATTCCTTCACAGCAGTTCGGTGAGCCACCAGTAAATACTGCACCACATTGCTCACAGGGTCACCTTGCATTCTTCTCTCATTTAAAGGAAACCATATGTTCTATGACATGAAGGGGTCAGAAAACATAACACAAAATGTTAATATCCTAACTAAGGAAAGCATTTCATTAATACATTTAATAAAGTCAATATTTATAGCAGTATACAGAAGCTAAGTGTTTCAAATGCATTTGTTTGTTAGACATAACAAAAAAAAAGGAAGTTCCCTAAAAGGGCAACATCACAAAGCAAGAACATTAAACAGGAGTCTAAGGGGGAAGCCTTTGTTATTTTCCTTGTGTATTCCAAATTGCCTATGCTCAAAATCAAAGGGAATCAGTTTATTAAGTCAATGGAAACTAAATTATGTTTCATTTTCTAAGTCTCAAGACTTCTCTGCCAAGTCTCCTTTGTACCTAGATAAGGGTGTTTGGTACTGCTGAATAACTAATAGGAAAAACACATTTGGTCAGGCTGCATCTCTTGCTAATTACAAATGAAGCAACTGCTCCTCATATATTACTCAGATTTTAAAGACTAATCATTTCTGAGATTAAATTCATGGGTTTGATCTGAAGCTATCACAAAACAATCTTTATACCAGCCTACCAACTTTTTCATTTTATTTTTCAGTGACAACAGAAAGCAAACAAGGTTGTATTCTACATGCATTTTAGTTCTTCCCCACAAGGGGACCTTTGGGCTGGCTGACCCACACGACTTAAGGGATGAAGACTGAGAGACATTCCCTGCCTTGAGAAGATGAATGCCTCCCTGAATCACAAGTACCCTGAGACAACACGTCTCCCACTACATAATTTTGAGGCGTACAACCTGCTACCTGTTCCCCCATGTCCTGGTTCCAGTTTGCCCCACCTGCTTTAGTCCTTCCTTTTGAGACACTACAAGTCCTGAGAAAAGCAGAATTTATAAAGGCTGCAACGACTGAAAGCATAACTATTAAAATATACATCATGCTATATTACTATACTTAAGTAAAAGTGAGGACGGATCATTAGTGGTTCCAGAGCAGCTGCGTATAACCAACTCAATAGCTTAAGAGACTGTATCTGCTCCAATAAAAAGTTGTTGGCATCATAGACTGGTACTTGTAATTCATTAAACTCTAAAGATGTTTTAAATTAGGCAATGGCAGGACAACATTCTTATACCCTTAAGCCTAGAAGTGTGCTTACATGCATGTTGATCAAGAGCATGCTGACTGGGAATCCTGTTAATATGATATACCAGGTTACACATTACAGCCAAAGGATTTTTAAAAATTGGTGCTGTCTGCCAACTGAGGTGGGGGGCAGGGAGGTAGAAGAATATGAATCTGTACCCCAGTCCCATACATACCCCCAAAAGTAAGAAGCTCCTGTGAAGTCCTGAAGACAAGAATTCATCTGATTCCAGGATGAATACGCCTTTCCTTGTGAAAGCCAGAAGAAAGCCATGCTTGTCTGGAAATCAGGTTACTCAGTCACTTAAGGGTTAACATTCTGAAATATTTGTTGGGACCCACTTCAAGTTTCATGTTCAAATGATCAAAGCAACCACAAATGAGCAAGTCCCAGAAAAATGAGACACTGTACCGGCCAACAGAGTGGTAAAATCGAGCACAGCTTGCTGCATATTGCTCCTCTGTAAATCATATTGGACAATATCCTCTGTAACTGGAAGTAAGTGGAAGTTTGATTAAGAAGGTCTCTATGCTGACATTCTTAATCAAATTTCAAATTACTTCTACACACAAACACACAGACTTTGTTTCTGTCACTCTCCATGAAAATCAGGAAACCTCTGCAAGGACTCTGTGCAGTTTCAGGCTCTTGTAGTGAGGCAGGAGTTCCTGAGGAGAGCAAGTGAGATTGCCCAGAGAAATTTGGAGAAAAGAAGTATCTCCACCCAAACTTTGAGGCCTTCTCCCAGATCATTACCCACTCCATTTTGTCTTTATTCTCATTCACAAAACATCAGCTGAGTTGCAAATGTCATCACTGCCAAGCCATCTGCTTTTCTAGACCATTTCTAGGAGGTTTACCGTCACTGATGCTTTCTGAATTTGTTCAATTGAGAGAGAGGCAGCTTAATGTCTCAAAACTTTTTCTCCTCAATATGAAACTTGGATTCATCAGGGCAGGCATATATCCAAGTGCTTAAGAGAAGGATGAGAAAGAAAGCAAATGCACTACTGTTCTAAAAATCTTAACAGCTCAGGACAAAAAACCCTCACCCCTAAATTAGATTTTCTGAAAAGAAGCAGCTGGAATTTTTCTAGCAGAGCTAAACACAGCTTTCCCAACACTTAACAATGCTCCAGCATGTTAGAAACCTCAGCAACAATTTTATCCCCTTTGAATTATAAACTAAAATAGTCATTGAACATGATAGTTTAGAGGGTACAATCACAATACAGTCACTGATTCATTTAGTCTTTCCTCAGAAGTACAAGAGACATTTCAAACTAAAACAGCTTTATTTAATATATTTAAAATTCTGCCCTTATTTTTATTTGGAAAATAAAATTAATTTTACTTATAATACAATTAAAACATAATAACCTATACATGGAAACTAGCTTTTTGAAAAAGTATTAAAGCTTGGTGTTTCCTACATTTAAATAACATATTTGCTTAGTATTATTGTTATTATTGGATTGCCTGAATATATTAATTCCTGTGGCCAAAAAATCCTAACTTTTCTAATATTTTCCAGTAGTGAATATCTGATGGCAGATTTCAGTCTCGATAGAAATTAGATTTCTAGAAATGAATTTTTAGAACTAGAGTGCTAGCACTACAATAAATAAATAAATAAATAAAATGCACAGCTTTATGCTGCCAGTGTGTATTACCTAACATTTTAAGGAACTTGCCTCAGACTTGAGTATCCTGACACTATACAGGTGGCTGAGCCTAGTGAGGAAGTAAACTGCTGCATTTACTCTATTTAAGGACTGCAGACAGTGGCAGCAAGTTGGCTAAGTACTGAGCTTGAATCTCTCTGGAACCAAGGGTTGTAGCTATCTACAGGTCAAAGCTACTGAACCTTCCTTGTGAAACAGAATAGAAAAGTAAAATATTGGAGAGATGTTACTTTTGTAACATTATTGTGTGGAAATGGATTACTAAAATGAAATCTGGCAAGTTATCACATCTGCTATGGTATCTGCAACTTGCAAAGCTCTGTTGCACAGAATGCTGTTAGATTTCTGTTCCAGCCATAATTAATTTGTCCAGTAGGAGGAAATGGGAATTGTTTTCTGTTTATTAAAGGTGTGTTATTGGCTGATATATTTGAAATTCTTAATAGTCTGTTTGAAATTTATATCTACCCAAATGTCAACAGGCACTGAGGGGAGCAGGAGGCACCATTTCCAACATGCGCTGCAGCTGCCTTCATAGTCCCTACTTACACCTGAAACAATAGAGGTACAAGTAAGAAACATAAGCACAAAATAAGCCTTTGGGAAAAACTATACATGGAAGCATTTCTTACAAAAAATAAGATCTTTTTCTCAACCATGGTATTAATCAATCTTCACTAATGAAAGTAGGCACTCTCAGCAAACTTAATTATTCATCTGCTACTAAATGGATGCCAGAACAGAACACACATCAGGATAACTTCCTAATAAAATTATCCTGTCTAGTCATGTGTTTTGTGATACTGTTTTTTGGTCATTCCATTCAGATGAACATATTATAAAGTAGAAAGTTTCCTACACAATGCTCATTTTATGAACATGCACAATGTGTTGGGTAAATACCAGGAAAGATCATTTTACAGAAAACTGTGTTAAAATTGCCTCCGATATGAGAACAGCTAAGATATTATGCCAACTTTAATGCTGTTATATACCAGCTTAAACTTGGCTCTAGTAAGGTACTTAATATGTTCAATGTAAGAACATTGCAATGGAAGTGTTTATTTACTTATTTATTTGGCCAGATATCAATTCACATATTAGAGGGTAAACTAGATATACCTAATTATTAATTGCAGAGTATCCCTTGAGTCTAGCCCTACAAAAAAAGTGAACTTAAAAATTGCTTACATTAAACTCAATGGGCGTTTTGCCATGTGATTTCAACTAGAAGAAAACTTGGCCCTAATCAAACTGCTTGTAGGAAATCTTTGTCAGATGTGCTTTTTTTTAGGGAAATTCTATAACATCACTAGCAATTCAGGTTGAGTATCTGCATTTGGATAAGGATCTAAACATTAGGGTTCATATCCAAATAACATAAGCACTTGAGGTCTTTCACAAAACCACCCTCGTGTTTCTACAGAAAACTTTCCTCCTACAAGGCCCACCTTCTTCCTGTCTGTGGGGCCACTGTGATTTCAAAATCAAAACAACTACACCTTTTGGCAGTGTTCTTGGCTGCAGGAAGGGCAGGTATTCCGTTTCTTTTGAAAAAACAACAACAACAAAAAACCTCTCATTTTTAATTCCAGCCAAACCACAATGCATGCATTTACCTGTAAGGACTTTACTCTGGAACACTATTCCTAAGCAATGAAACTTTTTGTTTGACTCCACTGCACTTATGCTCTGAACAAAAGAACAAATTTCATAATGCCCACATGCATTCAGCTTTCCTCTAAAGCTGATGGGGAATTTGAAACAAGACATTTTTGCGAGAAAATACCAGTTTATCCAAAGCAAAAGGTTATAGAAACATACAGAAACATGGTTTTGATAAACTCAAACTCAGACCAGGTCTAGCCTGTTCTCCAGTTTGACTGCATATGGGCTTAGCCTCAGCATCATCTGTACAGATTATCAGATATGGGAAGCCCAAGATTTCCAGGAGCATGGAGCTCTCAAGATGTGGCTCTCAGGGCCTCTAGTCTCCGCACTTCGTGGGGACTCTAAAGGATTTCCCTGGCTGTCCCTGGTTCTGGGTTGTCACCAACTCCTCGGGCACAAACCCAGTACCTTTTCCCATTTGGGTCTCGGAGCACCCAGTCCCTCTTCTGAGGCTAGGCACCTAACTGGCCAAGGATGGTGGTGCCTACTTTTTGCACCTAACCACAAAGTGAGAAATCTCTTTCCAGGCTCTCTCAGATCTCTCACTTCCTAGGAATGTACCCTATTCTCCAAGTATTCTATTGAAGAAGCTGGGTAACTGTGCAACAAAGAATGCAACATTCATTTGGCCACAGGCCAGCAAGCAAAAGGGGACCTGATTCTGTAGCCTCTGTAAAAAGGATACTCTCCTTAAAGGGGAGAATCTAGACCTCAAGTATCTGTTCCCCAGATAAGTCATGCATTCTACATTAGACAGTCACAAGTTAAAAACCAAGATTACCCTGGATGCAGGGACAAGGATCCAAGTCATCTCCCTCAAAGATCAGATCCGAAACCCACATCTCAAGGCTGCAGTCAGGCTCCTTCTCTCTGCCTCCTTGGCTCCATAACTCTTGCATTTTGAACTACATACTGCCCACCTTCTTTAACAGGAGAGTTGGGAGTGATCTTTCCTCTAGCCTGGTGACTGGGGCACTTACCTCACAAGTGGAAGGTGTAGGTTTGAATCCCTTCATGCTGAAGAGAAAAGAGAAACCAGTCCAACTTCCCCCCTAATACTAGTCTCTTAAACAAAAGGTGGGCACCATCATTGTCCTTTTTGTTATACTAAGGTAAGAACTGATGTTTGGAACCAGAATCATGAGTCAAAGCCTAGTCAAGACCCTAGATCAGAAGCTAGAGTCAGAAAACTGGGAGGCAAGACAGGGTCGAGAGCTGGAGTCAGTGATAAGCCAGGAGCCAAGTGTCATGGAACATGGCAGCAAATACTCTGAACAAATCCCCAGACCAGCCAAGTGGTTTCACGAAGGAGGCATATACTCATGGCTAGCTGGCTGCATTTCACCTCACTAGTCAGCAAAGTGGGACTGCCTGTTACAGATCCTATCACTTTGAGTGAAAGTGCTATGCGTGCTGCACTTTGGATTTTAATGCCACTAATGAGAGTTAGTTCTGCTAACTGAGTATACCTAAAGGTTGGGCCCTTGTGAGGAATTAGGAAGAAGGGTTGGGCCCTTCTGAGGAAGAATTTACATGCCTTCTCAGAGCCAGTCTGGAGAACAACACAGCTTAGGTGGGAGTTAAGCACCTACATGCTCAAACTGAATTATTTCTGATCACTTCTCCCCAGAAGCTTTACATTAGGTACCAAAGAAGTTTTGAAACCACTGTTCTGCTCTTGGAAATTAGGTGCCTAAATGCCTCTCAGGTCCCATATAGGTGCCTCAGAGACCAATCTGGATCTGTCCCTAAGTGTCCAGGCAGAAATAAGTTATAATTACAGAAAAACAGAATATGACTCTCAATCTGGAAAAAAAAAAATTCTCATTACTCACTGCATTTAAAGCAATAGGTTTCAATGAGGCCAGAAAAAGTAGGAGACCTACTTAAGGTTTTATGTGAAACCTAAGACACTCTAGATCTCATTTGGATTTGACATCTGAATCCAAGTTCTTCTGTGGGATCACCCGCCACACTGACAGGGGCATGATGTCATTTTACTGGTACAGTATCGCCATGGAACCAAATTCTGAGGTCAAGAGGATTCACTGTCCTATCAAGATGGCTGGGATCTGAGTATGACTGAACATGCTCCTGAATGAGTGCATCTGTTATTATATGTTCAATTAGTGTGGCATGATAAACTCTGAAGCAGTTCATGCCAGAGTTAATGGCTCCCAGGTACAGTGTCTACATGTGTGCCTAGGACCACAGCAGTTTGAGCTAGGGCAAAGCAGCGCTGACCTGGCAGCAAGCTTGGGGGGCCAGGGCCAGGCTCTAGGTTGCGGCATTAGGTGGCAGAGGGGCTGGCTGAAGCACAAGAGTGCCCAAAGAGTAGAGCCATGCGGCTAGGCAGCAAGCAGGGATCTGGCCCCCTGCTGCCTTGGCTGACCAGGCACAATTTATGCTCAGGTCAGCATTTACACGTGCACTTAGACACTGTTATTTTCACCACCGTAAGATAGTACTGTCCCCAATAGTACCATTTTAGGGCAGCAAACATTAGTTTGCTGCAATCTAACAGTGTCACATGTATAGACTGTGATGCTTTACACTGCAGCAAATTAGTCTACTGCACAGTTAAGCACATATATCGATGCACCCAATGCAACCTACACAGTGATTCTGAGTATAACAGGGTGCTTTAGCCGAGCCCCTGTTACTAAGGGAGAAACTCAGGGCGAAACTAGATCACAGGTGGCTAAGGGGGCTAAGGCACACACAGCAGGAACAGGTAAAGACTTAATGATCTCCTCCAGACATAAAAGGCAGGATGCAGCATTAGACATTGGCCTTGGGGCACTGGAAGAGAAGAAGAGAGGAAACGGCTATCAGCAGACTTACCTGAGGATCAGAGGACGCTGCAGACGAGACTGCGATGAAGGCAACCCCTTATCTGGTGAGATGTGAAAAGCGAGGGGAACACCCACCTCCAGGATGTGTGACAGGAGATTTGGCTGGCAGAACCCCAGGGAGGAGGGAACCACAGGACCCAATAGCTCCTTTCCCTGAGACAGGCAAGAGGCAGCTGAAGCAGTGGTGCAGGGCTACACTCTAGGAGGAACAGTAGGATCCCTTCTGGGAAGGAGGGACCAGTGACCGGCTGCCCAGATCTCTGAGGAGAGCATGACCCCAGGGAACTAACCCCTAAGAGATGGCCAGCTCGGCCAGAGCTAAAGAGAGTCCTCACAGCCAGCAGCAGAGCAGCTCAGAAGCTGCAATTAACTCAATCAGTGAGTTCATTGCCTCCAGCTAATGAGCCAATTAGCATGGATACACTTTTTGTTTCTATGTTAAAATAAAGCAACGCTGATAAAGCATCTCAGTGGGTGGTCTTGCTTACCTTATCTCTCCCCTCAGGGTTTAACATCACTTCATTTTTTCATCTCCTTAGTCGTAGCAGGTGAGTACTGAGGAAGGAGGGGGTGGACAGCAGGCACACTCCCACACTGAGTAATCAAAAGTTTATTGTTTCTACTAAGTTTACTTTGGAAGACGTTGGAATGACAAATGGTATAATTTGTCACCATTCAGAAATTTCAACACCGTAATTGTCTGACTAACATGACATTTTACTTTCTGGAAGCCAAATACTTGACGTTTTACTTCCAGCAGCCGGACTCCATTTCCCAGCAGGTCCTGCCTGCATGGCTGGGGCCAGTCTTCATGGAGACCCCAACCACAGCTGCGCTGCAAAAGCTCAAGGTTGGGGTTGCCAGAGAGACCAGTCTCAGCCACACTGGCAGGGCATATGGCAGAGCAGGGCAGGGGACTGCTCTGGAGCCATTGGGATCTTGCAATGGGGGCAGCTTGCTCCAAAGCCAGGGCAGAGCCAGGATCTATAGCTTGCATGCTCCAGGCAGGGGCATGCAGGCAGGGATCGCAGCTCTGCCCCTGCTCCACACCGAGCTGTCAATACTGCAAAGAACAGGGACAGAGCCATGATCCCCTGCCTGCACAACCCTGCATGCAAGCTACAGATCACAGCTCTGCCCTGGCTCCAGAGCAAGCTGCCCCCATCACAAGATCCCATCCCAGTGGCTCCAAAGCAGTCCCTCTGCCCTGCTCTGCTGCACACCCTGCCAGCACAACTGGGGCTGATCTCCATGACAACCCCAGCCTTGATTTTTTTTCATGTACAGCTGTGGCTGTCTTGGAGACTAGCCCCAGCCATGCACAGGGGCGACTGGGAAATGGAGTCCACTGCCAAGCAGATCCAGCCCATGGGCTAGACTTTGTCCATCCCTGATCTATACTTACCTTTTGCATAGAAAACCTCAAAATACAAACAGAAAACATAATTATATTTCCATGCCAGATATATCATTAGAGAATATATTTCATAAACCAAAGAAGCTACCACAATAAGAGCCTGTTAAAGTGCTAACTTTATTGGACCAAGATTATAGTATTAATCAAATCACTATTGTTTCATGATAATTACACACATATGTATAGTCCATCTGTGTGTGTGTGGGGGGGGGGTGTCCATGTAATGCTCTGTCAGTCCGAGCAAGGTGGGGAGGGGTGGTGTGGGGCCAGACATGGTGGGGGGGTGGGTGACACAGGGCCAGATGTAGAATGGCAGCAGTGCAGGGTGATGGGTGGTGGCAGTGGATGCTGTGTGCAAGCTTCCCCCCCTCCCCCACATCTGGTGGTCTCAGCAGCACCTGTGCATCCTGCAAAGAGGTGCCGCTGCCTCCCCCTCCCCCCTGACCAGTCCCAGAAACTGAAGGGGGTAGGTCCCTCACAGTCAATCTCACTGTCAGGGGGAGGTTCCCCTGCAGCCATTTTTGCTGCCCAGGGGAGGGGGGTCTGTGGCGGAGCACCTTTGAGGGTGCTCACCACTTGGGGGCTCCCACAGGCTCCTGTGGGAGCCTGCTTTGGAGCAGCAGCAGGGGAAACCTCCTATGTACCATTTAAACGGGGAAGGTGTGTGGCAGGGCGCTGTTGTTGCCTGCCACTTTAAGACCAAAGCTAAGCAGCCAGCAGGTGCTTGATTAAGGCAGCCATTTTAGATCTCTGGCTGCCTATATAAAGAGCTCAGTTCCCTACTGGCTGGGAAGGCAATAACATTGTCTGGCTGTGAGGCTTCATGTATCATCCTGGAAGTAAGGGAGCTGTAGGGGATGGTAGGAGGCTCTTGATCCTGAGCATGACCTAAAATTGCACATTGCTGGGAGTGGGTGGCCTGGTGGGGCTCAGTGGCATGGGAGCCCTCAGGAAATGCCAGGCAGGTGAAAGGAAGTTAGGGGTGCCTTAACCCTAGCCCTCACCTTTGGGTGGGTTGTGTGACACCGGAGGCTGTTGGGGCCAGGCAAGGCTGCGGCCACCTGAGCCCTGTGGGGGTGGGTGCAAGCCCTGAGGAGAAGAGTGGGGGCCAGGCATAGCTGCAGCCACCTGAGCCCACTGGGGAGGAAAGCCCCATGGCCCCAAGTGAAGCAGGTGGTGTGGAGCCCCAGTGAAGGGGGCATAGACGAGTAGCCCCAAGAGAGGGGGCAGTGTGGAACCCTGAGTGAAGGGGGCAGAGATGAGTAGCCCTGAGTGGAGGGGGCAGTGTGGACCCCTGACTGAGGGGAGTAGGCCCAGGTAGGTCTTTGGATGCCTGAAGCTGAAGTTTGGGCCAGAAGCCGAGTAAAGGGGGCTCAGCCCAAGAGAGAGAGGGGCGAGTCCTGACCCCGGTAAGTCCTCCATTGCTGGGAGGCCAAGTGTGGGTCAAAAGTAACATCTTAAGTAGGACCACAACCTGCTGCTCCAGAGGGGGAGTGAGAGTCCCCTGTGAGACCCTGGAGCACAAGTTGTGGTGTGAAGTACCCCAGCTCCCACATCCAGGAAGGTGGACCTGAGAGAGAGTGTGGCACTAGTGAGAGAGGCTAGAGGTAGAGTACCCCCTTGACTGGACAATGCTGGGGCCAAGACCAGGAAGGTCAAAAGGGCCAGGGGCCCACCACAAGTGATGCTCAGAGCAGGGGGCCTGGGGTCCCACCTGGCCTTGAAGGTGAGGTCAGGGCCTGCACGCCCAAGAGGGGAGATAGCTACAGGGAGCTTGGCAGCCTGAATGATGGAAGAGTAGACCGCCTGAGTGGAGGTCCTGATAGGAGGATTCTGGACCCCAGTGTGGGGCTGGGGTAACTAACAGCTGGATGCCATCTGTGAGGCATGGGCTGCAATGTAGGGGAGGTTTGGAACCACAGATAATGCCCCCTGGCATCGGGACATAAAATGGGTAGCCTCCCACTTAATTAACATCCTAATTAATAAGAACAAGGCATGGCAGGTGAGTTAGGTGGGAGGCGTGCCCAAAGGAAAGTGGGGAACCTAGCATTGTGGCTAGGCATGGACCCCCACTTTGCCGCAGGGTCCCCCACGACCGATCCTGCTAACCGAGGCAGGGGTCCCCTTGCGGCCAACCCGCAATGGCCAATAGCTGCAGCCACTTCCGGAAGTGGCTGCAGCTGCTTCTTGGAAGAATTCATCCATCATTCTTGATGGGCAATTCACTAGTATTTACATAAGAGACTTACGACACTGAGAAATAGTTTGGTGTGGGTCAAAGAAAATGATGTAATGTAGTAGACGTACTGCTGTCCAGTCACTTTCCTATTGGAAACTGAGAAATGAGGGTTATGTGCTGAAAGCACATTAAATTAAGGCCCAAGCTAACTCCCATTAAAGTCAGTAGTAGAAACACTTCCATTGAATTTAGTACAAGTTGTGGCAAACTCTCAATTAGAAATAAATACATTATGAGTACTAGACTCCTCTCTATGCAGAAATTAATTCATGATTTACCATCCACACTAGAAAGAAAAAACAAAGCAAATCAAAACAATCCTTTCTAATGTAAGGGTTGCTTCTGTTGTTTTATTTCTGTCTGACCTTGTAGGTCTTTCATTTTTCCCATTTAATTTTAGAAATAATAGTGAATAAATCATTTAAACATGACTAAATAAATCTGAAATAATAGATTGTTTATGTCATACAATCTAGCTAAATTAATTCTGCTCTCTGTTTTTAATTATTCCTAAAAATCCCATAGATTAATACAACATGGGAATGACACTTCCATATCAGGAATGCTCTTGGACCAGGGTTGAAATGAAACTTCTATCAGCCATTTCTTCTACAGCCATTGCCACTGAATAGAGATCACCAGTATAAAGGGTGGTTTGTACACATCGGCCACATCTACACAAGACACTGGGTATGCAGTCATTACTGCACAGTCATTTAGTACTTGTATAAACAAGAACTACATTACTGTGCAGTAACCTGGGTTACTGCACAGTAGCACTGATGAACACCTTTGTGACACTACTGTGCAGTAGGCTAATACTACTGTGAGTAGCATTACATCACAGTTTTTGCCACACGATACTATTGCACAGTACTATTGGGCTACTGTGCAGTTAGTGTCTTGTGTAGGCGTGGCCATCAAGTACACTCCATGCCTCAGTTGCATGCTCTTACTTCACACGCATAATTTAACTTAAACCTCCCCCCACAGAGATATTCCTCAAGTAATTAATCAGCTGCTTCCATTATTCTGCCATGAATTAATCAACCTCCTCGTAAACTCCAGTACCAGTTAAACCCCACAAATTTCTCCTCAAATTTTAATGCTGCCTCCTCCTCCCATTTTCATTGCTTTCTCCAGTTCTGTGCATGACTTCTGCTTTTTCCACAGGCATTCTGTTTCCTCACTCCTTTTTGGTTCTGAGAGATGGTCAGAAAGGGCAGAAAGTGTGATGGTTCCTGCACCTGTCAAGATCTAAGTCTAGGAAGTAGTCAGTACTGGAAAATGAAGAAGAGCTGCAGAGCCCAGTTGGAGCATAATAAAATTACCACTTTAAGATGTGAAATAACTGTCTTATGTAGTAAAGCTACTATGTAGAACAGTTTGTGTGTCTCCACCACAAACAATTACACCCCTTACCTCAATGCAAACTGACTTCCATGACACAGACATGGTACTGTAATGGCTCTACCTGTAAGCAGCTAGTTCAGGAGTGCTGGTCACATATCCATGTCTTATGGAGTAAGTTTACAACAGAGTACAATCCAAGGTATATTCCCCTGTAGTAACCACATTATGTGTCCCCATCCTTACTGGGACTGCATGAAATGGTTGGGTGGAAACAGTTATAATTTCTGTTTCCATGATCTTCAAATGTGATTGATGAATAAAATGCCAAGAGACCTATGTGGCAGGGCACCTTTGGTGCCCACCACTTTCACGGGCTTGAGCAGGCTGTGGAGCAGTCACAAGTGCGGTTAGGCCCAATTAGGTGGTCACATGACTATAAGAGGGCTCCCAGACTGGAGGAGGGCTGGGCAGCCTCAGAAGCTGAGCCAGCGGTTATACCTAGAGAGCCAGAAGAGCAACGTTGCTCAGCCTGCAGACTGCTGCTCCTGGAACATCTGGAGGTCAGGGTAGGAACTATGGGGATGGAGGATGTTCCTGGTCCTGAGGCATGACCTGAAACTACACCCTCCTGGGGTTGGATGGTGTGGTGGGGCTGCTTGTGGCAAGGCAATCTCCAGGAAATGCCACACCTGTGCCTCCCCAGTGAAAGGTGAGGATTGGTTGCTGGAAAGCCTCAGTCCCGGCTGCCTTGCAGGTGACACTGTGGAGAGAAAAGGCTAAAGGAGCACACCCTGAGAGAAAAGCACAGGACCCAGGCCCACTGAGTGATGCCTGAGGCAGGATCCGGGCCCACTAAGTGGGGTCTGTGACAGGGCCAAGGTCCACTAAAGAGGGACCTGAGGCCCAAGGGGCATAAGGCCTAGGAGCCCAGTGAAGGGGCAGAGTAAAAGCCAGAGGCTGTGTAGAGTGGGTCCTTGGGGGCCTGAAGGACTGTGAGTAGGCCAGCCAAAGTAGTGGCAGCCAGAGGCTGCAAAGAGTAGGGTCCTTGGGGGCCTGAAGGACTGCTTGTAGGCCGACTGGAGTGGGCATGTGGCCAAGGTCTGTCTGAGGATGCCTGAGTCCAGGTTTGGGCCAGAGGACAAGTGCAGCCCAGCTAAGGGGCCAGAGGAGTAATAATGAATCTGGTTGCCATCTGAGAAGCATGAGACACAGTGTAAGGGGAGGTTTGAGCCATGTATTTGGCCCTTGGCATCAGGGCAATAAAATGGACAGCCTCCCTCATTTTCCATCTATTCTGATACATCAAACTGTGGCAGGCAAGTCAGGGCAGACTGCCCTACACAGGAGGGTGTGCTGATGTTGTAACTGGCCTCAAGATGGGCCCCTGTCACAGTTCAGCTACCAGATGAGTTTGTAAATGGGTTTAAGTGAAAACCTACAGGAACAACTCAGCCCAGGCAAGTGACCCAGTTAGGGTGGACCACATGGCTACTCTTTGGCTATGAGTAATAGGTAGACTGACCCAAGGAAAACATCTGAGGCCTAGAAAGGGATCTCTTGAGAAAAGAGAAAAGGGGCATGATGACATCCACAGCAAGCTGACTCATATTTATATGGAAATAAAGTCCTTAAACAGCAGCCTGAAACTTGACCTTAAGGAATTCAGTAAGTAACTCATCCTCTTCATGGAGGGGGATGATAAAGCCAGCAGTGGATCCAGGAAGAGTGCAGTGGTGCAGTCATACCCTGCTTTTATTCCTAGTCCACCCGAAATTAAAATAAACTGCCAGCAGTGGCAGCAGCATTTCTAGTCAGGCAGCAATGATGGAGTCACTTGATGCCAAGGCTCATTATAATCTACCTGATTTCTTCTAAACACTTAATTCCACATATGTTAACAACTTCTCTCCTTTTTTAGTAGTCTTAATGTTCCATACTCAAGCTACTCTTTCTTCTGCAATTCTGCTGTCTGTTAGCTACTCCTGATATTATGGTTCCTATGCCACAACCTAAAGACTATGTTTAACTCAATCTAAAAATATTAATTCAGGTCCAGGAACATTAACTCAAACGAGCATTAACTTAGGTGTGGACATAATTTTCAGTGAAGCCTTGGGTGCACTGTCAAGATGCTCAAGAAGGATTTTCTTTAATGAAAGAGATGCACATTTAATTCTCATGATTATAGGACTAAAGAACCAATATCTTTTTATTATTTTTGCCTAGCTTGTTGTGCTTTTAATACATAATGTATGCTATAGCAAATTACTGAGCATTCAAATAAAGTTATAGTTCTTTTTGCTTGGGTCTTAAACTGAACAACAGACCTAGGAACCTAGAATATTAGTAAAGCTTCTAGTATCTTTTTTTACCTGGAGAAAAATGTGTGTTGTGTTTATATATGATGGTAATATGAGGAATATGACCTCATCTGCAGCCCCCTTTTCAAAATCCTAGATCCACCCATGGACAGAACTAGGTCATCTGGGGCATACAACATGCATACTGGTGAAGTGACCCTTCAAACAACAATAAAAATGCCCTTCTCTGTTCCACTGACAGATGGCAGAAGGTAGACGTCAATGTCTGGACAACCCAGGGATGGAAGGATACAGCTACTGCCCCACACACATCCAGCTTCAAGTGGTAAAATGACAGATAATCAATGCAAATGAAATCCCTTTTTTGCACCATTTAGGAAAAATGAAGAAATGCAACACCAGAGGAGGTAATGGTATGAGGCCTGACTCCTAATCAGAAAGAAACTGGGAAGAGGGGAGACGTGTAGAGAGATCTGTGCAATCGTGATGTAACCATGCTAATTTTAGTTGAATGCATTATGTGGAGACAGGAAGGAAAAAAAACCTATTTTGATTTGGTTTGAGAGATGGTTTCACAACCTCATCTACTGCTACCATGCTCTCTTTCAAAATGCGGATCCAAACTTGACCTTTAGGGAAATGGTAAATGAAACTAAATGTCTGCTATCAAGTTTGTGTCATACTTTGACAAAAGAGAGATACATTTTGAAACCTTCTGAGGGCCATGAGATTTTGTTACTTTCAGGGCTATCACTTGCCATAAGTGAGACAACAAAAGTATTATTCTAGACCTTTTCTAAAAGCTGAGGTAGTTCCCATTTTGAAAGCCTGGGGTTTTTTTATTCGCACAAAAACTTAAGCAGTTACAAATAGTGAGCAGCTTTATAAGAATCCATGACCTGTCTGTAGATTATTTAAGATCAGGGAAAGAAAGAGATTCCTGTTCTATGAATTTTTAAATCATCCATTCAGGGCAGAGAACATCAATCATTCAGTTTAAGAGAATGACTAAATAGCATGAAAAGTGACTTAGGAAAACTCGCTGCAATTGATTCAACAAAAAACTCTTGGGTGTTGAACTCCTAACTTCCATCTGTGCCTTTGAAAATCTCCCCATGAAATTTGTTCACAAAACCTCTGCGTAAAAAATAGGCGAAAATTCTTAACTATTGAAGATTCTTCTAAGTGGCTATGAACTGGCCCCTTGAAATAATCCATTGAGCCTTTATTACAGCTGCACATGACTTCACATGAGCTGGCTGAGATACTACAGCTTGACAACTCGTAAATTCTCAGAAAAACACACATTCTGAGTCTAATGCATATTGTGCTTGGTGCTAGGGCAAGGTGCATCCTGGCAAAGGCATAACTGAGGAGACAGTAAACTTTCATTCAAACCTGATTAGCCAAAACCATCTCCCGAGGATCAGAAATTATAGTTATGCACCTCTGACCCAGTAACAGAAAATGATAAAGTGAAGATCACTAGGGACCTCACATTGAAAGTGGAAATACTGAAGTCGGGGGGGGGGGGGGGGGGGGGGGAATCAGACAATTCAGAACAATTCAGAAATCTTAAGATCAAAACCCACCATCATAGGCAGTGCTTCTCTATGGGCTATACATTGGGCAGAGAAAGAAGAGATTATCTCCAATACCAAACCACAACAATGGAATTAGGAAAAAAGATAGAGAGGAAAGGCTTAAGTGGTGCTAATTTTTTTCTAGGAAATTTTTTTCCAGGACATTTTCCAGGAATTTTTTTCTGGACATTTCCATCAGCATCCAAATGTTGCAAAATACTGTTTTTTTAAAGCAACCTCTCACGTCATAATAGTGTTTTGACTTGGCTGGTTCCACGCTCAAGAGGACAGCATGTCAACTCCTGGGTAGGGTCAGTGCCTCTGATCAAGCATGCCCCATAGAGCGAAGCACTTGAGTTATCACACCTGCTCCTGTTGCCTGGCTAATGCAACTGCCCCAGATTTCTGCAACCAGATTGGCTGCTGAAAATGCTGTAGCAAAACCCCCAGTATTTTTTATTTTTTTTTAAAAAAAAAACAACATTCCCTCCAGTTCCCCTAACCATTTCTGATTCTCTCTGCCCTCCCTATCCCTTGTAAGTGATTACAAGTAGTACTAGGTAAGCTAAGCTAAGGTCTTGTATGTTATTATTGTAATAAGTCCTTTTTTATATTGTAAATAGTGTTCTGTTATGTTTGCATTGATTTTTACTGTTTTATATTGTATTATATTGTATCATTTGTGCATTCATTTTTATTGTTTCATGTTAACATTGTGTGATTTAGGCCTGCAATGTGGATTGGCATGAGTGATGTCAAGTATCCATTTTGTGTGTCAGGTTCCCATCTTGTCCCCATGCCCTGTTGTGTAAGTATGTTGTAACCTGTGACTCATACCTACCCATCCTATGTAACTTGGTTCCTGAATGAATGGGGATGAATGCGGGTGCTTGAGAGACAATGGCAGTAAGTCTAAAAATAGCTCCCTCTGAACAGCCAAACCATCAACTCGACAACCCAGCCATCACCCTGCATTGACCCTCCCTGGCTCAAGATTTGAAAGACAAAGACTGCTGCAGAAGCCACCCAACCCATCATTACAGACACCTGAAACTGCATGTCCTGACCTGAATGCACATGTTCAGTACACCAGGAGCTGGCCCTTGCCTGGGCAGGCCCCCTGCCACTGGGGTCATAGAAGGTCTGCCCCTATAAAAGGGGGTAGTGAAGACAGACCCAGTGGGACACCCTTTCCATTTGGATCAGCACCACGCCACACCCCCTATCCACCCAGAGGCCCTACTGGCAACACCCTCTGGACAACACCTACTGGACAAAGACCCCGACTGGCTATCAAGGACCCCCTTCCAGCCTGGAGAGGTAGCTATCACCCCCACCCTCTCTTCAACTAAGGATTTGGACTCTATTTCTCTTCCCTACCTGGACTCCAACCCTTCCACTGAGTCTCTTTCTCCTGCTACCATTGTGAGTGGAGTGTGTGTGTGTGTGTGTGAACCAATAACTTCATGGGGCTGTGTAGCATGTTGTCTGTTTAATAAGCCTGTTTTTTTGAAACCCCAAGTTGGGTTTTTGTCTGTTTCCTGACTGTTTCCTCCTTGCCACCACTTATCCGCCCCAAGCTCCCAGCTTTCTACCTCTCTCTCTTTCCTGGCTGTCTCCTTCTTGCCACTGGGTTTTTTCCCTTGCACCAGTGACCTTGAGTAACCTTGGGGCCACTTGACCTTAAGTAACCCCAAGCCTCAGTTCCTCAGCCAACTTCTTTCTAGGCTACCGGTTCCAATACTGGTTCCAGCAACTTTCACTCCTTACACTTTCTCTCTCACCTTAACCTTCCCCCAGGTATCCAAGTACCCTGAACACACATATACATACTGAACTCACCTGTGTGTATGTGTAGGTGGCTGGTTTGTGTGTGAACTGGTGAATATAAATATGTATGTCATTGTGTGTGTGATATACAAATTAGTGATCCGTGTATGAGTATTGGGTGTGTGGCTATTGACAACTGATTTTTGTCTAACTTTTGGTATGTATAGTGTTTAGGTGCTTAAATTGGTGATAGGTGTGCATGTGCCTAGGCTGGTCATTTTGGATATATATGTGCCTGAGTTGGTAGTGTGTGTGTGTGTGCGCACACCTGGTAAGGGTATATATATATATATGCACCTATAGTGTGTGTGTACCTAATTGATTTTTGTGTGTGTATGTGCAATTGTACACCACACCCTCCTGTCTAACAGTGCGATATTGAGACCCTGAGTGTTGGCCTGACCCCACAGGGCAACAGTGCCATTCATCCCTTTTAAGAACGCCTCCATTTACAGGCATGCCTTGACACAGCCTCATCCTGTTTCACCAAGCCTCATAGCCACTGCTCTCTGGCTCCTCATTCAACTTTGGCTTTCCCTGACCCTGACCTTGCATCTCCCCTGGAACATGGCACTGGCTTTTGACACCATGGTTTCTAATCTCGGCTTGCTCCTTGAACTCTCTCTCTCAGATTTCAAATTTACAGCACGGGGAGAAAATTAGACCCCTGGATATCCAGGGACTAAAAAAAGATAGAGTTTAAAAAAGTAGGGCAGGCAACCAGAGGCTGGATCCTCCACAGACTTGCTATGGCTGCCAGAGCATCTGTATGGTTGGCCCCTCACCCTGATGCTGAAGCATGCAGCCTGCTAGGCAGCGTGCTGCAGCACCAGGGCTCCAGTGCCAGTAAGTAAGGGGTTGGGGGGGCTGGAGGGGGGTGGGGACTATGGGGGCACCCCCACTGGCCCCCCCACTCCCCCAGCCCCCCTCCAGCCCTGTCCTGCCCTGCCTGGCCCCACCCCCTGCCTGCCCCCCAAGGCCCTGATCCCTTCTCTGCCTGGCCCCACCCCCTGCCTGCCCCCCCATCCCTGCTCTGCCTGCCCCCCACCTACCCCCCAAACCCTGCCCTGCCCCATCCCCCCATTGCCCCCCAATTCCTGCTCTGCCACAGTGGGCAACCTGCCTCTGCCCCACACACAAATCCACACGAGGCACATGCTCCCCATGCCTCCCTGGGGGGTGCACACAGCAATGGGGAGCTGCTCCCCCCCCTTTTCCCGCACCCTGAAAGAGCCGCCCATGGCTCTGTCCCTGATTTGCCCTGGCCCTGGGGTCCCATTTATACCAACCCCTGCCCCTGCCTGTGCCCCACTCCCTCTCCCACTGTGGGGGCCTTGATAAGCCCCCCCATACCCCTTTCCTTCCACAGAGTTACCATCAGGGTGTTGCTTTTCACATTGCTGGGCTGCATTCCTGTCCATGTGCATAGTGTGACTACTCATGTGTGCATGCCCCCTGCACTTCCTGCTGCAGCAGCCTGGAGTCTAGTTCAAAAGCAACATGTCACCCTTGCTTCCATTGTTCTTTGATCTGAGGCCTCTGTTACTTTCAAGCAGGATTTCTGCAGCGCAGTACACACTGCAGTGAAACAAACAGCACCTGATTCATAAAGGGTTGTGCACATCTTCAATCCTATGTACTCCCAAAGGCACATAATTCATTAATGCTATCCACTGGGTAGGCTTCTTATTAAATGTGGGACTATCATTTCAAATAGAATTAGCATGGCTTGGATGTTGGTCCTGTCCTCAGCCATGATTGGCTTGGAGTATGCCAAAATGAGTCAATCCAGGTCTCTATGCAATACTGCACCATGCCATGCAGATGTAACCTTAGGTGGTTAACAGGGAATTCCAGTCTGACTTACTACAGTCAACTCCTTCTATTGGAGGATAAGACTGCTACTTGGAAGAAGTGGGCAAGTGTAAGCTAGCAATCATACTGGGCTAGAAATGTACTGAAGGGCAATTTGTCTCATTTATCAACTGGACTTGGGTTCTTTCCCTTATTAAGGGCCTGGAACATGATACAATACATCCTGGTTGGTTGTTGGGGAGTATTTTATTATGAGAGCAGTGCTCCTTTCCTCCCCTTTAATGACAGCATAAGTGGCTGATAAGAAAACTATTGAGACATAGCTAGGGAACACAGGTATTCTGAAAGAAATTTAAGACTCTCCAAAATGGATTCTTATAATCCAAGGCAACAAAAAAAAAGTGACAACTTAGAATGAACCAGGCTAAAAATCAAACTATTACTAAGTAGTAGGAATTGGAGTCAAGTTTAGAGGCTCTGTCTGTATACAAACTGAACTGGGCTCTGGTTCCAGGCAACTGTCTTACTTTTTCGACCTCAGGTGTTCTACACACCTGCACAGCTCAATGGGTTGTCTGCAGACTATAGTAGGCCTTAAGTTGGTTAATGGTGATATGATATAGCATTTGTTTGCATTTGCTTGACCAAAATTTGGGTAAGAGAAGACAAGGAAAAGGAAATAATCAGGCCAGAGGATGTCATAAGGTATGAGCCATTTTATAAAACTCAAAAAAGATGGAATGGGAAAAAAACTAAGTGAAAGGTTTTACTAAAGGTTTCTTAAAGTACATTCAGTGGTTTTACAAGGCTAATTTTAGACAAGATATGCTTAAAGATAGAATATGAATAGGTATATGAATATTAATTAAGGTAACACCCATTAGGAATGCTTTTTTTTAAACCTTATTTAGTAAGCTTTTTGACTTTTTAGCCAAGTAGACCACATCTAGATGAGCACAGATGTTTGGTTCTCTGGGGACAAGAAGTCGCAGCACACCTTGTGCCTCTGCTACTTGTCCCCCGGGAACACCCATGCCACGCACCTTGTGGTGTACTGCAGGTTCCCCTGGGTGAGGTAGGGGAGGCTGGGGCCAGCAACTGTGCTGGTCTCAGCAGCTTTACGTGGGGGCCAGGCAGGGGCAATGCATACAGGGTGCATGCGAGTGCATGTGCACCCCCTGAGCCTGGCGATGCACCCCCTACCAAAAAGTGCTGCCAACACTGGTTGGCTCTCACCACCACCACCCCCACTCCCCTCCTCCAACAGTGTCATGGTGTCTGCAGGAGGTCCCACTTACCGCCACCACACTTCCGCTTCCACCGTGCCCCCCTGCCCCTGGGGGCACATGTCATTCATGGGGCCAGGGAAGCTGCAGCCATGGCAGTCCTGCAGTCTGGAGCCTGGCTGGCAGCTAGAGCATAGCCCTGGCGGGCTAGGCTCTGGTTTTGGGTGGTGCACACTGCAGCCACATGCGCCACTCTGCTTTTTTTCCACTCAAGTTTTTTTTACCTCGGGATCTCCCAGAGTAAAAAAAACCCCTGTGGAAATACCTGAATGTGTGGTACCATAGATGGGTCAGTGGTACCACATACCACATGGCTGCAGTCATCTAGACGTGTCCATAAAGCATAAAAATCTGGATTGATTTCAGAATCTTTGCTCTTAGCCCATCTTCAGATGAACTAAATTAAGAGCTCTTTTATAACTTACTTGGAAAACTAGATGACAAGTTCTTTTCCCTAACAGTCTGACAAGCTGGTTGAGTATTTTCAAGGTTTTAAAGAAATTAATTTAAAATTCTCTCAAATGCCAACAAGGTTGTTATTACTTTAGATGGATGTATATTTTATAAAATATTTAATCATTTGTTTGATATGACTTATCTGTACCATTTAATCATTTATATGTTTTCTGTAATTTTATTATTAAATTTGCTATTAAAATTTATCTATATTAGTATAGTTAGTATTTAATTTTGGTGGGACTACCTCTGAATCTTTCTTAGTTCTCAGTATATATCTGGGGGGTCAACATGTCTACCTCAAGTGTACACACAAAGAAGAGGGCTTTCACAGCAGCATGACTAAGATTATGGAATTCACTGCCTTTAAAAAAGAATAACCTTAAATTTCACCAGTGAACAGTCCAAATATAAAACCCAGCTGTTTAACTTTGCTTCCCATAAATTTAACCTATTAATCATTTGTTTCATTTAAGCGGGAAATGCATATATATAATTTAATCCCCACAGTATGAGACAAGAAGTCCAAAGTAAATTTGATTTATTAAAGTCAGTCATTTCATAGAATCATAGAAAATTAGGGTTGGAAGGGACCTCAGAAGGTCATCTAGTCCAACCTCCTGCTCAAAGTAGGACCATTCTAGTCAGGGCTTTGTTGAGTTGGTCCTTTAAACTGATAGCATTATGAGCTAGGTGGATGGAAATTCCACCACCTCTGTAGGTAACCCATTCCAGTGCTTCATCACCCACCTAGTAAGAGAGTTTTTTTTCCAATATCCTACCTAAACGTCCCTTGCTGCAACTTGAGACCATTGCTCCTTGTTTTGTCATCTGTCACCACTAAGGACAATCTAGCTCCATACTCTTTGGGACCACCCTTCAGGTAGTTAAAGGCTGCTATCAAATCCCCCCTCAGTCTTCTCTTCTGCAAACTAAATAAGCCCAGTTCCCCAGTCTTTCCTCAGATGTCGTGTGCCCCAGCCCCCTCACCATTTTCATTTTCCTCGGCTGGACCCTCTCCAACTTGTCCACATCCTTTCTATAGTGGGGGGCCTAAAACGGGACACAGTACTACAAATGTGGCCTCACCAATGCAGAATAGAGCAGAACCCTCGATCTGCTGGCAACACTCCTACCAATGAAGCCCACTATGCCGTTAGTTTTCTTGGCAACAAAGGCACTGTTGACTCACTTCCAGCTTACTGTCCACTGTGACTCCCAGGTCCTCTTCTGCAGACCTGCTGCTTAGTCAGTTAGTCCCAAGCCTGTAGTGGTGCATGGGATTGTTCCGTCCTAAGTGCAGGACTTTGTACTTTTACTTGTTGAACCTCATAAGATTTCTTTTGGCCCAATCCTGCAACTTATCTAGGTCACTCTGAATCCTAGCCCTACCCTCCAGCAAATCTACTACACTCCCCAGGTTGGTGTGATCGGCAAACTTGCTTAGGTTGCAATCCATTCCACGCTCTCTAATACTACAGGATTAGATGCAGTACACAGGAATCTGATTAGAAGAGAATACCATTTCCCATACACAATAAACACAGTAAATGACATTTATTGTCCACAAAATTTAGCCCTATGGTTTTATATTGCATCAGCATGATTAAATTAAAAGAAATTTAATAAGAAAACTGGGGAATTTTTTAAAATCTATAACTTTGGTATTTACAACTTCAGCAGGAAATGTGACATTAAGAGATATAGTCAATCAGAAAGCTAGTCAGTTGAAAACCAGAAAAAAAAGAAAAAGGTTAAATATAGCTTCAGGTACTACACCTGCTAAAGTCCCCTGACAACTTTTGCAGGCTTACAATTCATATTTTCCTTTCAAAAATACCCTCGCCTATCAGTGAAAATGAAATAGCACAATCAACAAAGAAAAATGACTAATGAAGCAGAGGAAACCACAGACAAATATTCTCAAAGTACTGTCAGATGTGCAAAATAAAATGAATGTTACAGAGTGGCTTTCTTAGAATGACATCATTAACTAATACTGGGAACGGTATTGGATATACATTTTTATAGAAAGTGTGATGTTTTACTTAATAGCATCTTGTTAAATTGTTTTTTCTGCTGATGTCTGAGACAAAGCTAACCAAAAGCTGATAGGGAGGCTGCTTGGGACTGAGCAATTTTGAAATTCAGCCCACTGATTTTAGTGCCTAAATATAGTCTCTGGTTTTCAAAATTATAAAATCAATCTAACTTTGGAGGGACTCTGAGTTTTGTTTTGTTTTTTGGCAGGGGAGGAGAGGAGAAGGATTCCATTTTATACTATGCACAATTTCTACTGAGACATGCTGGGTGCTGAGCATTTTCGTATATCAGGTGTCAAAATATACCACCACTGCCTTGTCTTTTAAGAGTACTTAATAGTAATTATTTAGAAAACAACTCTTAAACATCAGAATCTAAGAGCTTGATTCTGATCAGTAAAATTACTTCTGATTGACATCAGTGTCTATAGCTAAGTACAGACAAAAAAAAACTCGAGGCTAAATCAATTCAGTCTTTGCAGATTAGTCTAAACTGCTTACTCTAACTCTTAGTTCACCCTGATTCCAGTTCTGACTCCTGGTTTGCTCTGCCTCTGGCTCTGAACCTAGGAATACCTCGATTCTGGCTCTGGCTCCTGGTGTACACTGACTTAGGCACCTGCTTCTGATTCCTGAACCTTGACTTGACCTATGATTTGGAGTCTACCCTTATACTTCGCTTTGGATCTAGTATCTGAACTGCCCATGACCTGGTCCTTTCAGTCAGCCAGAAACAAAGAAACTGAAAGAGGGTTACAAGCAAACACCAGAGTCTGTGCCCAAGAGCTGTTTCCTACAGCTTCAAGGAACTGGTTAACCTGATCACTGAATTACTGGCTGACCCCAGGGTATTGAACTGAGTTCATTACAGGCGAGGCCTGCTTTTCTGCAGCCTCAAAGGACTGATTGTCCTGATTTCAATTGAAACCAGCTGGGCCCAGAGCCATGATACAAGCTCATTATATCTCCTCCTCAGAAGAGGTAAGTGTGGGACTCTCACTCCCAGCTAGTATCCCCTGACAGGCTAGGGGATCTAAAAGGGGTGTACTTTTTGCATCTACTCCCGGGTTTGTAGGACCTATTGGTGCCCACTTAGAACCTACTCTGGAGCAGGTCTACTAGCTCCTCTGAGAAATGGTCCCCTGCTGGCTAATAATATAATAAAATTGCAGTCTCTGCGTTTAGCCACACCCTGTCTCTCAGTGTTCTTCTTACACGTTTCTCAATGTTTCTGTGGCTGCATTAACACAAGACATTTTTAAAATGTATGTTATTTCAACATGTAATACTACTTCTAACAATATATAAAAACTAAGAATGGAAAGTATCCACTCTGATCAGCATGGTGGATATTAGCCAGATTACTGTAATCCAAAAACCACTCCTATTGACCTCAATTCCCACCTAGCCTTCTGTTATACAGATGTAAATATTGTCTTATTCACAAAACATTCTGTAATCCTCCATTAGCAATAATTAATAGTTGCCAAAGATGCACCAAATGTTGGCAGGAAGAGAGCAGAATGGGTAGCGTATTCTTCAGGATACAATATTAATCAGTTTAATATGGCATATGTTTAAATTACAAATGAAATACCATATTGGTTTTAGCCAAATGTTTGCTCAGATCGGCAGTACCACTAACAGCCAGTTAGTCATGTAAGCTGAAGAGCTTGCCAGATTGTTTTGGTTTTAGTTTCCCCTTTCATTTGCCAGGAGAGTTGCAGATTTATTTCCCTTAAGAAGCATGTTAAAACTGGAACACCAAATGCAGACCAATTGGATTTTTTTTAAGCAAAGGATTTTGGTCTGATTATGACTATATTAGATTTGAATCAAAGCCAGTTAGTTTTCATCAACTTGATATATGGAGATTTCATAAAACTATCTCTTTGCATAAAATCTATGTTATTGAAGGCAATCAATCTAAATTAATACCTTAGGGCATTTGTACACTACATGGGGGTTTAATTCTCCCTAAATTGAAGCAGTGTTTTTTTAAATACACTGCTTCAATTTAGGGCAAAGTAAACCCCTGTGTCGTGTACACCCGTGTTGGAACTCGATTCTTACCTGCCTTTCCAGTGGCAGGGAGGGAAGGGCGAGCTGCTGGCGAGCAGAGCAGTCCCTGGGCTGCGGGGGAGGCGGGAGCTGTTGCTTCCCTCTGCGGCAGCGCCCCCCCCCCCCCCCCCCCCCCCCCCCCCGCTGGCACCAGCCCACAGGCACCTGGCTTGGGCAATTTGGGGGAGCACTGCAACTGCAGAGAGAATCACCAGGCCTCCTCGTAGCTCATGCAGGCAGGCAGGCTCTGGGTGGAGGGGAAGAAAAAAAGATCAGGCTCGCCACTTTTCTTTTTTTGCTTCTGTGAAGCCTGCCTTCCCAGTCTGCTACTGTGCTGCCTGCATGGTCTGCCTGCATAGCTTCTGAGCTGCACGGAGCCCAGTGCTTTCCTCCACAGCTGTAGGGTAGGAAACTAAAACACCTCAGAGGTGTTTTACTTTGCTAGGCCCCAAAGTCATTGGCTGCATCCCAAAGTCATTTAACGTTCATTACACCACTGAATGTGCTATAGTGGCTGGAATTAATGAACAATACACCACCGAACGTGCAAACAGCAATGCCATTAAACTGGTGCAAAAGCCATATAACCTGTTTAAACCCCCTTTAAAGTGTCATCTACAAACACCCTTATACTTTAGCCTCCATCCAGATTTGACTAATACTAGGTCAATGCCCCCCTCTAGTTTACATGCTTTGAAGGAAATGGCTAATTGTTGAAATACTCAGGTGAAGTATATTTTAAGGTAAAGGGTCTTCCCCAGCAGCCAATCTCAGTCTAGGGTTAGAATTCTCATAAACATTCATCAGATGATGCTCCATAGGTATATTTCTCTATGTATATTGCAGTTGTATACTTAGTGTTCTGCATTTTTGGTTTTTAATGAATTTCACCAATAAATTACGTGAGTTTTTCAGTTATTTGGTTTTTATTGATTTACACCCTTTTTCAGTTCACTCAATAATAGGTTACTGAGTATTTATTTTTATGAAATGCCATTCTGCAGATCAGGGGTATGCACCCCCTGTGTCTCCTGGGACTTGTGCAGCGGTGGGAGCCACCATTCCCTGCCCACACCCCCCGGACAAGCTGCAGCTCCACCCTGTACCCCGCCCTGGCTGGGAAATGCCTGGCAGAGCAGGCACAGGGATCCCTGGGATCCTGTCCTCTCCAGCCCAGCAGCACAGCTGAGGCTGGCCCTGCCCCTGCCCCCCGCTCCAGGCATCCCAGGCGGTGTGGGGCTGGGGTCGGGGCCAGTGCAGGGAGGCAGTCAGGGCCAGGGCCAGTGTCAGGCTGGGGTGAGGTGGGATCTCCCCCCGCACTGCCCTCTTCCCCCACAGACGTTCCTGCTGGAGGGGACTGTGTGCGTGCACTCAGCCCCGCTCCAAAATTTTTCTCTCCCTCCATCTATGATGGTGAGTACAACTATTTCTTGCTGTAATATAAATGTAGAAACCATTTAAACATGTGTATGAATTCTCAGCATACTAAAAAATACATGTATATAAAGTTGTTATTATTTTTCCCTGATGCAAACCGATTTTTTTTCTTTTCTTTTCTTTTCTTCTTTTTATCCTGATTTCAATCCAGTTTTTGTGCTTGGAAGGTAAACCCTGAAAAATTCCTTGAATTTTTTTTTTTTTAAATAAAAACTGAAAATGCAGATCACTACGTATACCACATTCTTCTTCTGGACAGAGGCTAAGTACCGAAATTCAAAAAGCCCAAGGCAGATTTGCACTAACTTTTATAGCTTTCTCTAAGCATTCTAGATAATTTTGGGAGTGAACAGAATTCATGTTCACTCTTAGGGGGTGAGTGAGGCATGGAGGTGGCCTGAACTGGTGAAGGCCAACAATCTGGAGGTACTCTCACATGCCTCCCACCAGGCTGCCAGAAAATCCTGAGCCCAGCTGAACAGTTGACCACCCCTGATTGGCCAGCACAGCCCCTCTCTGCAGCCCCACTCCCCCACCAGCTGTCAGGTTTCAGTAGCAGCTGAGGGGAGGAACAGATCCCCTTGCTGCATGGGTCCCCCAGCTATGCTGACTTGGATCTGGTTGTCTAGGGCTGAGGCCACACAGCTGTCTGCTGTGCTGGGAACTGGGGATGGGGGGGAGGGGAAGTGGAGCCCCCTCAGTGTGTGCCCCCCACCCCAGCTTGCTGGCCAGGATACTGAGCCAGGTCCACATTGCAGGAGGCTCTGCTTCCCTGCACCCTGCTTCAGTTCCCAGTGCAGTGGATAGGCATATGGCTGTGAACCACAGCTCCTAGGTACAGCTGTCAAGAGTGTTGGGCAGGTATGGAGGGAGTAAGGGAATGCACCATGTGGGGCCAGCCCTGAACCAGCACAGCTGGGTGGCCCATGCAGCAAGGGACTCTGTTCCCCCATCCCCCTGCCCCCAGGTCCCAGCCCAATGGACAGCTGCACCCAGGAGCCATGGCTTGGACCCACCTGGGGGTGGGGGAAGTAAAGCAGGTTCCCACCCCCAGCTGCACAGATGTAGCCTAGCACCCCTGAGACCTGAGCCAGCAAGCTGCAGAGGACTTGTGCAGGGGGGCTCCACTCCTCCTTTCCCTGTCCCTGGTCGTCCCTGGCATGGTGGACAGCATACAGCTCTGAGCTATGGCTCCTGCCTACAGCTGTCAGGAGGATTGGGCAGGGGATGGGGGAATGGAGTCCCCCACTGTGTGGGCTTCCCCTAGTATGCTGGCTCAGGGCCTGGACCATGCAGCAGGGGGGCTCCCACCTGGCCAGGCAGGCATGAGACAGAGGATTTTCTGTGTCCTGTCTTTTATAGCTGGGGCGGACAGGACTGGCCTGGCACTTGCCCAGAGCGGATGAGCACAGGTCAAGGCTAGCACAGTACACTGCAAGGAGCACTAGGATGACTGAGGACAGCGAATTAAAGTAATTCACCATGGAACCCAGTACAGAAGTTCAATATACTGCTGTAACCTGAACCAATTAAGTTTAATATTACATCCATCCAGGTCTATCTTAGTCTGGGTTCCACTATTTTGAACCCCCCATGTCCTGAACTTCTGTTCTGTTACAGGTTTAGACCAGTTTCCAATCACCTCCATACTTCATATTACATATCAGTATCATGTACTTTACCAGCATATTTAGACCAGGGGTGGCCAGCCTCCAACAGGAATACTAGAAGTAGCATGTGCAGCCTGTGTGTGTGGTATATAACAGATCATCAAGGATCCTGGTTTTCTCTGATTTAAAAAAATCCCCAGTTTTCAGTTAAAAAAAAAGTAACCCCAAATCCACATTTTTCCATGATTAAAACAACACACCACTAATTATATATATACACCACTATATATATATATATATATATATATATATATATATATATAATTAGTGGTGTGTCATTTTAAGTATGGAAAAATGTGGATTTGGGGTTACTTTTTTAACCAAAAATTAGGGATTTTTTTTTTAAATTAGAGAAGACCAGGATCCGGGAGGAGATCAGGGAGGAGACAGGGCAGGGGACACAGAATAATAAAATCAAAGTGGCAGATCAAGCAGAGAAAAGGGGTCAGAGTGGCATGCAGGGAGGGTACAGAGCTAACTTGTAGAATGTCTGAAGAGGTTGGCTCCCACTGCATTAGACATTGTCATCACTAAATAGTACATGCTAGTACAATGTTGCTTTTGGATCCCAGCCTGCAGCTGTATTTTTCCGATCATTCTTCTGTGGGGCACCCAAGGTTAAAATAATTCACCAAGCTGCATTAGCTAACTTTCCTCTTTGGTATTCTGCTCAGGATGTCAGAGGGGGAATATGCCACAAGGGGAATATTTCCTGACAGCTCTCATTTTCCATTCTCCGTGCTGTACGTCAGCCCTCTTATATTGCTCCCCCTTCATTGCTAGGGCACATGCTGGTACTGGTCTGTGAAAGCTGAGATGAGCCAACTCTCATAAAACGTGTTTATTCCTGTAGTGTAAGAGATCTGCTATGATACCAACCCTGATTTCTAGAATGTATTATTGACGAATGGAGTAGGTTCAATTCTGCTTTTGTTAGTATTTGTCAGTGTTGTATTCCTGTTAAAGTGGATCTGGGATTACTGTGCTTCTAAATTCCATTAGCTCTTTTAAACTTTTAACCCTAAGCTTTCTCTGTTACTCTTCCTTTCTTTTTAAGAACATTTTATCCCAAGCAGAAACTAAAACCATCTGAGAGAGAAGAGCTACTGAAGGGCCTTGGAATGACACTGGGCTGTACTACTCATGCTATATGTTTTATTATAATTATGGCATACTTGACAGTTGACTCACAAAAAGAAACTACGCATCACATATTTTCATGCATGGGTTTCAGGAAGAGGAAAAGGAATCTAGGTATATTTTTAAACTAGTTCTATAAGAGAGTTTCTTCCCACAAGTTCTAATATGATTTACTGGTAATCAACAGTATTGTCTCATGTCTTTATTCTGACTATAGTTCATGGAGAAGCAAGAAGGTTTTACTTGGTGAGACTGAAGTCATTAACCAATTTCTGAATATGGGCCTGAAAAGAAAGTTGCCTTATGAGAAGTTTTGCTAGAGTTAAAATTCACTGAAGGAAAGGCACTTTTCCTTCCTTTGCTTCCACAATTACAAATTGTTCATAAGGAATGAGCATGGACGCAAGTGTTGATGTCATTTTTGACCAAATTTTGAAACAAAAAACTGAAATGTGTCATTTTAAAATGCGTCAGAATGAAACATTTTGATTTATATAAAAATATTTGGATTTATTATAGCTGAACAGAGCAAAGTCATCACAAGTTTGGTAATTGTTTTGTAAGAAATAAAAGTTTCACAAAACACTTCCACCTGGCTTCAAGTTAAGAATCCTTGGGTCCACTAGACTAGATCCATAGATGTTAGGGTCGGAAGGGACCTCAATAGATCATCGAGTCCGACCCCCTGCATAAGCAGGAAAGAGTGCTGGGTCTAGATGCCCCCAGCTAGATACTCATCTAACCTCCTCTTGAAGACCCCCAGGGTAGGGGAGAGCACCACCTCCCTTGGGAGTCCGTTCCAGACCTTGGCCACTCGAACTGTGAAGAAGTTCTTCCTAATGTCCAATCTAAATCTGCTCTCTGCTAGCTTATGGCCATTGTTTCTTGTAACCCCTGGGGGCGCCTTGGTGAATAAGTACTCACCAATTCCCTTCTGTGTCCCCGTGATGAACTTATAGGCAGCCACAAGGTCGCCTCTCAACCTCCTCTTGCGGAGGCTGAAAAGGTCCAGTTTCTCTAGTCTCTCCTCATAGGGCTTGGTCTGCAGGCCCTTAACCATACGAGTGGCCCTTCTCTGGACCCTCTCCAGGTTATCCGCATCCTTCTTGAAGTGTGGCGCCCAGAATTGCACACAGTACTCCAACTGCGGTCTGACCAGCGCCCGATAGAGGGGAAGTATCACCTCCCTGGGCCTATTCGTCATGCATCTGCTGATGCACGATAAAGTGCCATTGGCTTTTCTGATGGCTTCGTCACACTGCCGACTCATGTTCATCTTGGAGTCCACTAGGACTCCAAGATCCCTTTCCACCTCTGTGCCACCCAGCAGGTCATTTCCTAGGCTGTAGCTGTGCTGGACATTTTTCCTCCCTAGGTGCAGCACTTTGCATTTCTCCTTGTTGAACTGCATTCTGTTGTTTTCTGCCCACTTGTCCAACCTGTCCAGGTCTGCTTGCAGCTGTTCCCTGCCCTCCGGCTTGTCCACTTCTCCCCATAGCTTTGTGTCATCTGCAAACTTGGACAGAGTACATTTCACTCTCTCGTCCAAGTCACTGATGAAGACATTAAAGAGTATCGGTCCAAGGACCGAGCCCTGCAGGACCCCACTGCCCACACCCTTCCAGGTCGAAACCAACCCATCTACCATGACTCTCTGGGTGCGACCCTCCAGCCAATTCGCCACCCACCAGACTGTGTAGTCATCCAAGTCACAGCCTCTTAACTTGTTCACCAGTATGGGGTGGGATACCATATCGAAGGCCTTCCTGAAGTCTAAGTATACGACATCCACTCCTCCTCCTGTGTCCAGACCTAGATCATCAAGTGGCAAGTCTTCTGCCCCTTGCACTAGTATGAACAAATGATAGTGTAGCAAAACCCCCAATTTTTCTTTTTTTTAAGTATTTTAAAATGCATTCCCTCCCCTTCCCCAACCATTTCTGACTTTTTCTCTCCCTCTCTATTCCCTAGAAAAGTATAAGTAAGCTAAGATATAGGATAAGCTTTAGCATTTTATTTTAGGTAGTAAGTTTTATTTTTCTCTCCCCTCTTTGAAAATAAGTGCCCTGCTATTTTTATATAGATATCCACTGTTTTATAAGTGATAATTATTAAGTTTTGTATTGATTTTTTTTTACTGCTTTTATATTGTGTAATTACTGTTTAAGTCCTCTATATGTAAGTTAGCATAAGTCATGTCAAGCCTCCATCTTATCCCCTTGCCTGGTTGTGTAACCCATGACTCAAACCTACCCCTCCTATGTAACTTGGTTCCTGAATGAATGGGGATGAATGAGGGTGCTTGAGAGACAATGGCAGTAGGTCTAAAAATAGCTCCCTCTGTATGACTGAACCATCAACACCAATACCCAGACCAAGGACCCAGCCCTTGGAACCACCCTCAGCATTCAAAAAAACAAAAGATGAGGCAACCCACCATTGTGCCAAGCTGCACATGCTCTGTAAGAACACCTGGAGCCGTCTGGAACAAGATTGACATTGCCTGGACAGGCCCTCCCCATAGGAGATCAGAGGTAGTTTGCCCCATAAAAGGGGTAGTGAAGACTAACTCCTTGTGACACCCTCTCCATCTGAAACAGCACTATGCCACACCACCTATCCACCCAGACCCCCTACCTACTGGATAAGGACCCCTTTTCAGCCTGAATAGGTAGCTATCACCCCCATCTCCTCTTCAACCAAGGACTTGGACTCTGCTTCTCTTCCCCACCGAGACTCCAACGCTTCCACTGAGTCTCTGTCTCCTGTTGCCATTGTGTGTGTGTGTGTCTGTGTGTGTGTGTGTGTGTACCAATAACTTTATGGGGTTGTGTAGTGTGTTGTCTGTTTAATAAACATGTTATTTTGAAACCCCAAGTTGGTTTTTTGTCTATTTCCTGACTATCTCCTCCTTGTCACCACTTATCTACCCCTACAATCTCTTAGCTGTCAGCCTGTTTCCAGCCCCAAACTCCCAGGTTTCTGCCTCTCTCTCTCTTTCCTGGCTGTCTCCTCCTTGCCACCACTTATCTGCCTCCCCCCACAATATCTCAGCTGTCTGCCTCAGTTTGCAGCCCCAATGTACCTTAAGTAACCCCAAACCTCGGTTCCTCAGCCAGCTTCTCTCTAGCCCACTGGTTCTAATCTCAGTTCTAGCAACTTTCACTCCCTACACTTTAACTCTCTCTCTCTCACCTTAACATTCCCCCAAGTATCCCAGGTACCCCAAACACACACGTACACACTGTACCATCCAAGTTAGGAACTTACCTGTGTGTATGTGTAGGTGGGTTGTGTGGCGGGCCAGAAGGGGGTGCTCCTGCGTTAAGCCACTGTGTCCAGTTCCCCAACAAGGGTTCTCCCGTTTATCTTAGTCTGGTGGAAGGCCATCACCTCCTCTGGGTTTGTAATCCTGTAGCAACAGGCACACCCCTCAGAGTGACTTGGGTCTCCCTCCTCACTGCTTACAGCTGTTGCATGTCTGACGGGCTTGGGTTTGTTGCTTAGCTTTGGGCAGTTGGGGTTGATGTGGCCTGGCTCCTTGCAATTATAGCACCCCCTCTTTTCCAAATTGGGTGGTTTGTCCGAATCTGGGGCCGCCTTGTGCTCAGCCGAAGGTAGCCCTCTTTCCCCTCTTTGACCTGGCCCTCCCTTCCCCCCTCTTTGGAATCCTTTCTGTTCCTTCCCAAAGTAGGGAGGCTTCTTGTCTCGCCCCTCATGATTTAGCAACAGCTGATCTGCAATTTCAGTGGCCTCTTGGATGGTTTTGGGGGCCCTGTCTTTGACTAGGGTTTTAATCTCCCTCGGACAGCAGTGATAAAATTGGTCCAGCGCCATGAGGTGTAGCATCTTCTCTGTACTGTCAGCCTTGGCTCTGTCTGCCCATTTAAGGAGTGCATCCCACACCAGGGCCACAAAATTGACCATTGTCTTCCCGGGTTGTGGGAGGGTATTCTGGAATTTTTTCCGGAAATAATCCGGTCCCAACCTGAACCTTGAAGACACAGCATTTTTAAAGGTATCATAGTTATTTGCTGAATCTGAGAGCAGGCTGTTCAGGACCACAGACATGTCGCCCTCAACCAGAGCAGCCATGTGTTTCATGAACTCTTTCTTTGGCAACTTCCATCGGTGCACTTAGTTTTCGAAGATGCTTAGGAACACTTCTGGATCATCCCTATCTTTGTAGCGAGAGAAGATTGGGGTGTTCAGTCTGGGGGATGCATCTAGCACTGGCTGGGCACCCACTGTGTTAGCATTTGCCTACATTTGGAGTACTGTGAACTCATGTTCCCACTTGAGCCTTGCCTCTTCAGCCTCCACCTTGCGCTGGCGCTGGGCTTCTCTAGCCTCATGATCACACTATTCCTTCTCATGTTGTCGCTGGGCCTCCAGCTCCTCATGCTGGTGCTGTTGTTGGGCCTCCAGCTCCATCCTTTTCAAGTCTAGATTATGCTTGAGCTTGTGCTCTTGCTCCTCAGCTTCTAGCTTCAGCTGGAATTTCCGGAACTCTCACTCAGAGGGTGGCCCATCAGAACCCTCAGCAGTTGCTGATTGGAAGCGTGGAGGAGATGTTGAGGCCTGATCATTATCACACAGGATCTTAATCAGGTCTTCGTTCTTTTGCTCCTTCCTCACTGGAAGGCCTCTCTCTTTCACCAGCTCTCTCAAGTCGGCCACCATCATGTCGTCATACTTGTCAGCCATCCTAGCTATCTACACTGTCCAGTTGACCTGATGCCAAATTAGAAATTGTTTGCTCAAGGGTTTTCAGTAACTATTCCCTTCTTCAGATTATGCCTTCAATACAGTAGGTTGTCGGATCCCACCACTACCACCACATGTGGCGGGCCAGTAGGGGGTGCTCCTGTGTTGAGCCACCCACCTCACTGTGCCTGACCACCTTCCAGGCTCCGAGTGCCTCCCTGGGGGTGCCTCACATGTGGCCGACCCCCTTCCTGGAGCACACCCACTAGCCTGGGGGTTCCACTGCCACCACCCAGGGCTCTGAACTGATTCTGGCTCTGCGCAACCTGGGAAACACAGGCCTAGTAGCCCTCAAGGGTACTTGATTCACTTCAAGAAGTTGGGATCCTCCCTCAGTCAGAAGCACAAGTAGTCGTCTCCCTTAGTCAGCTGAACCAAGGGGACCCCAAGGCATAATCTAGACCCATTCCCAGTAAGTCTCCCACACTAGGTACAAAGGAGAACCTTAGTGGTTACAGAGGGTTGGGTTAGAATAGGGTACAGGGTAGAGCTATATCAGAGAAATCCCATAGAGCAAACTCCCCTGGCTGGGTAGCCTTTGATTACGCATCTGAGTTACTGCAAGCTATATATCTAGTTAGATCTCAGGTAGCTTACTCACAAGTATCATCCAGAGGCAGGTGAAGATTCCGTCTGGAGGCAGGCAGTTCCTTGATCATGAGTTTTGAGAGAGAGAGAGAGAGAGAGAGAGAGTGTTTCAGATGGTACAGCTCTTCTCTATCTCTGAGTCTCCCTCATGGCTGCTGCCCCCTCCTCCTGGGTAGTCCTTTTCTTATATAGCCCTTGTGACCTCATTTACCTGGTCCAATGGAGGCCAGCACCTGTTGACTGTCAGCCAACCAATTTGAAATATATTTGCCAGGCAGACTGGTAGTCTCTAGCCCACCAGGGAGGAAGCCCCTCACCCAGGTATATGATACCAGTCATGTAGGCAGAGGGAGCAGGTTTCCCCACTCCCTCAGGAATGTATCCAGCTCAGGTTACCTAAAGAGATAGGGTAAAGGTGTGTCTTCTCTGCTGGGCCCATCCTAACCAAATGGTCACAGAGCAGAGTTTTTGGGGAGAAACAAAGGTGGCCTTCTGCCACAGGTTGTATGTGTGTGAACTGGTCAGTGTGTGTGTGCGTATGTGTATATATATCATTATATGCATGATATACGAATTAGTGATCTGTGCATGTGTACTGAGTTTGCGGGTATGGACAATTGATTTTTGTTTAATTTTTGAGGTGTATAATGTATGTGCTTGAATTGGTGATAGGTATGCATGTGCCTAGGCCGGACTGGATGTGTATGTGCCTGAGTTGGTAGTGTGTGTGTGTGTGTGTGGGTATATGCACCTAATTGATTTGTGTGTTTGTATATGTGCAACTGTGTCACACCCTCCTGTCTAACAGTGCAATATTGAAATCCTGAGAGTTGGCCTGACCCCACAGGGCAACAATAGCAGTGGAAGGCTAATTCTTGCTATAAATTTACAACTTGATGGAAATAGAGACACACACTTGGTCATTTGGTTTCATGTCTTCTTGGTAGTCTCAAAAGGAGTGTAGAGACTGAAGAATTATGGGTTCCATTCCAGGTGCTGTAAGAGAAAAAGTTCATGTGAGAACAGACCGTTCTCTCCCTGACTCCTCATTGTCCATATTCACCACGCCAGCTCTTGTCTGTCTCCTCCCTGCTACTATTCTCACAAGTTTTCCCTATCCTCTACCTACACCTAACTCCTACCCTTGTCTCTTCCCAGTTCTCATTTGGCTTCTGCCCTTGACCCCAGTTCACTTAGTGCCTACTCCTGTCCACCTGCTTCACTCCTCTCCTCCGCAGGAGTCCTTCCTTCTTTTTGCTCTTGCTTTCACCTTATTATTGCTCTTCCCTGCTTTCCCTTACTTCCTCCCTTCCCTATTTTCCTGCACTTGTCCCACCTTCTACCTCATTTGGGCACAGCATGGTCAATCAACCTGTCATGACAGAGCAGGGGGCTGGACTACATGTTCTTCTGAGGTCCCTTCCAACCCTAATTTTCTATGATTCTATGACACAAATAAGCTGCCTGTGTAATACATGTGGTTAAAATGATTCTCATTGTGGATAAAATCTTGAGAGTATTTAGCTTTAAGTTTCCCCTGAATGTGTATAAACTGAATTGTTTCAGAAGATAACTGGTCCAAATTTTTACTGGAATAACAAAAGACATACCATTACTCCAGAACAGCTCCACTACCAAATTTCATGTCTGTGATCCAGATCACAAATTATTTGAGCTTCTCACTGCTATGGCTATGAGGATCACTTTAACAGAAACAAAACCCTAACCTTTCCTAAACTCATGGTTGAACCTGACTGACCCATATTAACCAAAATTTTCAGCTAGAAATTTGTCTCAAGGCAGACTTTCTCCATGGAAAATTTCAGCATCAATGGTTAAACTGACAACAGACTCTTATTGTAGGAAGTATTGGGAAGCCTTAATTGTCAACTGCCCAGGAGCAGACAGAAGTGCATCACTCCACTGTAACTCAGAAGGCTTTGCAGGAAGTATTCTGAGTTACAATGATTCCCTGAACCAAACAGAAGTTCAATGTTGGTTCCAGGGGGGAGGGGGATCACGCTGGCTTGATCCCCCTGCAGCTGGTTGCCCCTAGGAACAGCCTTTACTCCTTCCCAGCCTGTGCTGTTGTCAGAATGAGAGGGGGGAAAGAGAGCAGAGGGAGCTCATTCTAGGGGCTCCCCAGCCAGCAGTGGAGGGTGGGAGGGGTGAATTGGAGCAGGGCCAATACGCGCACCACCAGTTTTACAGCCACATAAACAAAACAAAAAAAGCCCATGAAATGCCATGGGAAAAGCTAAAAGAAAATAAATTACCAGTGACACACACCAAGATTCTGGGCAACAAAAGCAGTGCTTTATTATTCTCATCGTCTGCCAAAAAATAAAAAGCATGTAAAAACAGCACTAGCAGCAGTAACTTGATATGATTTTTGTGGCCGTCTTCATCTAGGCAGCTTCCATGTACACCATTGCTAAACTCCCTGACCCTACAAAGACACAGCCCATAGCAAAAAGTCTAAATGTACATAATACTTAGCCACCAGATGTTGCTTAACAGTTAAAAGCCATTTGGAAACTTATTGTCTCATCTGCTACATTCTTTTCTTGTGTAAATTGAATCATTGATTTTTTTAAAACACCACTTCAAGTAAGGGCAAAGTAAACCCCCATGTTGTGTACACCCATGTCAAAGCCTGATCCTTACCTGCCTCTCCAGTGGTGAGGAGGGGAGAACGAGCTGCTGGCAAGCAGAGCGTTCCCTGAGCTGCAGGGGTAGGGTGGGGCTGGTGCTTCCTTCTGTGGCAGTGTTGCCCCCTGCCATGCAGTCCCAGGGAGCACCGCAGCCACAGAGGGAAGCACCAGGCCCCCAGGTAGCTCAGGCAGGCAGGCAGGCTCCAGGGGAGTGGGGGAGGAAAAGATCAGGCTTACCACTTTTTTTTTTTTCCCTTTTGTGGATCCTACCTTCCCAGGCTGCTGATGGGCTGCCTGCATGGTCTGCCTGCACAGCCCCTGAGCCTCAAGGAGTTTGGTGCTTCCCTCCATGGCTGTGGAGTAGGAAACAAATTCTTTGGAGATGTTTTACTTTGCAAAATCCCAAAGTCATTTACTGCATCCCAAAGTCATTTAAGGCACATTACACTGCCAAATGTGCTACAGCAGCTAGAATGAATGTGCAATATGCTGCTAAATGTGCAAACAGTGATGCTATTAAAGCGGTACAAAAGGAATTTAACACACTTCAAACCTGCTTTAAAGTGTCGTCTACAAACATCCTAATTTACTATTTCTAGCTTTTTCCCATAACACTTTTTTGTTCCTCAGCTCCATTACAATGGCTCCTCCTTTCTCTACTGGCCCAATTTTCTGCTGTTGTTTAGCCTCCTCCGATTTCCATCTCATTCTCTCCTACCTGTATCTCAACACCCCTAATTCTCTTACCCAACTGCCTATTCATCTCTCTCATCAGGCTCCTCCTCGTTTACGAACTGATCTACCTCTCCACCAACTGTTTCTCTATCCAGTCTGATTATCCTCTCCCAACCCCCAGTAATTCAGCCTAACATTCATCAGAACTGATTCCACTAACCTAACTCCTTCTCATAGCAATATATATTTATACTCCCTATATCGCTAGCAAACTGATTATCTTCCTCACCTTCCACAAAAAAATGGATTTTTTTTCTAACTATTTGAGTTGGTCTAATAAAAGTTTACCTAAAGAACCTTGTTCACCTTCCATACATACTGCAACATTTTTTTCTTTTCCTCAACAAGACTGATTGAAACTGGATTTCTTCCATAGGACATTCCATTAATTAAAGGGAAAGAAGTCATCAGGTATTGAATAAAAGCTAAAATTTTTACAAAATGAAATTCCTGGGTAAAAAAAAAAGAATGTACAGGCAGTAAAAATGTTTCAACTTAGATTTACCACCCTTGTCTGATTTTTTTACACTTTTATTTTATAATACTTATTTAAATTCTATTTTTTAATCTACTGCATATTGGCATTTTGAATTATACATTTATGATTTAATCACTATTTGAAAAGTAAGATATAATAAAATATATGATAAAGCAATGTTATTATATAATTAATTGATATTTTAAGTGATAATTGGTATTGTAATAGATGCAGCAATTAGTACTAGGTTTGCTCTCTCCAGCATTTGGCATTCTAATTCAATGCCAATTTGGATTCTAAATGGCAACTTATTTTTTAATTTGTTCTGTAAATGTTAATTGGCATGATATAAAATAAAACAACATAGTATTATATGTAAAGTAATAGTTGAGTAATTGTAAAGCGACATATTGGGTATGTCTACTCATGCATTTAAGTGCACCTAAATTTAATGCACATTGTCTTAATGCACATTAAGCAGGTTTAGGCAGGCATCTACACCTGCAGGTATTAAAGCTCATTACCACTCTGTGTGTGGATTGATTTAGGACTGAAATTAATCCCAAACCAGCCCACACATACAGTGTTAATGTGCTTTAACACATCTACACATATATTAATGCACTTTAACTATTCACACCTAAATTTGATACTTGCATTTCCAGGTATCAAATTTAGGCATGAATAGCCTAAATTCACCATTTTTAATGTGCTTTAACAGCACCTACATGTAGGTGTGCACCTTAATGCATGGGCTAATGCACATTGAACCATCTACATGTGCACATTTACTGTTCAGTAACCAAAGTTACTAAACAGTAAATATGGTGACTTATGCCAACATAAATTTGATACCTAGTAGTCCCAGGTCAGTGTTAATGTGCTTTAATGCCTGCAGATGTAGTTTGTTCCTGCTTACTGCACAGTCAATATAAGCCGGCATAAAAGTCTGTATAAACACACCCATTGTGTATTTAATATAGCATATTTGTTATGCTATATTTTATATTAAATATGTAATATATAATTTCTATTTCTAAAGGAAAGGTCATTTTGGAATGAAAAATTAAGACATTCCATTCCAATACGGCCAATATGTTTTGTTTATAATTCATTGTTAAAAACACAATGTCATCAAAATTGATACAGCTTACAGAACATTATCAGTTTGGTAAATGTATTTTTTAAAATATTTTCAACAGGACTTATGCATGAAATGGGAAAGAAAATAAGAGAGAGAGGTGTTCTAGTAATGGTTAAAAAGGGTTCTCAGGCAGTAGAAATCTGTGGTCAAGAACACAGATATGCTAATATCCATGAGGATCCAGTTTTGACCTTTCTCTAGGGCAGGGATAGAAGTTACACACTGGTTTAAGAAGTTCAATGCATATTAACCGGTTTCAAAATGGCTGAAACTGGTTTAAGATAAAACTGGTTAAATGTAGTATCAGATTTAACTGATTGAGGTCAAACTGGTTTATGGAACTTCTGTGCCAGACCCCTTCCTGGTTCAAGTTAAATCACAGTCCCACAGCATCCCAGCATGCTTTTGAGACCTGGGCTGTGCTGCCTGTTCTAGCAGAGAAGGCTTGTGGGCAAGGGTCTGCTGAGGTCTGGGGCCAGGGAGGAGGGTTAAACTTCCCCAAGTACAGAGCTGACCTGCCCTGCTAAAAACTTACTGCTGGCTGCAACTGTGGACTACAAATCCCAGTGACACCAGGAAGAGGAAGTAATGAGCAGCCCTGCAAAGTCCTGCTACTGTGATTATGGACTGCATATCCCAGAGAACTTGGGGGCAACAGGAAGAGGACACAAACACACAGCCCATGCTGGCTATATGCCAGAGCACCATGCTCTAGTGCTCCGCAGCTTCTGGCCTGAGCTACTGCAAGTATGCAGCTGCATTTCCTGAATCAAAAGTGAATGTCTGTCCAGCTGTTCCTCAGTTTAATTTCTTCATTTTAAACTGACCTGCAAAGACTGAATCAATTCAGCGTTGGGCTTTTTTACTGTCCGTACTTAGCCCTGAAGTTCCTTTTATGATTTCCCTTGGTAGCATGGAAAGAGAGGGAGGAACCTATACAGTTTTGAATAGTTGCAATAAAGTGCTCAAATTATTGATAAGTTGCAATCACCAAAGTTTCACTTTGAGGTGTTCTGAAAGCTGCCACTTCAAACAGAAAAATTAGACAAATTACTAAAGGTGACCAAACCTTTATCCAGCTTTATTTTGTTTACTTATTCTAGTATACCCTTAAAAAACCACAATCTTTCAAGTTCTGAACTTCATGACCACCCAATTCAGATGAGACTCCTCCATCTCCCTTCCAAATAAATAAGTTATTAAAATAATAATAATACAAAATTAGGACATTGTTAATCTAACATATTCCAAGAGCATTCAGCATATTTTTAATATTCACAACTAACATTTATTATTTACATTCTACATCATTTCATAAGAGGTTAAGAAGTTAAGGAACATCCTGGATTGTTGAGTCCACACTTATGCTATTGCAGGTGATGCATAGGGAGGGCATGGGGAAGGGGAGGGGGAGGGAGACATGTGCCCCCCCTGAGATTGGCCCTCACTGGCCAGGGAGTGAGGATGCTGAGTAAAGTGTCAGCCAGTGGCCCCCCTGAGATTGGCACTGGCCAGCACTAAGAAGCACCAGTGGCACTTCTAGTTTTGCCACCAACACCTCCGGTTTTGCCACCAGCACTGCGATCGACCACTGGGGGCCCCTCCACACCTTGTTGGTGATGGGCTGCTGCGGGACTCCCCCCAACAGTCGGCAATTGGCTGCTGGCGCCCTGCCAGATTCTGGAGGCACCAGTCACCCATGCATCCAACTTAAATAATTCCCTCAGTTCTCCAGATATCCATGAAAATTTCCCAGTCACCATGTGTTAGAGCACTATGCTAAGATTAGCATATCTTGTCCATGCACCCACTCGAATAACTGAAATAATTTTAAGTATCAGCTGGAATCTGTCAGCAAGCTAGAGATAAGGCACCCACTAATCCTGGCAGCTAAAACTCAAAACTAAAGGATCTTGGTTAGTGCTGGGAACTGCGTTATCTCCAGCTTCCTGATAAATAATAGCCATTAGTCAGCAATGTGTCTGTGAGAAAAAAAATTGTACACTTACTTCATATTGTGAAGGTCTTTGATTCTTTTTTTAACAAGAGTTCTGTAATGTAACTGATTATCAAATGAAAAAGAATCAGAGGCAATACTAGTGTTACAAAGAGAAAAAATCCAGTGAAGAAAGGTGGGAAGGAACTGAGACAGAGAAGAAAAACGTGTCAGAATTCTTGGGTGGAAAGAAATGTGAAAATTTAAAACATTGTATTTCTGTCTTTTAACAACTTAGTTGCAGACTTAGTATTTTTTCTGGCTTTTCCTTGTTGTCCATGTTTGTTTCATTGACCTAAGCTATGGCATTGCAGAAGAGCTAGCAAAAAAAAAAAAAAAGGAACAATGTGTGCCAACTACATGTTGCATCCTAAGGTTGGCAGTGACATTTCAAAAATAAATTCAACCAAAAAAAGAAAAGTTTTAGTATTTCCCCACTTGCAAACACTGAAAGGAACTAAGGGGAATTCCTGCATGAACAAAGAAGAATTTTCTTGCTGTACTTTTCTTGCTGAAAAGTAAATTACTAATAGAAACAGGAAATTAGTACCAGTATGTTAGGTAGTAAAAAAAGAAGCCCATATTGTAAAGAATAGGGCCTGATTTAAATTAATTCCCTTTATTTTGCCTTGTCAGCCTCCTTTCTTAGAAGTGTGGCACTCACTTAAGAGGCCATTGCATCTCATCCTGCTTCAGTGAATTTTGTTTGGCTACAATACCAGATAAGTATCTTTAATGAAGGAAGACTGAATGGGCACTGAAGTAGTAAAGACTGCTGTTTAGCTTTTAACCGGCAATGCCAGGATAAGGATTATTAATTTAAATCCATTCTTCAGAAAAAAGGAAGCACTTACGGAGAATTTAGAATTTCTTTCTAAATTGGCACCAAAAACTGATTAAAAGACTCAGTCTATAAACCAAGGATATAAAACATCTTTTGGATTTTCACAGGTTTTTCATATGACAGGGGAATAAAAGAATTTTATCAGTGGGGGGTAGAATGTGTCTTGTGGTTAGAAGCAGGGTTGTTGTAGCCTTAATGGTCCAGGAAATATGGCAAAAGCAATAGTTTTTTTGATGATACATTTTATTGGACCAATTGCTATAGATGGGAAAGATAGGAATCAGTTGCTGTCCAGTAATACAAATTGCCAAAAGAAACCTTGGCTATCATCAGAGGGAATCTTATGTACATACAGCATATTAGACTGGGCCATGAGTGGGTTTTAGAAGAATAGTCACTGTCATTCTAATGAAATAAGTAGCACAAAAACTAGTTAGAAATTCCTGTCCTTATTTTTCCCCTCACATGCTACTTTTTGGACCTGAAACCATTATTTTAAGTTGTTGAGCAGTGATCTGATTTCACATATTTAGTTTTTGAAATATCTCTTGCATTTTTAAATAGCACCATTCAGCTAGCATGGAGAGGAATTTATTCCAGTGGTCTCATTTTCCATTTCAAATGCACCAGGTTCAGATACCTCAAGCTAAAGTGATTTTTACAAGGCTAATCCAACTCAATAGCTAAATTGTCTGCTAGGGTTTTTAACTCTGATTGGGCAGTTATTCAGTTATAGTTATCTAGTGACAATCAAATGCACAAATACAAAATGGAGAATGCCTGAGTAGTCTTCAGAATGACAGAAACTGTCTGGGGTGATAGTGATCCAGAAGCTGAATATGACCCAGCAGTGTAAAATGGATACAAAATAAACCCAACAAAATCCTAAGCACATAGTGGGATATATTAACAAGAGCCATGGGAAATTTTTCCCCTCTATTACATACTAGTGAGGCCTCACCTAGACTACAGAGTCCAGTTTTGGGGACCATGCTTCAGGAACAATGTGGATGCACTGGAAAGAATCCAGAGGGAAGAAAGAGCAACACAAAAGACCAGAAATCCTGAAAACAAGGTGAGATTGGAAGAATAGAATCATATAATCAGGAGAAAACTGAGTAAGGATTTGATCACAACCTTCAAAATACAAAAAATGATTGCTAATGCTATTAAGATGGGAATCAATGGTTCACTCTCTCCACAGGGGACAGATAAGTAGTAATGCTTTAAAAAGCATTGGAAGGGACCTTGAGGACCATCTAGTGTAACTCCCTGCCCAGACATGCTCTGTCATTCTTATACCATCCCAGCCAGGTGTCTCTTTGGCCTCTTCCTGAAAATCTCCAAATTAAAGAGATTCAACAGCTTTTCTCAGTATCTCTCTTCATTGTCCTACTGTTCTTCCAATTAAGATTTTTTTCCTCAGATTTGACCTAAATCTGCTTTCACTGTGGTTTAAAACTGTTGCCACAGGCTCTGCCCACTGTGGCAAAGCAGAACTATGTTTCATCATCATATTTATGGGAGGTTTTCACATATTTGAAAACTGCTGCTATGTCCCTTCGTAATCCCTTTTTTTCCCAAACCTAATTGTACCAAGTTCTTTGTCCAGCTTGTTTTTCCCTTTATCATTTTTGTCACCTGCTCCTGGACACCTAGGTTTTTAATGCCCTTCCTAGAGTATAGTGTACAAGGCCATGTGTAGACAAAATGAGAGGCATGTGTGCACAACACTTTAAAGTGGGCTAAATGCTTTTACACCACTTTAATGGTGTCAGTGTTTGCACACCTCGGTAGTGTATTGCACATTAATTCCAGCCACTGTAGGAAACTCGGTGGTGTAATGCAGTTTAAATGACTTGGGGCACAGCAAACTAAAAACTCCTTCAAGGAGTTTTGGTTTGCTGCCCCTACAGACGCAGAGCGAAGCACCAGGCTCCGTGCAGCTCCGTGGCTCTGTAGGAAGCCCTGCAGGCAGCCTGGCAGCAGCCCGGGAAAGCAGCTCTGCCCAAGAAAAGTGGCAAGTCTGAGCTGGGTGGGGGCCTGGTGCTTCCCTCCACAGCTGCGGTGCACCCCAGGACCACCTGAGCCAGGTGCCTGCAAGTGGGTGCTGCTGTGGGGGGGGCCGCAGCTGCTGGAGAGGGAAGCACCAGCCCCACCTGTAGCCCACGGACCGCTCCACCCACCAGCAGCTCGCCTTTCCCTCCCCAAGGGAGAGACAGATAAGTCAGCGGGGTGTGTGCACGACATGGAGGTTTAATCAGCCCTAAATTAAAGTGGTGTGTTTTTTAAAACCCACCACTTTAATTTAGGGCCCCTGTTTCATCTACATACATCCCAAAACTGCACATGCTACTGGACTGGGGGTTGGACTAGATGACCTCCTTTCCAACCCTAATATTCTATTATTCTAGACTACCCTACAGTCCTGGTTCTTGTTTAGAACTTGGTGCTTCTCAACCCTGGGGTGCCATGTAATCCTGGTAAAGGTGCTACAGGGGGCCTCACAGTATTAGCACAGTTAGCTCTACAAACATGTACACGATTCATAAGTAGGGACCTACCCAAATTGAGGAGGCAGGTGGCTGATTTTGTGGGCAGATTGTGGGGCTAGTCACTATTTTTTGCAGGCTTATCATATCTTTGATTGATAAAGGGACCCCACTCCTCACCTCTGATTGTCCAAGGGGGTTGTCCATCATAGATTCATAGATTCATAGAAGTAGGGTCGGAAGGGACCTGAGCAGATCATCAAGTCTGACCCCTTGCCATGGCAGGAAAGAGTACTTGGGTCAAACAACCCCAGTGAGGTGTTCATCCAGCCTTCTCTTAAACACCCCCAGGGTAGGAGCCATCACCACTTTCCTTGGAAGTTGGTTCCAGATAGTAGACACCTTGACTGTGAAGTAGTGCCTTTGGATGTCTAGTCTAAACCTACTCTCTAACAATTTGTGGCCGTTATTCCTTTCTACCACAGGGTGTGCTTGGAGGAACAGGGTCCCTCCCAAACCCTGCTGGTCCTCCCTGGTGAGTTTATAGATGGCCACTAGGTCCCCCCTCAGCCTTCTCTTGTGAAGGCTGAATAGGTTCAGGTCCCATAGCCTCTCTTCATAGGGTCTGCCCTGCTGTCCCTGGATCATGTGGGTGGCCCTCCTCTGGACCCTCTCAATGTTGTCCACGTCCCTCCTGAAGTGCGGTACCCAGAGCTGAACACAGTACTCCAGCTGCAGCCTGACCAGTGTTGCATAGAGGGGGAGGATCACCTCCTTGGCCCTGCTTGAGATGCATCTGTGGATGCATGACAAGGTACAGTTAGCCCTACTAACCGTGGCCTCACATTGTCAGCCCATGTTCATCTTGGAGTCAATAATGACTCCAAGATCTCTTTCTGCCACCGTGCTCTAGAGAAGGGAGTTTCCCAGCTTATAAATGTACTGCTGGTTCATACTGCCCAAGTGCAGCACCCTGCACTTGTCAGTATTGAAACCCATCCTATTTTCGTTAGCCCACCTCTGTAACCTGTCCAGGTCCTTCTGTAATCTGTCCTTCCCTACTAGCGGGCCCACCTCACCCCAAATCTTGGTATCATCAGCAAATTTAAATAGGCTGCTTTTTAACCTGTCATCCAAGTCACTAATAAAGAAATTGAACATTGCAGGCCCAAGCCCTGGGAGACTCCACTGCCCACTTCCCTCCAGGCCAAAAAAGACCCGTCCACCACTACCCTCTGAGTACAACCCTTCAGCCAATTTGCAATCCATCTGACTGTGTAGGCATCAATGCCACAGTCACCTAGTTTTTTTATGAGAATGGGGTGGGAGACAGTATCGAAGGCCTTGCTGAAGTCCAGAAAGACTACATTCACCGTGATGCCTGCATCCAATGCTTTTGTGACCTGATCGTAAAAGGCAATCAGGTTGGTCTGACAGGACCTGCCCCTAATGAAACTGTGCTGGTTGCCCTTGAGCATCATCCCTGCTGCTAGCCCATCACAGATGTGCTCCTTGATGATCTTCTCAAAGAGTTTCCCCAGGATTGAAGTAAGACTAATGGGCCTATAGTTTCCTGGGTCCTCCCTCTTCCCTTTTTTGAAGATGCAGACCACATTGGCTTTCTTCCAGTCATCTGATACCTTGTCAGAGCACCACGAGTGCTCATAAAGCTGTGCCAGGGGCCCCACAATAATTCCTGCCAATTCCCTCAACACCCTGGGGTGGAAAGAATCTGGACCTGCTGATTTGAACATGTCCAGTCCCTCCAGAAGCACTCTAACCCGGTCCTCCCTGACTTTAGGCCTGGTGGCATTTCTCCCAAGTCTGTCTGGAATCCTGGTCGGGGAGTCCCGGTCCCTGTACAAGAAAATGGGGGTGAAGAATTTGTTAAAGAGGTCTGCTTTCTCCTCTGATACAACCACCAGATTGCCAAACATATCCTGCAGGGGCTCCACATTACCCAATACCTTCTTCATTCTCCCTATATATTTAAAAAAGGACTTTTTATTATCTTTGATCCTTGACACTAGCCCTAGTCCAGTATCTGCCTTAACTTTTCTAACACCCCTCCCTACAGACCTGAGTAGTGGAGGTATATCCCTCTTTGGTGATAGCCCCTCCCTTCCACTGGGTGTATGCCTCCTTTTTTGGCAATCAGGCATTCACGAATGCCCTTAGTGAGCCAAGGGGGCTTTTGGGCACTCTTATCCCGCTTGCTTTTTGTTGGGATTGTCACCCCTTAGGCTCTGAGTATCGTCTCCTTAAGGAACGACCACTCATCTTAGGCACTGAGTTCCCCTACTCTCGAGGACCCCAGTGCCTCTCCCACTAATCTCAACTCATTGAAGTTGGCCCTCTTAAAGTCTAGGGCCCTTGTCACCCTGCACTGGATAGTGAATCATGAAGCCTCACCCCTCACTGCCGATTGGTGGAGGGGGGTGGGGCTACACAACAGGCAGCCCCTTCAACCAATCAGCAGTGAAGGGCAGGGGTGGCT